>NC_056731.1:836663075-837030575 GCF_019279795.1 Protopterus annectens
GTGTGTGTGTGTGTGTGTGTGTGTGTGTGTGTATGTGTGTGTGTGTGTGTGTGTGTGTGTGTGTATGTGTATGTGTGGTAAAATTTCCACAGCCAGTATACATTCAAATGTCTACTGTACAGGGTCTACTGTGGTTGTTCCAAATATCCACTGTACAGGGCCCACTCTGGTTGTGTCCATTGTACAGGGCACACTGTGGTTGTTCCAAATGTCAACTGTATAGGGCCCACTATGGTTGCTCCAAATGTCCACTGTCCAGGGCCCACTGTGGCTGTGTCCACTGTATAGGGCCCATTGTGGTTGTGTGTGTTTTGCAAAAGTTTCGCAGCCAGTACACATCCTAATGTCCACTGTACAGGGCCCACTGTAGTTGTGTGTGTTTTGCAAAAGTTCCACATCCAGTACATATCCAAATGTCCACTGTACAGGGCCCACTGTTGTCAACCACTGTAGTGGTAGCTGTAGACACTCCACATCCCTATAAGCTGTGTGCCATGTGAAATAACTATGTAACAGTATGGACACAAAACAAGATAGGCAGGTCTTCTAATCCTGTGATACCATTCCCCACTCAGGAATCATAGACAAACACAGCCATCTAGGCATCAACCCCTATGTCACTTGATGGGTTCCAAACTGGCTCTTGCATGGGACCCACAGTATGAAGGTAGCAGACTCCATGTCAGACTGCCAACCAGTCACGAGTGGAGTACCACAGGTCTGGTCATGGGTCCCCTCATGTTTGTCATGTATGTCTCTGACATCCAAAACAACAAAAATGGGAGGCTGGCTGACAATGTTCGCAGACAACTGCAAGGTGGGTGCCATGTGTACATCCCCATATCATGTTGACATTCTGCATAAAGGCCCCATTGAGACATCCAACTGATGTCAGAACACTGGCCTTAGGCTGAATGGAAAGAAATGTGTTGCGATCCCTTGTGGAATCAATGTGTTTACCATGAATTAACACATTGTCAGTAGTCCAATGGACACAGAAGTCCTTATAAGAGGCCTGTGAACACAGGCTGACAGTGACCTCTCTTATGGCCACCACGTTGCAACTGTGGACAGAAATAACTTCTATGTGGCATATCTCATAAGTAAGGGTGGGTCATCCAGTAGGGAAGAGGTTAATGTCTCCCTCTACCCTCTCCTCATGAGGCCAACCAGCAGGTAGAATGCCCATTTGCCATGTAGTTCACTAGACGCCTGCAACAACTATGGAGGCTGCAAGTGTATCTCACAAATAGGGCCCTAGCCTGCAAACAGCTGTTGTATATGGACAGAGTGCAATACCTCCAAGTAATCTTGGCCACATCTTGGCTACTGATAGGCATTCCATTCTTGACTGACAATGCCATGTGTGGCTA
This sequence comes from Protopterus annectens, assembly GCF_019279795.1. NCBI lineage: Eukaryota > Metazoa > Chordata > Ceratodontiformes > Protopteridae > Protopterus > Protopterus annectens. The sequence continues at coordinate 836,664,449 of NC_056731.1, forward strand.
GCTGTGTTAAGAATGCCTTATCGAGTGAAACTCTTATCTGTATGCACCACATGCCATGGATACCTCAACCTCATTACCGCAATCAACAGAACATGCTGGAGGACAGGTACATAACCCAGTGAGTGGACATATAATGCAATATATGTCGCACGCATGTCAGAGCACCTCACTGGCCCTCTTCAAGAGAAATCTGGATGAGTGGATGGGGAATGCAGCTGTCACCATGGCCATCACTGAAATGGCAATGGTCGATAGAAGCACTGGGAAAAAATGTCAGGTCACATGATGCCAGGCTACTTCAATGGGCTAGGCTTGTTATGGCTCCATGCCCATTAACCTGGTACACACCTATGAATACATGATCCTATAAATCTCCATCCTGCCAAATGTGTGTGTGTGTGTGTGTGTGTGTGTGTGTGTGTGTGTGTGTGTGTGTGTGTGTGTGTGTGTGTGTGTGTGTGCAAGACCAGTATCCTGAGTGTGTGTGTGTATGTGTGTGTGTGTGTGTGTGTGTGTGTGTTTGTGTGTGTTTGTGTGTTTATGTGAGGAATATATGCATTGGGTGGCCAAGTATTACAATTGTAGGCCATCGTACTCCCAGCACCTGTCCGACGTTCCACTGTATGAGGGCTGTTTTGTACATCATCCGTACAGGTATCTGTACACACTCTGCAAACCTATAAGCCCTGAGCTGTGTGCAACAACTATGTAACAGTATGGAATGAGCAGCTAGAGAGGCAGTGCTGTTATTTACAGTACTGGCACACTTGTGTGTGTGCATTGGTGTGTATAGCAGTGTTTGGGGGTGTGTACACATGTGCATGACATTAGTATGAGACCTGTCACACCCACTACACCACCCATTGCCATACCTTACAAGGGCATGCGATGTTACTCACTATACATGTACTTTGGAAATTCAACACACTATGAGCTCTGTGCCACCTGCAATAACTACATAATACTGAACTACCACTACACTTACCATTGTCCACTGTACAAGAGCTGCTGATGTCAGCCACCATACACTTACCTGTATACACCCCTTACCCCTATAAGCTACATGGCACATGCAAAAACTCTTATACAGATCTGTTAATTGTGTACAGCCATATCCTGCATATGACACACTCAATGGGTTACCACACTGCCATACTCATTGTAGATAATGTCTGCAGGGCCACATCCTGCTGACACATAGACACCAAGAAGACAAACAGAATACATTATGAAGACCACAGTCTGTCAGCATTAATAACAACAAAAATCATCATGGCTGGTCAGCTACACACTCTGATGTGTAACCATTAAACATGCTGGCTGACAACACTTTACACAGCATTACATTGCTAAACAGTAACAAATTCACCCTGTGCATCAGACCCATATTAGATTGTCCCTACATCAATAGAATGGATGACAGGGATGTGGCACAGGTATAAGCATATGCACAGGGTGTGGTGTGGGTTTGCCAGATGCCTAGGCTGGGCCATTTAGTTGACATTGTGTGTGTGTGTGTGTGTGTGTGTGTGTGTGTGTGTGTGTGTGTGTGTGTGTGTTGGGGTTGTTCATTAAATGGGCCATGCAGAGGTGGTGTGTGTAAGTCTAGAGGTAACCTGGTTGTGATGGTGATGTATGTGTGTACAAGGCCAGATGCAGTACTACTTCCCAATGGTGACCACTGTCCACTCGATCCACGTCCCTGTTGGGACCAGCCAGGACCATGTGCCCATGGCCTGCTGCATTGTGGCATGGACAGTGACCCCCCCTGCGTCATGATGCTGGTACTGCCACTACAGAAGTGAGAAGCTGCGCGGCCATGTGGAACCTCAGCTGTTCATGCTGCTGTCGTACGTCCATGTGGCCGATGGACAACTCCCACCACATACTCTACCAAAGACATTCCACATTCAAGGATTGACATTCCATGGTTGAGGATTCCCACCTTCTCACCCAACTGTCTATCCATGATCTCAGCATAATAATGGTGGGCATCAGCATGATCAGGGAGGTTGTCACGCATAGCAGGAAGTGGCATTCGCAACCCTGAGAAACTGTTTTGTTTTATGTTCACTGCGTGCCTGTGCCTCCATGATGGTCCAAAACATTTGTCTAGTGACACTTGCTGTGGCACATGTGACAGGGGCATGATGGGCAGCAGTCCCCCTTTGAGCACCCCTGCCCATCCGCCTGTGTGTGACCTCGCCTGTTATCTGGCTATGGTTGGTGTCTATGGACACACTTGCCATAGTCACCACACTTGCCTGAACCATGCCACCACCCACCAACTGTCCATCATCTATTGCCATTGGGGTATGTGCAGGCATTGTGACTGTTTGTGGGGATGGGATAGACAACAGTGGGATGCCAACCAATGGCACAGATTCAGCCCTTGACAAAACCCCTCTGTTCCTCACCATGGCTATCATCATTGTTAGAGTCTGCGGAGACAGTGACATCAGTTCCCAAGCGGGAGAGACCCCGACCCCCATTGCCACCTGTGAGGGAAGACAATAAATGTAAATTAATACCTGTACATGATGGTTGGCTGCCACACACACAGACTCACAGACAGGCACTTACAAGTGATGTGGCACAAAGCTATTACACAAACCTCACATTACCCAAAAGGTGACATGCATGACACACAGCCCTCATCATCATGCATTGCAGCCATTCTCAGTCCTTGTTACTAACAATATACATCTTTGGAATGCATGAGTACTCTCAGTGGGTGATGTCCATTCCCCTAGCACACACTGCACACATGTACACATTATTGTTGTTCACCTGTATTGCACAGTGGCAACTACTATAAACCATACCTCACAACTATACAAATAATTGAAGAATGTGTAGATGTCTGGCACATATATTTGCTCTGTTCCTCACAATCCCTATGTGTTTGTCTGACACATAACTGAGATCATCTGAGGATTGTTGTCACTAATTAGTGACATACATTTGATTTGCAGACATCATCACCAGCAATGAATGTATATTCAAACAAATCCTGCTATACCAACAACCTTCTAATCTTAACATGGATATGATAAGTGTACATACCCCTGTTAACATGGCGGTCTCTTGTAGCATATAAAATAAGACCAGAATACCGCATTCAAAAACATTACCCACCTCAAATGTGATATATGACCTGTACAATCCAATCGAGAACAAACAAATGTGTTAGTTGTGAAATATATTGAGTGAGATGTGTATGATATGGTGGCTGCATAGGTGTGGACACCCTTAAACCAATGCTTCTTTGAAATACCTGTTAATTGACCTACAGCAGTCACTCTTCCTGGGAAGGGGGGTATCAGCATGGCACATCTTGACTTGGCATTATTTGGACAGTCTTCCCTGCAAAGGTCCTCCAACTCTGTCAGCTGGCAAGGGCAGCTCATGTACACAGACGTTGGAGGTCACGCTGGGGGTTTACTATTGGTGTTAAGTCTGTTTTTTGTCTAGCCCAATGCATACCCTTGATTGTATTCAGGTGGAGCCATTCTTAGGTAGCTTTGAATGTATGCTTCAGGTCATTGTCGTGTTGGAATCTGAAACCCCTCCCCATCCTCAGCCATCTTGCAGATGCTTGATGGCTTTGGCCCACATGTGAGTGTTAATTAAACTGTTCATAATTCCTTCCACCATGCCTACAGGCCTAGTTCCAGCTAATGAACAGCAGCCCCAAAGCAGGGCACTGCCACCAGTGAGCTTCAACATGTGGATGGTGGTCTTCATGTTAAGCAAGGTGTTGCTTGTGCACCACATGTAGCTTTAGGGATAGTTGGTGTAAGTTTGAACCTTGGTCTCATTACACCATCACATATTTCAACACATGCCTTTGTGGGACCTGGTGTTATGTTTGGTAGTTGTACACAGCCCTGCATGGAGTGTGTAAATGCTTCTATCTACTGATCCTACCCCATAGGTCAGACTTATGCAAAATACAGGTGAGTGTTGCCACATGTACTACACAACCAGTACTTGCCAGAGAGTCCTGCAAGTCCCTCGGTGTTGTTGAATGTCTCCTGGCAGCCTCCCTGACCAGTTCTCAACATGTCTTTCCATCTGTTGTGGAAGGACATCTGGTTCTTTTCAACAGTACTGTTATCCCATATTTCATCTACCTTTTGATGACTGTCTCCACTGTGTTCCATGGTATATGCAATGCTGTGTTAATGTTGTTGTACCCTACCCCTAACTGATAACTTTCAAATGTGAACTCCCTATGATGCTTTGTAAGAAGTGTGCAAGCCATGGCTGATTCTGGTACATGCAACTGAGAAAATGTCATGAATACATCGCTTCAACAGTGGACCATTATTCGTTGTTACATTGAGTCCCTGTGCTTGATGGCAGGTGTGTACCCAAGCAGAGTGAATACTGTTAGTACATCATAAGCTGTTCCTACAATGTGTTATTTGGAGGGTGTGCACACATATGCAATCAGCATATTGTAAACTTTTTATACCCCATATTTGGTGGCCTAACATATTGTTGGGTTTTACAAGTTAATTGTTCATGTTATGATCACATTACAAGTTGGAAAAGGTGTGGAATGTGATATTGTGGTGTCTCATTGTATATATCAGAAACACTTTGCATCTTGACAGGGGTGTGTACACTGTGGTATCCACTGTATAGGATTAATGTGTCATACATGTCCCTACCATAGCCCATTTGTCCTCCCAGTTTGTTGGTCTCTGTCCAGATGTCATGCACTGACAGGTTGTGAGGTATGCTGCAGGAATGTTGCATAATCCTTCTGATAGGCCCCCATAGTGATGACTGTGATGCACTACAGTTACCACCACCACAAGTGAACATGGACATAAAGCAATATGGCTAGGTGTGTATTGGCAAAGCACAACAAAAGAATTAGATACTCAGCAGCTACAGGCTGCTGTTCCACTTGTAGACCAGAGGGAGCTAAATAGGTGTGGGAGAGAAGTACAATCAGCAGACTCACATGTGACCTTGGTACAGGGGAAAAGCAGCATTTCTGCACATTAACAGTACAACCACCAATACTATGAAATATGCTGCCCAGCACCATAGATGTGCACTTAAGTGCATTACCAAACCCCGTCCACAACTACTATCCTATCTGACATATGCATGTAGATACTCTACAGATACAAACCCCAATACTATGAAATATGCTGCCCATCACCATAGATGTGCACTTATGTGCATTACCAAACCCCATCCACAAGTACTATCTTATCTGACATATGCATGTAGATACTCTACAGATACAAGTATGTATGCTAAAGTACTCTACTAATGTGCACTAGAGCCTTACTTGCATGCTCCTCGTCCATTGTGTGGGGGGCACCCACATCCACAATGCTGGATTTAGCAAGATGTATGCCTCAAGTGGGTGCACCAAGGCTGGTGAGGAGCTGTTTGGTGGGTGTCAGTGGGGTCTGCAATGACTGGGCCCCACCTGTGGCTGTCGCTTCTCTGGCTATGGCAGCAGCCCTTCACTGGGCATTATGTATGAGACTGGTAGAATAATGCCAGACCTGCTCATAGGGTCTTGTGTGCAGGCCATCATCATTTACCCTGTGGGCTAGGTCATTCAACAGGGTGGTCCACTCCCAAAGATGTTCCTGATCACAGCTAAACATGATGTCATAATGGTTGACAATAACATCAATTATCGCAGATGTTTCTGCTGCATTGTAGGGTGGATTTCTGGCATGCTGCATCCTGCCTGGAAGACATAAACAGTGAAACACATCAAAGCACCTCATACAGTTGTCAACAGTATGAACAGAAATTGCACATCAACAGTGGATATTTGTTGCCAGCACTCACACCTACACCACACCCCTGTAATCTATCAGTACAATATTAGCTTGCAATGTACTCCTGGGCCTGATGTGTCATATTCCCCCCAATGATGGATCCATATACCTCCATTCCCCATTCATTTCTGTGTAGAGGGATGACAGTGGTCATCTTCCATGTGGATGTGGTGTGGATTTTGCCGAAGTTGTGTTTGACTACGGTGTGTGATGGAACTGTGAGCATTTGCCCGAGTTCAAGTAAGATGCACACAGGGATACCTCCCCATGGAGACTTGCTGTTGTTTCCTTTCAGTAGGCAATATGTTCCTGCTCACCATTGATGAGGGGAGGGTGTGGTTGATGTGCATATCTCTCTATAGGGATGGGGTACAGGGGCTGATGTTCACATCTAACTTGTCTGATGCAGGTTGCCTATAGCCATGGCATGTGTGTATGAGATGTGATTTCACACCAGTACAGGGTGAATTGTGGTGTTGCCTCTGAGACTGACAGCATATGTGGAGACACCCTTGTGACTAGCCTTGGCAGTGTGGATATGTGTGATTTTTACTCATAGTCGGCCTTACATGTAGTCACCTGTGACCTTACATATTTGATCAGATAGAGGTGGACATGCTTGGAAGTTGTTGTCTGCACCTATGTGACCCTGTACAGCAATATAGCAACCTATTATGTGGTTTGTGTATTGTTGCTGTTCACCAAAGGGGAGTACTCTACCTTGGTGGAGGTGGGTTTACAGGTCAGGTATTGCTGAGTCCATACAGTTACAGTGGATATATAAGTGTACACACCACTATTACAATGCCTGGTATTTCTGCTATTGTAACTTGATACCCCAATAACTTATTTCAAAACAATTCCCACCTTTAATGTGACCTATAGCCTGTACAATTCCATTGAAAACATAATTTGTTATAGGAAAACATATGCAAATTGAAATCACTGCAATAAACTGGTTGCATGAGTGTGCACACCCTTAAACAGATAATTTGTGTAAGCACCTGTTGAGATAATGGCAGCATTCAGTCATCTTAGGTCAGAGTCTATCATCATGGCACATCTTTACTTGATAATAGTTGCCCAGTCTTCCTTGTAACAGTGCTACAAATATGGCAATTTGTGAGGGCATTTCTTGTGCACAGCCCTATTCAGGGCAACCCACAGATTTTCTATTGGATGTAGGTATGGCCGCTGGCTGGCACATTCCCAAACTGTAATTTGCATCTGGAGAAGCCATTCCTTTGTCAGTCTGGAATGTATGCATGGGGACATTGTCATGTTGACCAATAAAATCCCCCTTCATCTTCAGTGTTATAGCAGATGACTGAAGGTTTGGGGACGAAAATGGTTGGTATTTGCAACTGTTCATAATTCTCTCCAACTTGAGTAGAGGCCCAGTTCCTGCTTTTGAAAGCAACCTCACAGCATGATATTGCCTCCACCATGCTTCACTAGGGGGATGGTGTTCTTCTGTTAATGCAAAGTGTTGTGTTGGGCCAAACATACTTCTTGGAATTGTGGACCACAGGTTCAACTTTGGTGTCATCAGACCATGACACATTGTCCAACATGCTTTTTGGAGACTTGATGTAATGTTTGGTAATGTTTGTCCAGCCCTGGATGTTTTCCTGTGTAGGAAAAGGCTTCCATCTAGCAAACCTACCCCATAGGGCAGACATATGGGGAATACAAAAGATTGTTGTCACATGTGGTGCATGGCCAGTACTTGGCAGGCATTCCTGCAGCTCATTCAGTGTTGTTGTAGGTCCCCTGGCAGCCTCCATGGCCAGTTGTCATCTTGTCATGTCATCCATTTGGGATGGATGCCCAGGTGTTTGCAGTGTCACTGTTGTCCCATATCTTCTCCACTGTCGGATGACTGTCTGCACTATATTCCATGGTATATCCAATGTTGTGGACACTTTTTCTACTCTTCTCCTGACTAATACCTTTCCACAATGAGATCCCTTCAATGCATTGTAAGCTCTCTGTCAAACATGTCTATTGCTATAGCAGGCAACTGGGTGAATGTCAAATATATCCTACTAGGACAATTGAACATTATTTGAGGTTAATCAGAGTCTTGTTAAATGATGGCATATGTGTAACCAAAAAGAGAATGCTGTGATCACTGCAGGAGGTGCATCAACCAAGTAGTGGTTTATCTGTGTGCACATGTATGCAACCAGTTTATAGTATATTTTTAATGTTTTATATTTCCCCCTAACAGATTTGTTTGTTTTTCAAAAGAATTGTACAGGTTATGGGTCACATTCAAGGTGGGTAACGTTTTGGCAAGATTTTGTGTGGTCTCATTTGTGTATAGTACACAAACCTGGCATTTCAGCAGGTGTGTGTACACTGTTGATATCCACTGTATCAAGGTGTTCAGATAGCTGTTTGTGGTAGGCAGGGGGTCATAACACAGTTGCACACTTCTCCAATTACAACCTGATAATCATGCCTATCTACTACCCATATCATTATCATGGGAATGCAACAACCAGTACCTGTAAACATTTATGTCTGTTGTATGCACTGAAACTGATGTTACGCACAAGTTGAACATGCACAACTTATTTACATATATAGATAAGTAAGATGATTACACAGTAGTAAAACATGCAGAAGGCTCTTCAGAGGTCACTTGAATGGATTTTATTGTTCACCATACACCCGAAACAGTCCAACTATAAAAGCGTACATAGAATACAAAAAGTCCATAACATGAAAGTACTTAGCGCTTTCACCCTAAATCACTTCTGGGCATCTTCAGAGTACTCTGAAGATGCCCAGAAGTGATTTAGGGTGAAAGCGCTAAGTACTTTCATGTTATGGACTTTTTGTATTCTATGTACGTTTTTATAGTTGGACTGTTTCGGGTGTATGGTGAACAATAAAATCCATTCAAGTGACCTTTGAAGAGCCTTCTGCATGTTTTACTAGCCAACGTAGTTCGTGGTATTACACAGTAGTCTTTGCTATCACAGTGCTAACCTGGAGGATGTCCCACATTCATATCTAGGCTATTCTGTGATGGTGTTATTAACAGACTTGACAATGCTATGCCTAACATAACACAGCTCTGTGTAAGTGACTACAGATATCAGGCACACATGTGCTTATAAGACTGTATAGTTGAATGGTATGAACTCACTAAATCACATGTATTTCAACACACACTTCTGCAACAGTACTTTACTCTGCACATACTCTGTACAGTTCTCTTATATTTACAAGACAAATTGTGTATCATAGTTATATGGGGTCTATATCAGATGTCCGAATGCGCAAAACTCCGAACGCCGTAACTTCAAACTGGGAAGTTCGAAGTCTGAAAATAACAAAGCTGTGGAACATCAAATTCTTTCCCAGGGAAAGAATTCGGTGGGCCAGGTACACAGCTTTGCTATTTCCTCCACTGTGTTGCGATCTCGGAGTTGGTATATATAAGTGGGGGGGGGTGGGAGGCACAGCCTCCCACATTAGAAACAGTAGTTAGTGTTCCTGTGTTTTGCGTTTTGTACCGGAACAGCAATATTTTTTCCCTGGGAAAAAAAATCGCTATTCTGAGTGTTCGGAGTATTCAGGTTTTGGAGTTTTTGGGTTCGATATTTACATAGTCGAAGTTTTGACACTTCTACTATGTGATATAGACCCATTGTATGCATAGGTAACATATGGAAATGTACAACATCCCAGTAGCTGGCCTAGCAGTGGCACAGTCAGTGGTGTTTGACAGACACTCCAGTAGTTGCCAAATGCCAGCTGTCCTTTCCTGGGGTGATTCAGGGGCCTGAGTTGTGATCTATGTCACTGCATACAGAGCCACATGCTATGGCCATCAGTGCTGTTCAGCAGTACATCAGTACAGCAAGTCTTGTTGAGACATATTCTATCAAACCCCTATTTTTCATTATTACAGACCACCTACTGCATTCAATTACATGCTTACTTGTTTCACATACCTTTTTTTAAAGTGGATTTTGTTAGATATATTTTCTGAGTTCTTCTGCTGTTATGGTGATCACTGTCTATGACAGTGGTGGTTTGAATAGATGGCAGTTTGTCTTTTGTAGGTAATTGTCATGACCATGTGATGGCCTGTGCACCAGTTGGTGTTCCCCAGTAGCTAACTGCATGTAGAACATCTGAGTAGTTATTCCAATAGAAACAAACTGCAAAAAATCACAAACTTTTAAAACCAATAGCGAGTAACACTGCGAGCAACTTAAACAAAAACTCAAACAAATCTTCTTTTACACAAGTTTAATAAGCACTTTCAGTGGAAACTGTGTCCCACCTTCTTCAGACAAATTACAAGTCAATTAAAACCCTTTATATACATAAAATCCATTCCAATTAATCAATTAAAGGGAACTAAACAAATATATTTCTATCAAATGTATTCTTAAATGTTTAGCTTTGAATAGGTAAATAAGATTTGGAGTATATTGGTTAATTTATTTTGTTTGAGAATCTGTGTGTATATATTTGTTTTGTTATTGTTTATTTTTTAATTTTATGCTTATATATCCAATATTTGGTTTATTTTTTAAGTAGGAGTACATAATAGTACTGCCTGTTTTTTTTAAAAGAATGTTCCCTTTAATTGATTAATTGGAATGGATTTTATGTATATAAAGGGTTTTAATTGATTTGTAATTTGTCTGAAGAAGGTGGGACACAGTTTCCACCAAAAGCACTTATTAAACTTGTGTAAAAGAAGATTTGCTTGTGTTTTCATTTAAGTTGCTCGCAGTGTTACTCACTATTGGTTTTAATAGTTATTCCAATAGACAATGTCATGGCAACACACTCCATGTGGGTGTTGGCCCTTTCCCTTTCCTGAGAGGAAGACATTCTGGAGGTGTGTGCGCTAATACCTCTTACAACAAAACTTGTGGAGACAAGCCAACTAAATGGTGGAGAAGGTTCAAGACTTAGGGCAGAATGTGGGTATTGCTGTTATATGTTTAGAATACTGCTAGTTTAACAGGGTTTGTCGGAACATGCTACTTCTGCATGGGTTTCAGTCTGACAAAGTTCTGTGTTTGCATAGCTTCCAACTGTAGGACTATCCACATAATGTCCAGAGGTTTGCCTGTTATGTTTGTTCTGTACCCCAGACAGGTGTTGTCCTTGGTAAATCAGTAGCATACTCTGGTGATTGAAATCAGTAAATGCTAACATCCATTTGTGTTTCTGACTTTATATCCCTCAGAAAAGATATGTTATAAGAAACCCTGCAACACCAGCAACTTTCTCAGCCGTGCATGATGCCCCTTTTATGGGTGGTCTATCTGCAGCATATATTTGTATGGGCATTTTGAGACATGTATGCATATATATACATATGTGTATATATATATATATATATATATATATATATATATATATACCTCAGTATTTTATTGGTAACATATCTATATATTGTTATACACATATATGTATCTCCATACATATCTCTCTCTCTCTTTATATGTATGTTTATTTATATATATATATATATATATATATATATATATATATATATATATATATATATATATATATATATATATATATATAATTATATATATTTATTTTTATTTTTTTGTAGATACTAAGCATTCCTTATTGTACAGTGTCTATTCCCTATTATAAACTGGCTGTAATGCATGGTATGTTTGAAAAAACTTTCAAAAGCCCTACAGTTCAGATGGCTCTGTGGTAAATGGCTGTGAGTATGGTGTGCAGGGTCCTGGGTTCAAGTCCTGCAAGGGCTGTTTATGTTGTTGCTAGGCAGAACAAGGGCTGTTAGATACAGAGTGATCAAAGCAGTTTTGAGTGGCTTTAAATGGGTTTGAGTGACGGTAAGCGTTGCTAATACACTGTTAAATGAATACACATTTACACAGTGTAGGCTTTGCTTAGCAATACTTACCAGTGTGCAAATCTGGTTAGCATTCACATTTAAGCAATGCTTAACCCTGCTAAGCATAGCTCAGCCCTGGTAGCCATTGCTCACATTCCAGTGTTATAAAATAGCAGAGTAATGATATCATTTAATAAGTGTATTTAATTTCCTGTACATAACATGCTTCTATGTGCTGTCATTACAGTACCAAGGGGTGTGACTATATTGTATAGGGCACATGAGTATACATGGGTAGCATCACATGTTTTTTTTTTCTTTTTTTTATACATGAGTAGAATCACATGTTATATGCACCCACACTTGCATGTTACACCAGCTACAATGCACTGGATGACAAAAATAATTTAACATATATTGTATTATTAAATTAGTACTTTTAACAGTGATTTTCCATGTAAAAGTAGATTGCAGATTGTAGTACTTGAACCGTGCATCCCTGCATGCAAAGCTGGGACTCTGAGTACTACACTATCTTGTTCTTGGTGTTTGAGCTGTATGTTTTTATGTATCTACTATTGCATATTAATATGATATTATCATATTAATTGTAGAGTACTATGATTTTGGCCATGTCATTGAGGACTGCTGTCATGTAGTAATGGCATACATTTCACTTTCAGACTATCACTGAGAACACCGATTGCGATGAGGGAGAAGGGTCCCCATGGTCTCCCCCAGATGACATCCCATTTGGAGACATTCTCAAAATCCTCAGTCAGCGGGGAGACTGGAAGTCCTCTAGCCCTTCTTCTGAGGAATCTGTATTCTTGCAGGCCTTCCATGCCCATCCGTCTACTTCCTGGTTGACCCCCACCTGTGGATGAGCTTATTAAGCTGATCATGCAGTGTGCCTGGAATGCCCTGGACAACTTAGAACCTGTCCCCCGGAGGCTGGACAAATTTCTCTCCACCCCTGTAGACCAGCCCAACTGGTCCAAGCAGTTGGTTGACTCCATGGTCATGGTGGCGGCCACCAAGAGGGAACTGGCAAAAGATAGTTCCACTGTCCATCCCCCAAATGAGGAGTCTTGGGCCATGGACAGACTAGGGAAGAGGACCTATGCTTCAGCGACCTTTGGCATTTGGTCACTGAACTATATGGCACATTTCACTAGCCTCCAAAGAGACATAATCTCTGAAATGCCTTCCTCTTTGGCGGGGGTACTGCCTGATGAGGTGCATGACACTGTCGCCTCAGAGCTAGCTACCCTTGAATCTATTTCAAACTGCTCAATGCGTTTGATATCTCACACCACCAAGGGGGCAGCTCAAGCTGCCTTATCAGGCATTGTCATGAGATGTCATGCTTGGATGAGTTTGTGTGATTTCACAGACCCCTTTAAATCTTCCTTCGTCAATGCACCTGTCGACGAATCTGCACTTTTTGATCCCAAAGTATGAGACACACTAACATTAAGTGAGGGCATATGTTTTTCCACCCCCCAGAGGTCCTACTCCAGGAACCAGAGGGGCGGAAATTTGTGGTTCAAGAAATCCCAAGGATCTTTTCGTGACACTCGTGGTGAGCAATCCCTTGGGGCAGAGGGGGCAACTCATCTGGAAGATGCCCCTTTTGGGGTAGAGGGGGTCTGCGTAACCAGGGAGCTAGAGATTCCTTCTCTGGCCAACCCTACCAGTGCTCCTGAGCAGTGGCCTGATTGCTTTCCTCTGGAAGCAGTCGAGAGTCGTTTTTCTCTGCACCTACCAGCTTGGCAACTTATTACTACCGATTTCTGGTTGCAGAGAATAATATCCAGAGGCTACCTGATACCATTCCATTTAACCCCCAGACCCATCAAACAAATCCGTGATGTGCCACCCAATTAGATGGAGGTAGCAGCCTTAGAAATAGAAAAGCTGCTAAGAAAAATAGTTATCCAACCAGTTCCACCAGACCAGAGAGGATCCGGGTTTTATTTGAAGTTCTTTTTAGTGCCAACAAAGACAGGGGACTGGAGACTAATCCTGGATCTCAGCCTATTGAACAAATTTATCAAACCTCAAAAATTCCGGATGGTCATGGTACAGTCCATTCTCCCCTTTCTAGGGAGGGACAACTGGATGTTCTCTATAGACCTACAAAATGCTTATTATCACATAAAGCTGGATCATCGCTTCTGGAGATTTCTCTGCTTCTGGTTGAGAGCCAATCACTACCAGTTCAGGGCACTGCCATTTGGTCTCTTGACAACCCCCGAGTGTTTACCAAATGTATGGCAGTTGTAGTAGCTCATCTTCGACTACAAGGATTCCAGGTGTTTCCATAACTAAACGACTGGCTCCTTACCGCCCTGACCAGGAATCTTCTAATCTGCAGCATCTCCTACACTCAAGGTCTTGCTCTCCACTTGGGGATTACAATCAACAAGGACAAATCTCCAATGTCCCCAACAAAAACACTGGAATTAATTGGAGCAGTTTTCGATACAACATCCTGTCAAGCTTCCCTACCTCCTCACAGGCTTTCGAAAATAAGACAACAAATCCAAACCCTTCTTCCACAGATCTTTGTACTAGCATGCCTTGTACTGCAACACTTAGGCTCCATGGCAGTTGCCATTACTCTAGTACCACTAGTGAGGTTGCACATGAGAATACTGCAGTGGCTCCTTTCCTCACAATGGTCAATCTTAACTCACCCACTTGACCACATGATACATCTTACAAACCTTTGCAAGGAAGAAATGCTTTGGTGGATGAAGTCAGAATTGAATCTTTGGTGTCGACCATTCTGCCTCCCCCAGCCCAAAACCATGGTGACCACGGACGCTTCCCTGTTGGGGGTGGGGGGCATTTCCAGGGAAAGATCCAAGGCACCTGGTCCCCTATGGAGGCCAATTTGCACATAAATGTCCTAGAACAGAGGGCAGTTCTCTTAGAATTGCAAGCGTTCCATACATCCCTCCTTCTGGGACCATTGCAATTCATTCAGACAACATGTCAGTCATCTGGTATATCAACAAGCAAGGCAGAACCAGGTCGATAGCTTCCAACTGCTTTCTCATAGCAATGCACATTCCCGGGAATTCCAACCTTATTGTGGACAGTCAAAGCAGGAACATCCTGATACCTCACGAGTGGTCCCTCAATCCTGTAATAGCATATCAGATTTTCCGCCACTGGGGCAAGCCTTGCTGCAATCTTTTTGCTTCCCCCTTAAACAACAAATGCAGAAGCTACTTTGCCCTGATCCTCCCCTCAGGCGGAACCCCTGAGGGATGCTCTAATGCACGATTGGCCCCTGGGTCTACTGTATGCCTTTACCCTGTTTCCCCCCATCCCAAAATTCCTCCAGAAAACTCAAAGGTTGAGAAGTAAAGTGATCCTCATTGCCCCTTATTGGCCCCGTCAAGTCTGGTTTCCGTTCCTATGGCCTCATCTGATTCACAGTCCGTGGATCCTGGATCATTCCCAAGGTCTGCTATCTCATCCTCAGGGACTGATTCACCCCAGTCTCCACAGCCTCAAGCTCACAGCTTGGTTCCTCCACTTCCAATGATTGCCAGGCCACCTGATATCTCATCTCCCATTTGTCAAATTCTTATGGCTTCACACAAACCTTCTACCAGGAAAATTTATTCTAGTAAATGGACTAGGTTCTCCATTTGGGCCAAAGATCAGAACTTAGATCCTTTCTCTATGCCTATTCAAAAGATCCTACAATACCCGATGACTCTTCTATATGCAGGAGCCTCAGCATCAGCAATCACTGTACATTTAGCAGCTATCACAAATTTTCATAATGGATTTGATAATTCTTCTGTTATGTCACATCGCCTGTACAAAACATTTTTGAAAGGAGTATTACACGTTAAACCTCCTGCCAAGCCCCCCATAGAGCCCTGGGACTTGACCTTGGTACTTCAATCATTAACAGATCCTCCTTTAGAGCCCTTTGATTTTTGTGATATAAATTTTTTGTCATGGAAGACTCTACTTCTACTAGTACTTACCTCAGTGGGAAGAGTATCTGAGTTGCAGGCCTTGAGTGTCAGGAGACCTTACTTGAACTTCCACAGGGATAGAGTATCCCTTCATACTGACCCTTCTTTCTTGCCCAAGGTCATTTCTGGTTTCTCCATTAACAAATCTGTTGACCTGCCAGTTTTCTTCCCTCAGCATTCAAACAGAGGGGAGTATCTGTTGCACACACTTGATGTTCATAGGCAGCTTCATTGTTATTTAGACAAGACTAAATATTTCAGGAAAACAGATCAATTGTTTGTGGCCTTTGCAGGACCCAGACTGGGTAAACCTGTCTTCAAAGTAACTGTATCCTCCTGGCTTAGAAATGTCATTACCTTTATCTACCATCAGAATAAGCTATCCTTACCTTCCAGAATAAAGGCTCATTCTACTAGATCAATTGCTACATCTGTGGCTTTTCATTCCAGAGCCTCTATGAATGATATCTGTGCAACAGCCACTTGGGCAAGACCTCATACCTTTATCACTCATTACAAATTGGATTTGGCCTCCAGGGGACGAGCATCCTTTGGTTCTATGGTGCTCAGGAATATCCTTCTTTAGGGCCACCCAGGACACAAGTAGCTGGGGACTTGGTCCTAACAGTAAGGAATGAATAAAGATTTAAATCAGATAAAGAAGTCATGTCTTACCATAACGTTCCATCTGTGTTGTAGATTTTTATTCATTTATTACTTCCTGCCCTCCTTCCCCCTGCCTGGACTCCTGGTGGACTTTAGGAATTCTTGGTTAGGGTATTTGCTCAGACAGAGCCTCCTTCTGTTTTTCTCTTACTATCTCTATATTAAAAGGGTGGGCAAACTCGATCTGGAGAGACCATGAGAGAGAGTTTTTGGCTGGTGCGAGCTTGGAAATGGCCATGTCGTTTCCGAGGACGGAACCGTAGACCGAACAGTAATGAATGAATAAGGATCTACAACACAGATGGAACATTATGGTAAGACATAACTTCTATTTTTAGTGCTGTTTTCACAAATAAAAATGAATGGCCTGCTTTGCGGCTCGAGCTGTGAATGACTGCATGCTAAGCAGAAGCTCTAACCACCACACTATTACACTTTTACTATTTTGGCTGTATAGTTCTATTTAGCTCCTTCGAATGTTTAAGCTTTGCTATGCATGGCTGTGCAACACGCACACTTGCTCAGCTATGCTTACACTTTATTGGGGATGGAAAAAAATAACGTGTAACACTACTCTTATAAACTTAGAAAGCTGCTAGAATCAATCAATTCGTGTTAACAGACATTGTTTTGCAGGATATAAGTTATGCAACCCAAATATATATAATTATTTAGTGACTTCAGTCCTTAGATCATCACAATGATTTGCCAGACGAGAGGAAATTTTATGAGGGAAATGCCAAAAATATAAGGGAAAACTCTGGACATTCTGTAAACATCTGGCCAGTTGAGAACTATGGTGCGAGGGGCTGTGCTTCTGTATTTTGTCCGCGGACACTATCGTCTGATAATGTCTGCGGACACTGTTAGTTGCTTTATAATTGCCATATGGCAATTCTAGAGTGCAGGGGGCCTGTGTACTGTGCGAGCAATGTTTGGACACACCTCCTGCACTTGTGCATGGCTCGTGTCCGTGTAGTGAATACAGCATCATGCCTTCATTAATATGCAAGGCGCACTGCTGTTCTACATGGCCATGATCCACTCCATGCAGGAACAGCACTATTCCTGCATGTAGTTTAATGAATCCAGGGGAGTGTATTTAATTAATGTGAGTATTTTGGAAGTTGGCAGTGTTGCTACATATTATATTGTTTTGATTATTATTAAATTGGTTAATGAATTTAATTAGTAGGAGGCTTTACATGTGGCCTATTAACACTCCTATACAGAGCTGCACTTCTTAATGGTTTGTATCTGATGAAGTCCTCACTTTTGGGATGAAAGAGTTTATGTGGTACAGTTTTTTTTTTTATTAAGCTTCTAAATGGTGCAACATCTGTGTGTTTTTATTGGTTATTTATTTTTTTCTTTGTTGTTTTTGTTTAGAAGATTTACTGATGTCATCCCAAGAGATGTTTGATGAGGAGATACATAACTCTCAGATGCCTGGCAATTTTTCATCAGATTGCTTCCTCTGTGTATACAGCACCATTCAGCTGAAGTAATCAGGCTGGCATTACTTCAACCAATGGTCGGCTAGAAAAATATTCTATTTGTGCAAGTAATATGTTCACTGGTGAGCATCCCATATCTTGTGAGCCTGGTATGGTTTCTTATAATACTAATGGAGGTCCACAGAAGCTTTTGGCGGATGCTGTAGAAAATTTGAATCTTTCACAAACTAGAACTGCCTCTGCTTCAGCATCTAGTGGTTTCAGGTACAATAATGTTGATGATGTGACCAATAAAGTGCTTAAAAATTCTTTTGGCAACCACAGGCATACTAACCAGGTTTTGTGAGTTGAGAGTCATTCTTTTGGTTTTCTTGGTGAAAATATTGCTGTTTCTGTAACCTGTTCATAAGCGGCTGTTGTAACTGGTGAGTGCAGTGGATCACTGAATGACAATTCTAATGTTAATGGCTGTTATCGGCCAGATTTGAACAGGGTTACTTTAGATACTGCTAATAAAGAATGTGGTAACAATATGGGAACATCTGGTTTGAGAAATGTTAATGCGCTTAACAATTATGGTACTGAATTTTGCAACAACTGGTTGCATAAAATAATAAAACTGATTGGTATTATGGAGAAGCAAGACAATATTAATTTGTCCTCCTCTTTACAAGAAAAAATAATTATTTTGAAATTTTATTGGGGCATTTTTGTAATCTACAAATAGATAATGTCTGTTTAAGTGAATCAGTACAAAATAAAAGGGTACCTAAAGAGTTGAGACTGTGGAAATATCCTAATGGTATTATTAAGGGATCTGTTTTCCATGGAGAACTATTGGAATTTTTTGACTGTATTGGACATGAATATGTTAAACTTATTGTAAAAAATAATGTTTCTGTTTTGAGTAAATTGGGAGCTGATATAAATTGTTTATATAATGAAATGTGTACAGATTTATTGTTTGACTAACTTTCTGAGCAATTTTATGGGATTTTTGATAGGGTGGATATGACAAGTGATATTAATTGTTCAAGGAAGTGTAAAAAATTTATTTGGGACAAAATTGCTTATGAAAAGAAGAAAGTATAACCCAAACCAAGGGGTAACTTTGGGTCCCAATATAATATGGCAAGCCCTAATGGACATACTAGGGTTTTGGAACAAGATTACCTTGATAATTTTTTTTTTAGAGTTTTCAACCCTTGTGGGTACATCCATCCACACCAATAGGTCCAAGGAGGTCCTCTAGGTTGTTAGACCAGAGGAACAATGGGGGACATATGGGAGACCCCCCTTATGGCTTAGGCCAACAACAGAGTTGGCAGAAAAAATGGGGGGGGGCAGAAAAAAGGGGAAAGGGAAATATTAAAATTACTTAATGATTATGAACATCAAGGCCAAGAAGATGTTTGTCCCCTATTAATTTCTGATATTCAGACTGGGTTAAATACTTAATGGACTCATTATATAGAAATGGTTCCTGATCTAGATACTAGTTTTAAGGAAACAAGCTTATTGTTTTAGGATACTGAGTGTAAAACAATATTGCAAACTCCTGTTGTCAATATTGTATATGACTGAAAATTCTGGAACACTGGAGAGAGCCAAGATGTATTTTAAGCATACACAGATTTTAATTTCTCTGCTTTTCTTCAGTATAGACTTCTTCAGAAATAAAACAATAAAAAGCACAGAGTATTTAAATAAACAGCATCCAATCAAAAACCTTCATTGATTAATTAATTAAACAAATCAATTCTACCTTAAGAGCGCATTTTATCATGTACAAAACTGTTATACCAAAAATGTATATATAAAAAACTTTCCCCAGGATTCATTAAACCCTACACGGAGTGTAGGAATAGTGCAGCAGCTGCTGCATGGAATATGGCCACCGAGCGATTCAGCAAACAGGTGATCTGACATGCATGAGTTTGGCAGCACTATTCCTGCACAGACACCACTGCCTAATGCTAATTACCTCATTTGCTGGTGAAAACCATGCAAATGAGGTGAATTAGCGATTCAGCAAGCCGGCAGGTGTCTGTGCAGGAATAGTGTAAGAAGCAGAAATGTGTTCAGTTACTAGCTGAACACATTTCCACAAATTAGAAAATGGAGGCATGACAGCTCATAATAAAGCATGTATTATATCTAGTAGGCATGCCAATGGCTAAATATATGGCCATTGACACGATAAATAGTTTACATTTTTTAAAATAAAACTTTTTTTTTGTCCAATCTCGGACGTTTAAGCATAGGGCAGTGGCGCGCAAATGGGATTGTGCTGAAAATTAAAAAAAAAAAGGGGGGGGGGGATCAATGTTTACAGAAATCTGCATTTTGCCATTAAAGTCAATGGCATGCAGAATGAAAACAATACTAGCGAATAGTGGTTGCTAAGGGGAAAGGCCGAGTGTAAGCGTGGTAACTATGGAGTAAGGCAGTGGTGTATGCAAATGAGGGGGATTTATACTGAATCACAAATTTCTTCTAAGTGTCGGACTGCACCTAACCGTGTAGGTGCTCTAACACCACCATGCAGACAGGAGGAGCAGCTAACATGAAAAGGGGGTGTGTCAGGCTTGCTATAAGCACACTGAAGCTCAATGGCCCATGTTTGCCCTTAGCTAAGCACAGCTAAGGAAGGGGGTGTGTCCGAGGCTGTATTATTTTATTCCATGAAATGCAGAGCATGTTTGCATCCAGGGAGGGCCAGTTCTGCTTAAAACTGTTTACTTTAGCTAAACAGGTGTGTGTGGCGTATACTGGGCCTTAAAAAAAAACAGAAATAGCAGAACTGTTTACAATTGAGCACTGGGTATGCGAGGCATGGGGCTTAAATGGGGAGGAAATAGGAAGAGGAAACAGCAGAAGGAAGGCAATCAAGGAGAACTAGCATAGCTGGCAGGTGGAATGTATCAGAATCAGCCAATTACCCAGGCAGCAGCCTAGCACACTACTATAAACTATGCTAACACCTTTCAGTCTGTTTTTTCCCCACAAACTCTTCACTGCTGGTGTACATATTCGGGGGAATTTTAAACTGACAAATCTAACAAAACATGTTAGGTGCTGCTGTTGCTCTGAACTATCAGTATGTGCTAGAGACTGAGTGTGGTGAGGATGATAATGCTGACAACCAACTCAGACAGAGGAGGAGGAGAAGAGTGTTTAAATCCAGGGTAACCTACCAGGAGCTACATGATCTGGAGATAGTAGAGCACTACATGGTGGACAGGGACATACTTCAGCAACTTGTTGAGCTGTGCCGACCTCACCTTAGACCCATAACCAACAGACGGGAACCCATCCCAGTGGATACCAAGGTATGTGTAGCCTTAAGAATACTAGCTACAGGTACTTTCCAAAGACCAACTGGGGATATCATGGGAGGTCTCACAGGCATCTACATCCAGGAGTGGGGAGCCTTGAGCAGCCTACCTGTCCCTGTAGGAAGTGACCTCAGCACAAGAAGCTGTAGTAATTGGTTGTTTTGGACCATTTCTAGCTCTTTTGTAGTTCACTGTTTAAAATCCGCGTTTGCATGGCTTTGAGCGGTTGTGCGCGCAGCGCCGGTTAAACAAGGTTAAACTTTTTCTGGCTCCACCAAGTCTGCTCTTCAAATTTTCCCTTAAGGAAGCTCTACTCTTAGTATAACCAGACTACTCACTATATTATAAGCCTAGCACTTGTTCTCAATACTTCTCTACTAAGTAAGCACTCTCGTACTAAGTAAAGCACTACATCTACTTACCACCCCTGTGAATATCCACTTCCCTTAAAGGTACAGCACTCCCTTATACTGTTCTAGCATGTCGAGTGGTAGATTACTGGCGTCGTCTCCAATTCAGCTGGTCAATCTGGGTATCTTGAGACAATGCTACAATTGTCTCATGTACACAGACAACCCTCTCCTCCTCCCAACAAACACAAATACATGTGAGAGATGCAACTATATACCCAAACTGGAGGCTGAACTCTCTCAACTCAGGGCTGGCATGACCAGACAGGAGGAGATGGCAACCACACACACAACAATCCCAGTCCCACATAGACCTACCACAACTGCAAACCAAACACATAAAAACACAAAGACATACTCGGAGGCTCTAATAAAAACTTACCAAAACAACAGAGGCTCCCAAAGCAGACATCCAAAAATCCACCACCTCAAAACAAAACACATGCAACACATACTTCAATAAATCAGTGTGTAAAGCAATCACAGCCCTTAAGGCCAAACACCTTGCCTGATACACTAGTAATAGGTGACTCTATAGTCAGACACACTGATGTCCCGCTGACCAGGCTGAACAAGGAGAAGGTGACTGTGAGCTGTCTATCGGGAGCTAGGATCCGCCACATAACACACGCACTCAAGTCACTCCAAAGCAAGTACAAATATGACTCCGTCATTGTCCATGCTGGTGGAAATTACCTGAGACGTACCTCCCTGGACTACATGAAAAGAGACATAGAGGAGCTCTCCGATTATGTAGCCCAGGCTGGTATGACCCTGACCCTGAGCAGCATCTTGCCCTCACCAAGAATGATACCACAATACAAAGACAAGATGATCAGCTTTAACAATTGGCTCAAGTACTGGTGTTATTCTAAGGGGATCCAATGTCTGTCTGCCTGGGATGACATGTTGGACAAGCCACGCTGCTTCGCAAGGGATGGCTTACACCTGTCACCACTGGGCTTCCGGATATTGGCTAAGGCTCTTGCCACCCCCATAGTGCCTTTTTTAGGCAAGGCTCAAAAGACAAACCCACCTCCTTAGAAAACAAAAATGGAAAAAAACTAAGGGTAATGCTGCTCAACGCCAGAAGTCTAAATCTCAAGATGCAGGTACTTGATGCACTCCTCAGCGTGGAGAACATCGACGTCTGTGGAGTAACTGAAACCTGGTTCAAGGCTCCTGAGAACACCCCAGCGCTACCAGGCTATACCTCATATCATGCTTTTCGGCCCCAAAACCCGGGCCGAACCACAAAGGGAGGGGGAGTGTCCATATTCATCAAGGACACCCACACCTCCAGGTTAGTAGCAACACATGAAGCATCAGAGACCATACAGGTGCAACTAACCATAGGCAAAACTGCTATACAACTGGTAGCATGTTACAGACCACCCTCCCAATCTCAAGAACCCCAATCAGCCTTCCTGAAGACATTGGAGGATATGAATGTATCACAAAATACCATCATACTGGGAGACTTCAACTACCCAAACATAGATTGGGTACATTATTCTAGCCCTAATACCCTAGCCCAAAGGTTCCTGGAATTCATAAATTCAAATGCACTGGAACAACTAGTCACCTCTCTCACTAGGGGAGATAATATACTAGACCTGATCATCACAAACATGGGGACAAAATGCTCCACACCGGAAGTATACCCCTCACTAGTGAGATCTGACCACAAATTAATCACCCTGGATATACATATCCCACCTCCACCACCAACACAAAAGACCACAGTGAAAAACTTCTCAAAAGCAGACTTCACTCTTCTTAAGACTGAGATGGTATCCTTTAAGCCCACTGTGCCAGTGGATACTACATCCCACAATGCCGAATCCTTCACAAATGCTTTCTATGGACATCTCCAAGAATGCATGGATCATGCAATCCCAAACAAATCCAAGTCCCTCTCCACCAAAGGTAAGCGTCCTGTCTGGTGGACCTCAGCCATAAACAAATTGTATAACAAAAGAAGGAAGCTACTGCACGTCAGAGCAAAATCCCATGAAGGGAAGACATCTCTGATCAACATTAGCAGAAAACTACGTTCTCTCATAAAAACATTCAAGGCCAACTTTGAGAGAAAAATCGCTAAGGACACTAAAGATAACCACAAAGCCTTCTTCAGCTATGTTAGAAACCTGGGAAGAAACCCTTAGATATGCTCAGAGTTGGTTCACAACAACAAAAAATACACTGAACCTACAGATATTGCCAACATTCTGGCTGACAGGTTCAGTGCAAATTTCTCCCCTCCTTCACCCCCAAAAGAAGAAATACTTATCCCAGCTGAATGTAATCTCCCTGTCATCTCAGATGTCCAAGTGAGAACCGCCCTAAACAAAGCAAAAAACACAGCATCAATGGGACCTGACGGTATCCCAGGTTGCGTGTTACGTGAACTCCAAGAGGAGCTAAACCCACACATAAAAATGCTATTTAACCTTAGCCTTACTGGATATGTACCTGAACACTGGCGTACAGCAACAGTGGTCCCACTCCACAAGGGGTGCCTCTACAGACCCTGGAAACTACGCCCCATAAGCTTAACCAGCCTGGTCTGCAAAGCTATGGAAAGAATCATTATGGAACTCATAAACAGAGACATAGGGGACCTACAGACACTTGACCCCACCCAGTTCGGCTTTGTAAAGGGCAGATCCTGCCTTTTAAACTTGGTTGACTTTTTTGAAACAGTCACTAGAGCCATTGATGAGGGCAAAGCAGTCCATACAGCATACCTGGACTTGGCTAAGGCCTTCGACACAATAACCCACTCAGGCATCATAGATAAGCTCAACAGCTTAAAAGTAAACCCTTATGTCACTAGATGGGTTGCAAACTGGCTAAAGGACAGAACCCATAAAGTTAAAATCGCTGGAGCAATGTCAGACTCAAAGCCAGTCACAAGTGGTGTCCCACAGGGATCTGTCCTGGGACCCCTCTTGTTCGGCATTTATTTCTCAGATGTTAAAGCAAACATGGGAGGGCTGTGGCTGACAAAGTTCGCAGATGACTGCAAACTAGGTGCCATAGTCGATACACCAGCAGACACACACATCCTACAAAAAGGCCTCACAGAAATGGACAACTGGTGCCGGAGTTACGGCCTTAAACTAAATGCCAAAAAATGTATAGTCATCCCCTTTGGGAAAAACAAAGTACCCACAAATTATCACATAGACAGCAACCCACTGAGTACGGAAAAAAGTAATCAGAGACCTAGGGACCCAAGTCGACAGCGACCTCTCATTTGACACCCACGTTGCCAAAGTGGTTAGAAAAACATTCTACCTTGCACACCTCATCATGAAGGGATTCACATCCAGATCCAAGGATGTCATTGTACCCCTATATTCCTCCCTCATCAGACCCATGATTGAGTACAATGCCCCATTTGGTATGTACCTCACCTGGCATTTGCAACAGCTGGAGAGACCACAAAAGTACCTCACCAAGAGGATCAAGGGTCTCCAACATATGTCTTATTCTGCCAGACTAAAGAAACTTCAGCTCTATTCAGTAGCATACCGCCTGCTCAGTACAAGGCCACGTCCAATCAGGATCTGATGGACATGCTCCACCTCAAAAAATCCAAATCCATCAGGACCACGAGAGCTAAAGACTTAAACCTTGGCACAAGTATGAATAGGACATGCTGGAGGGATAGATTCATAACCCAGAGGCTTCCCATGCTTTGGAACAAGATCCCAGTTCGTATTAGGCAGAGCCCCTCACTGACTCTCTTCAAGAGAAATCTTGATGAGTGGATGGGAGATCGTAAGTTTACCCCAGGGGTCACATCTGTGTCACTGCTAGACAGGGGCACAGTAAACTAATTCTATTATATAAAGGGACCTTCATTGTGCCACTACTAGACAGAGGCACAGTATTCTAAATTTATTCTGTACATTTTTTGTACCATTTCATGGGGTGGCAAAAGCCACATCACTATGGCTAGGCCTACAAATGCCCCAGGGCAGATAGCCTAGTACTATACTATGAAACTATGAAACTATGAAAGATACTGGATGCCATGCAACCACTTGCCGCTGAGCTCATTTACTTCCCCAGCCCCCTTGAGGAGAGGATCAGCAATATGCATCTCTTCCACCATGTAGCAGAATACCCGGAGGTACTGGGTGCCACAGACTGCATGCACATCCACATCAAAGCACCACCCAGTGACTAGGGTAGGGTCTACCTAAACTGCAAAGGGTTCCACTCCAACTGCCAGGTAGTGTGCAATGCCCAGGGCATTATCATGAATGTGTGAGCTGGCAGTCTTGGAAGCTATCACGACTCCAACATCTGGTATTCATCACATCTGTACCAGGCATTTGCCCGTGGGCACATCCCATATGGCCATCTGGTGGGGGATGCTGGCTATGCACTGGAGCCATGGATGATGACACCCATCAGAAATGCACACACAAGAACACAATAACAAGGCACATGCGCAAACCAGGATCATTATAGAGCATGTGTTTGAGATGCTCAAATCACAGTTCTGCTGCCTTGACAGATCTGATGGAGCCTTGGAGGACTCTCCAGCCACATGTGCACAGATGTTCATAGTATGTGCCATGCTACACAATATGATCTTGCAGAAATAGCTGCAGCAGGAACAAAGCAGGGAAGGGCCACACAGCCCCCCCCCCACCATTGCCAAGGTCTCCACAGGCACAGAGGGACTCAGAGGAGGAACATCCTGAGCCTGCCCATGTTGACAGATGGAGGCTTACCCAGTATGCCTTGTTCTTGACAAATAGGCAATGATTAGCACATACACTGACACTGTAGGGCCTGCGGGACTGACCTCTCTCTCTGACTTGCACACACAGTAAAATAGATGCCAAACATCACACCACTTATACCTTACCATGTATAGGCAGTGTACTGCGTGCATCTGACATAGTCAGCCCTTAAGCACCATCCTCACAACAGCCTCAGGCACAAGGTAAGTCAGTCTCCTTAACAAAATAAATGAATGGAGAGGAATGTTCTGATAGCATATCTATGGTATTGATCAAGCATGCAAAGGAATTGGGTGACTTACTGGAATACCAGCAGACAACTGACAGCTGTGTGGGACAGCAGGAAGTGTATCCCAATACTGGCCTACCCACAACATGCAGTACCACCCTAGTTGACAAATACCACTGCAGTATATGTAGTGAGCCAAATAACCGGGGGGGGGGTCATAGGTCACATGCATGGATGTCAAA
Organism: Protopterus annectens; assembly: GCF_019279795.1. Taxonomy (NCBI): domain Eukaryota; kingdom Metazoa; phylum Chordata; order Ceratodontiformes; family Protopteridae; genus Protopterus; species Protopterus annectens. The sequence goes on from NC_056731.1 coordinate 836,691,246, forward strand.
GTGGGGGTCCCATACCCATCCCCAGCCTCACCCAGCAGATCAACTATAGAAAACCATACATAAATGTCTGGCAAAGGCCCCCACATAGCAACATCGATGAAATCCCCACCTACAGACCTTTACACAGTGATATCACAGTAGGTCTGGCAGTGGCAGTATGGCTTAAAGGGTAAGAAGTCTGAAACTACAAATGCTTAAGCCAGAACAATCTGACCTATGGTTGATACTATTATGCCTGTAGTCTCAAAGATAAGGAACAGCACTATGCTAAATGGGACCAAAATGTTAAGCAAATAGCGCAGTCTCTGCAAATGTGTATTGTGTACAGATGTGTCACCCCCATAGTCCCATAGAAATGCAGCAACATGTCCCTAGCCTTAAGAAGAATCCAGCCATAAACTAGAGTGATGGCTCAACACAAACAAAAAGCCAATGTCAGTAATACCCACAGTCAACTTACTGGTACCATCCCAGGGTTGTCCACTGCCGGAAGCCTGGGAACATATGATCATCAGAATGCAGTACCTTGCAACAGATGGCCTGCATCTGTCACACCTAGCCTAGAAGCCTGTGGCAAATGCCTATGCCTCCACCACAGTTCCCTCTTAGGGAATGTTATGGGGTCCATAACACCAACATAACTCAGTCTACAAAAATGCAAAGAAAGGTCATACTGCTAACTGCTAGGAGAAAACCTGCAACTGTCAGAGAGCCAGAAATCTAAACAAAGCCATGAATAATGAGGTGAAAAAGGTCCAAAGAGAAGGACACATTTGAAATACTGCTCTAATAATGTTATAAAGTTGATGGAATGATTGTAGTAGCATGGAATGTCTGATGGGTACGAAGTCTGAAAATGCGATGTCAACTGTCAGTAATATCTGACTTCAACCCTGAGTGACTTGCAAAACACTTTTCCTTGAAAACCACACTTGTTTGGGTAACCAACAAGATATATGAGTCATGGATGTGGACATTCTGTGATACTCTGTACAGTTAACAGGCAGGGCTACGAGTCTAAACATGGAAATGCAGTCATTGCAGGCAGTCCTAACCCTGGAAGATGATGACATGTCTGCACCCACAGAAGGGGAATAACACACCCTTCCCTGATCACTCATCCTATGCAACATCCTGACCTAAAATTGGCCATCCAAGCAAAATGAGGTTGGCCATAAAAATATGTGAGACAAACACACATCTCCAGGATGGTCAAACACTAATTCCACCTAAAACGCGACCTTTTAGCACTTCTGCGGATCCCTAGTGATATCTGCATTGCTTACTGTACTTATTTCCTTGTTTCACTTGAAAGAAAGTTACTGTTTGTCGTTTTTGCATTTAAGTTACCTGTAACACATTGCATTTAAGTTACCTGGCACTTGCTCACTAAAGCAATTATATAAGTCAGCTCTAAAAAATTAAAAGCACTACACCCTCACAAACTCCCCTTGAGTACCTTGTTCCCCATTGGCCCTTTTTTCAATTATAAAGGAATTCCCAATACTATTCTAGCATGTCCAAAGGTCAGTTGTCAATCTCCTCTCCGGTCCAGCTGGTGAATCTGGGAATCTTGAGGCAATGTTACAACTGCCTCATGTACACAGACAACCCTCTCCTCCTCCCAACAAATTCCAACACATGTGAGAGATGCAACCATATAGCCAAACTGGAGGCTAAGCTCTCTCAACTCAGTACAGGCGTAACCAGTCAGGAGGAGAAGGAAACCACACTCACTACAATTCCAGTCTCACATAGACCTACCACGACAACAAACCAAACACATAAACACACAAAAACATACTTGGAGGCTCTAAATAAAAATCTGCCTAAGCAGCAGAGACCTCCAAAGCAGACACCCAAGCAACCGCTACCCCAAAACAAAACACGTGCAACACATAGCTCACAAAGCCAGTGTGCTGAACAGTCACAGCCCTTAAGGCTAAACAACACACCTGATACACTTGTAATAGGTGATTCTATTGTCAGGCACACTGACGTCCTGCTCACCAGGCTGAACAAGGAGAAGGTCACGGTGAGCTGCCTGTCGGGCGCTAGGATCCGCCACATAACACAAGCACTGAGGTCACTCCAAGGCAAGTATAAATATGACTCAGTCATTGTCCATGCTGGTGTGAATGACCTGAGACGTACCTCCCTGGACTACATGAAAAGAGACATAGAGGAGCTCTCTGAGCATGTAGCCCAGGCCGGTATGACCCTGACCTTGAGTAGCATCTTACCCTCACCAAGAATGATGCCACAATATGAAGACAAGATGATCAATTTCAACAATTGGCTTAAGTATTGGTGTCATTCAAAGGGGATCCAATGCCTGTCAGCCTGGGATGACATGCTCGACAAGCCACGATGCTTCGCTAGGGCGGCTTGCACCTGTCACCCCTGGGCTTTGGATATTGGCAAAGGCTCTTGCTACCCCATAGTGCCTTTTTAGGCAAGGCTCAAAAGGCAAACCCACCTCCATAGGTATCACAAGGGATAAGAAACTAAGAGTAATGCTACTCAATGCCAGAAGTCTAAACCTCAAGATGCACGCACTCAAAACTCTCCTTAGCATGGAGAACATCGATATCTGTGCAGTAACAGAAACCTGGTTCAAGGCTCCCGAGAGCACCCCAGCACTAACAGGTTATACCTCATACCATGCTTTTCAGCCCCAAAACTTGGACCGAACCACAAAAGGAGGGGGAGTATCAATATTATCAAAGATACCCACACCTCCAGGTTGGTGGCACAGCACGAAGCATCAGAGACTATCCATGTGCAACTAACAGTGGGTAAAACTGCCTTCCAGTTTATAGCCTGCTACAGACCACCCTCCCAAACACAGGAACCCCACTCGGCCTTCCTGAGAATACTGGAAAATATGAAGGTCTCTCCAAACACCATTATATTGGGCGACTTCAACTATCCAAACATAGACTGGGAGCATTACTCTGGCTCCAACACCCTAGCCCAAAGGTTCCTAGAATTTATAAACTCAAATGCTATGGAACAACTTGTTACCACTCCCACAAGAGGGGAAAACATACTGGACCTGATCATCACCAACATGGGGACACTATGCTCCAGACCAGAAGTGTATCCCTCACTGGTAAGATCAGACCATAAACTAATCTCACTGGATATTCACATCCCGACCCCACCCCCTGCCCAGAAAACCACAGTGAAAAACTTCTCTAAAGCAAATTTCACATGCCTCAAAACCGAGGCGGAATCCTTCAAAGCCCCCAGGCCTGTGGAAAATATGGCCCAGACTGCAGAATCCTTTATAAATGCATTCTATGAACACCTTCAGGAATGCATGGATCATGCAATCCCAAATAAAACCAAGACCCAATCCTCCAAAGGCAGGCGTCCTGTCTGGTGGACCCCAGCCATAAACAAACTATACAATAGAAGGAGGAAGCTACTACATGATAGAGCAAAATCCCAAAAAGGGAAGGCATCTCTGATCAGTATTAGCAAAAAACTACGGGCACTCATAAAATCGTCTAAGGTCAGCTTCGAGAGAAAAATTGCACAGGACACTAAGGATAATCACAAGGCTTTCTTTAGTTATGTTAGGAACCTGGGTGGGAATTCCCAGATATGCTCAGAATTAGTCCAAAATGACAAAAATACACCGAGCCCACAGACATTGCCAACATCCTAGCTGACAGGTTCAGTGCAAACTCCTCCCCCCCCCCCAAAGGGCAAATATCTATCCCAACAGAGTGCTGCCCCCCTGACATCTCAGATGCTCAGGTAAGAGCCGCCCTCTCCAAAGCAAAAAACACAGCATCAATGGGACCAGATGGTGTCCCAGGCTGCGTCCTACATGAACTCCAAGAAGAGCTAAACCCAAACATAAAACTACTGTTCAATCTTAGCCTTACTACAGGATATGTACCCAAAGAGTGGCGTACAGCAACAGTGGTCCCTCTCCACAAAGGTGGTGCCTCAATGGATCCTGGAAACTATCGCCCCATAAGCCTGACTAGCTTGGTCTGCAAAGCTATGGAAAGGATCATCATGGACCTCATAAATAAAGATATTGGGGACCTACAGACACTGGATCCTACTCAGTTTGGCTTTGTTAAGGGCAGGTCCTGCCTCTTAAACCTGGTCAATTTCTTTGAAACAGTCACCAAGGCCATTGACGAGGGAAGGTGGTCCACACAGGCTACCTGCACCTCATAAAAGCCTTCGATACAATACCCCACTTGGGCATTATAGATAAGCTCACCAGCTTAAATATAAACCCTATGTCACTAGATGGGTTGCAAACTGGCTCAAGGACAGAACCCACATGGTTAGAATTGCTGGAGCCATATCAGACTCCAAACCAGTTACAAGTGGCGTCCCACAAGGCTCAGTCCTGGGACCTCTCTTGTTCGGTATATATTTCTCGGCGGTACAGGCCAACACAGAAGGACTGTGGCTGACCAAGTTCGCAGATGACTGCAAACTGGGTGCCATAATCAACTCTCCAGCCGACACAAGCATCCTCCAAAAGGGCCTCATAGAAACAGACAACTGGTGCCAGAGCCATGGCTTCAAGCTAAACACGAAAAAGTGTATAGTCATCCCCTTTGGCAAAAACAAAGTGCCCACAAATTACCACATAGGTGGTAATCCATTAAGTACAGAAGAAGTCATTAGGGACCTGGGGACCCAAGTTGATAGCAATCTCTCATTTGACAACCACGTGGCCAAAGTGGTTAGAAAAACATTTTATATAGCCCACCTAATCATGAAGGGATTCACATCTAGATCAGGGGAGGTCATCGTGCCTCTTTACTCATCCCTCATCAGGCCCATAATTGAGTACAATGCCCCTTTTGGGATGTACCTTACCAGACACATGCAGCAACTGGAAAGACCCCAAAAGTACCTCACCAAGAGGATCAAAGGGCTCAAACAGATTCCATATGCTGCCCGGTTAAAGAAACTCCAGCTCTACTCTGTGGCATACCGCCTGCTCAGAGGCGATCTGTGCCTGACGTATAAAGCCATGTCCAACCCGGAATTAATGGACATGCTGCACCTCAGAAAATCCAAATCCCATCGAGCTATGCGCTCGAGAGACTTGAACCTCAGCACTGAAATAAATAGGACATGCTGGAGGGACAGATTCATAACCCAGAGGCTCCCTTCACTCTGGAATAAAATCCCAATCCAGGTTAGGCAGAGTCCCACATTGACTCTCTTCAAGAGGAATGTTGATGAGTGGATGGGAGATCGTAGGTTTACCCCGGCTATCACTTCTGTGTCACTGTTAGACAGAAGCACAGTATACTAACCTCAAAAAAAGGCATAGCAAAATTAATTTAAAATGGGTGGCAAAAGCCAAACACACTCTGGCTAGGGTTATAAATGCCCTAGGGCAGATAGCCTAGTATGAACCTATGAAACTATGAACCTATGAACAGTCTGACACACACAAGACTCTCCAAGTGCAGTCAGCCATTGAGAAGACCCCTATGCAAAGTACTGGTAGCTATAGGCAAACATATCTGACCCAGGACACCCCCCACATATCTTAGCCCCTACAAATCTATCTGGAGTCTGCTTGTCTCCCTGATCCTGTCGGACTTATATTACCCAACCGTGAACTGGAAATCAGACCAGGCCAGAACAGAAATGTACAGAGATTCCACCATTGTAATATATCACCAAGGTGCTGAACCATTTCCACAGCACCAGCAGTCAATTGCTTGTAGGCACACCTCTCAACAAGCTGGATTGTACAAGAATGCTTAGCATATGACCCATAATCCTGGTGTGTGCATCATACATCTTGTATTCCTCTGGTAAATCACTGTGATGATCTAAGGAACTATGTCACAAGGTACTGGAACAATACATGGCAGTGTCAAATGACAAATATGTCAGATGTCTGCTAAAAGAAGCCCTGTAACCCTAGCAACCCATACATTACTGAGATAAATAGTCACAATTACCTTATAGCCCATTGTCTCCCCATTTTGATAGGCTCTCTCCACATATCCTGCACCAACAGGTTGAGAGGTATGGCTGTAGCACAAAACAAACTGGACTGGAGTACAACAATCCCTGGAATGGAGTCCCACATGTACTATAGTAGGTCACACTGAGCATGCTCATACACTTAGAGAAATGTCAGTAAGATCTAGGAATGAACAGGCCTTCTGCACCCAGTGTACTTTATATTGCACTACTTTAGCAGCCCTGAAGATGTCTGTCACCATAGAAGTCACTTTCGCCAGGTCTTAGCCCTATAAGCTCTGTGGTGCATGCAATAACTATGTAACACTGTAATACAAATAACTAGTTAGGTAAGAGTTCTAATCTCAGTTCTGGTAAATGTGTGTGTGTTTATAAGTAAAAGCTTTTGGGTCCATTCAAACCAAGTACACTTCCCCGTTCCCTGCTTTAGCAGTCCTGCAGATATCAGTCACCTTAGAAGTGCCTTTCGTCAAACCTCAACCCTATAAGCTCTGTGGCACGTGCAGTAACTGCATAATACTATAGTACAAATAACTAGTAAGGTAGGAGTTTTAATCCCAGTTCTTGCAAATGTGTGTGTGTGTATATGTGCAGTTTAAAGTATTTTGTGGGCTCTCTCACCCAGTACATAACCCATTGCCATACTTTACAAGGGCTGGTGATGTTCCTCACCTTAGAAGTACCTTTGCAAAATCTTCAAACTATAAGTTCCGTGGTGAGTGTGATACATGCATCACACTGTAGTAGCAATAAATATATGAGTAGGGGTTCAAATCTCAGTCTAGGCAAGTGTGTGTGTGTGTGTTTGAATGGTATCCTGTCTGTGGGGGGGTTGTGTTTGTGTGAGAACCATACCATTAGGGGTGTATTTTGCTGCATTTTGCTATTGCCCACCCAGTACATGTCCCAGTGTCCACATTACAAGGCCCACAGTTGTCATCCACTGTAAAGGGACCTGTAGCCACTCTGCAGCCCTATAAGCATTGTGCCATGTGCAATAACTATGTGACAGTATGTAGCAGATAACAAGATAGGCTGCCCATCTAATCCTTGGATATCACTCCCCACTCAGGAATCATACACAAACACAGTTAGGTAGGCAGCCACACCTACATCAGTAGGTGGCCTGCAAACCAGCTCACACATATAACCCACAGTGTGAAAGTGGCAGACTCCATGTCAGACTGCTGAACAGTCACGAGTGGAGTCCCATAAGTTGTGGACCTGAGTTCCCTCATGTTTGGGATCCACATCTCTGAGGACAAGTCCAGTACAGAGGCGCACTGGCTGACAATGTTTGCAGATGACTACAAGATGTGTGCTATTATTACCCCCCACGTGAGGATGGCATCCTTAACAAAGGCCTCTCTGAGACCTATGACTGTTGTCAGAACCCCATTCATAAGTTCAATACTAGATGATGTGCCGCCATCCCCTTTGGGTATGACATGGTTCCCATAAAGTAATAAATTGATGGTAGTCCTCTGAACACTGATGTTGGTATAACAGAACTGGAAACACAGGTTGACAGTGAGCTATATGGTGACTACCACAGTGCCACTGTCTTCTGAATGTCCTTCCATGTGTCACTTCTCCTGACTCAGGGTGTTGAATCCGGGAAGTTAAAGGACAGTGTTTCCCTGTACACACCCCTCAGTAGGCCAATCAATGTGTACTATGGCCCATTTGCCATGTACCCCATTGGACACCAGCAACAGCAGGAGAGGCTGCAAATTTACCTCACAAAGAGGATCTTAGGTACTACACACTTGCCTCATACAGACAGCCTCCAACAAATGCAATGAATCTCTGTCTCATATTGGCTACTTTGGTGCGATCTCTTTCTGCCATACACAGCCATGTCTGACCCAAACCTGTCAGGAATGCTACATCCAAGGACACCAATCTGTCCACACAACATGCTTCAGATACCTCAATCCCATCCTCACAATCACCAGGACATGCTGGAGGAACAGGTTCACAACCCAGAGACTGACCATGCCACAGAATAGATGCCACATATATGTCAAGCCAAGCACATCACTGTCCCTCTTCAAGAGAAATCATGAGGAGTGGATGGGGAATAGAATACCCACCCTGGGGATAACTCCAATGATTATACTCAGTAGACACACTGGGGAGTATCATCAGGTGGCATGATGCCAGTATATTCCCATGGGCTAGCCTTGTAAAGCCTCCATGGCCATTTGCCGTGTACACACCTATGACTCTTTGAACCCATGGATTTCAGTACTGTCAAATGTGTGTGTGTGCATTAGTGTGTCTGAAAGTGTTTGTGAGTGGGTAAACATGTGGGTGAAAGTAGTTAATGGCCTATCTCACCCGGTACAACTACCATTGCCATACCTTACAAGTGCTGTAGATGTTATTCACTATATAGGTACCTTGGGACACTCCACAACCTGTAAGCTCTGTGGTGTGTGCGGTAACCGCATAACACTATAATACCAATAACCACATAGCTAGGGGTTCTAATATGAGTCCAAGCAAATGTGTGTGTGTGTTTATGTGTGTATGTGTTTTATTGTGTGTAAGTGTGTATATGTGTAGGTTACAGTATTTTGTGGCCTCACTCACCCAGTACATCACCAATTGTCATAATTTGCAAGGGCTGGAGATGTCCCTCACCTTAGAAGTACCTTTGGATAAGTGGCACCCCTGTAACCTCCGTGGAATGTCCAATAAATGCATGACAATGTAGTAACAATAAATGGATAGGCAGGGGTCTACTCCCAGTCCTTGCAAATGTTTGTGAGAGAAGAGTATTTTGTGTGTGAATGACATCCATTGGATGGGCATGGATTCATATTTTATGCCATGGTACACACAGAACACATTCCTAAGTCTACTGTATGTGGTCTGCTGTTCACATCAACTGTAGTGGCATCTATAGACACTCTTCAGCCCTATAAGCCCTGTGCAACAGTATGGAATAGTATGGTACGAATAACAAGATAGGTTGGTCTGCTAATGTCTGTACTGACAAGTGTGTGTGTGTGATTGTGTGTGTGTGTGTGTGTGTGTGTGTGTGTGTGTGTGTGTGTGTGTGTGTGTCTGCATTGATGTGTATAGCAGTGGTTGTGAGTGTGTAGACTTGTATGTGACACTATAATGAGTACTCACACAGCCAGTACAGCCAGCAATGCGATACACCACCAGGCCATGTGATGTTATTCACCTTACAGTTACCTTGTAACACTCATCACGCCAGTAGTCCTGTGCCACTTGCATTAACCACATAATAGTGTGGTACCACAACTTGATGGGTAGGGGTCCCAAACACAACACTGGCAATTTTGATCCTGTGCGTGCATATATGTGTGTGCATGTGAACAGTATTCACTGTATGTTTGATCGACACGATATCCTCTGGGGTTGAGGGCATTAGCAATCTGAAGTGTGTTCCACCCACCACATTTAACATTGTCCACTATACTAGAGTGGATGTCAATCACCATAAACTGAGATACAACCCCTCAGCCCTATAATCTGTGAGGCACATGCAAGAACTGTTACGCAGACCTGGGAAATGTGTGTAGATAGATCTCTACCCTGACAATGACATGGTTGATGTGTTACTACACTGCCATACCCCTTGTTGGTTATGTCTGCAGGGCTACATCCTGCTGACACACAGATACCTGGAACACAAAAAGAATAGAGTATGTGGGAACACATTTGCTTAGTATTACTAACACCAATAATGCATCATGACTGAAAAGGTACACACACACTCTGATGTGTACCCATTACAAACACCAGATGACAACACATTACACATCTTTAAATAGCTACACTGTACTAAAGTCACCCAGTGAATCAGACCTATATAAGCATGTCCCTGCATCGATGGTATGGATGGCATGGGTGTTGCACAGGTATCATCATATGCACAAGGTGTTGTGTGGGTTTGCCAGAAGCCTAGGCTGGGCCACACGGTATCATGTCTGTGTTTGGGGTGTGTTCATTAAATGGGAAATGCAGGGGTGGTGTGTGTGTGTGTGTGTGTGTGTAGGTGACTTTTCTGATGGTAGTGTGTGTGTATTTGTATGCACACAGTCACGGCATGTGGGTGCCTGACACAGAGGTATTTTGGACAGCTGTGGGTCATACATGGCAGGGTGTACAGTTCACTATCTCTGGCCATGGACATGGGAACTGGGCCTGCTGAGGGTATCACCGGCACCACCAGGGCTGAGTCCAGATGCAGTACTACTCCCTGCTGGTGACTGCTGCCTGCTGGATCTGCGTCCCTGCTGGGACCAGCCAGGATCATGTGTGAATGGGCTGCAGCATTGTAGCATGGACAGCACACCCACTTCAGTAGTGTTGGTTGTAGTGCCAGCATGGGAATGTGATGGTGCATGGTCACGTAGACCCTCAGCTGATTGTGGTGCTTCCCTACAGCCACATAACTGCTGGCCAGTGTCCGCCAAATGCTCAGGTACAGATATTCCACGGTCAAGGAGTGCCAAGGTCTCCCCCCATCATCTATCCATGACCCCAGTATGCTCACAGATGGCTGCAGTGAGTTCATATTGCCACAGACACCAGGGACATGCTCATCCATGATCCTGCATATATGTCTGGTATTATGTTCATTATGTGCCTGTGCCCCCATGACAGCCTGAAACATGTGTCTGGTGACTGCTGCCATGGCACTTGCAACAGGAGCATGACAGGCTGCAATCCTCCTCCAAGCACCCCTGCCCATCTGCCTATGTGGGACCTCACTAGCACTCTGGCTATGTCTAGTGCCTGCACCCTCACTTGCCATAGTCACCACAGTAGCCTGCTCCATGCCACCACCTGATAATTGTCCATTATCTGTGGCCACTGGTGATGGGGTATGTGTGGGCATTGTGATTGTGTGCGGGGATGGGTTTGACAATAGTGGGTTGCCAACCAATGGCACAGTGTCAGCCCCTGACAACCCCACCTGTGCCTCAATATGAGTATCATCATGATCAGATTCTGCAGAGACAGTGACATCAGTATCAGAGCGGGAGGGACTGCAGCCACCATGTCCACCTGTGAGGGAAAAACAACTGGCACTATAAGGTTTGCTGCTACACACACACACACACACACACACACACACACACACACACACACACACACACACACACACACACACACACACACACAAACACACATACACACACAGGTGAGGTGCCTCAAAGGCATTACACAGACTTCACATTAGCCGACTGGGGGCATTCATAACACACAGTCAGACAATAACATACACACTCTGGACGGACCCTCAGCATCATGCAGTGCAGCCCTTTCCAATTACCATTTCTACTACTATACACCTCTGGGATACGTGAGTGGTGTTAGTAGGTGATGGCCCTTCTCCTAGCACACACTGCACCCATGTAAATTATTGCTGTTCACCTGTATAGCACTGTGGCAACTCCTACAGAACATACCCCCCCAACTGTACAGGGTTTTGCTGAATGTCTACATGTGTGGCTCATATGTTTGGTCTGATCCTCATAACTCCTGTGTTTGTCTGATACATTAATATGTTGGCCTGTGGATTGGTGCCACTAAGTAATGTCCTAATTGGAGATGTAGACTGCATAACCTGCAGTACATGTATTTTAAAACAAAGCCGGTTACTAAACAATTTCCCAAGCTTACAGTGGATATAGTAAGTGTACACACACCTGTTAACATGCCAGATTTTTGTGATATATCACATAAGACCTCAGAAATCAGGTCATAACATTGCCATCATTTCATATGACATATAACCTGTGCAATCCAAATGAAGAGTATACACATCAGTTACAGGTAACATCTGGTAACTGAAATAGGTACAATAGGCTGGTTGCATGAGTGTGCTCACCCTTAAAGGAATACTCTGTTAAACCAACTTCTGATTTAATCATAGCATGCAGTCCTCTTGGGAATGTTTCTATCAGCATGGCACATCTTGACTTGCTACTGTTTGCACACTCTCCCTTGCAAAACACCTCCAACTATGTCAGATTACAAGGGCATCCCCTGTGCACCACTCTCTTCAGATCACCCTGCATATATCCTATTGGATGTAAGTGTGGGCTTTGACTTGGCCAGTGCAGAACGTTTGATGTGTTCTGGTGAAGCCATCCTATTGTTGATATCGATGTATGGTTTGGGCCATTGTTGTGTGGAAAGGTGGAATTCCTCACCATCCATAGCTATGTGGCAGACACCAGAACATTTTAGAGCAACAATAGACTAGTGTTTGGAACTATTCATAATCCCCTCTAACTTGGCTACAGCCACAGTTCCAGCTTGTGAACAGCAACCCCAAAGCAGGACACTGCCATTCCCATGCTTCACCATGGGGTTGTTGTTGTGGTGTTGTGCAGTGGTGATATTGTGCCAAACACACCTGTAATAATTGTGGCCAATGAGTACAACCATGGTTCCATATTACCATAACACATTTTTCCACTTGCTTTTTGGAGACCTGGTGTATTGTTTTCAGACTTTCACCAGGCCTGGATATTGTTTGGTGTGAGGAACTTCTGCCATCTTCCAACCCTACCCTATAGGCAGGACACATGGAGACCATGGAAGGTTGTTATGACATGTTGTACACACCCAGTACTTGCTGGAGATTCCTGCTACTCCTTCACTGTTGCTGTAGAGCTCCTGGCAGCCTCCCTGGCCAGTTTTGGTCTTGTATTCTCATAGACTTTGGTGGGATATCCACTCCTTCACAATATCACTGTAGCCCCATATTTTCACCACCTTTTGATGACTGTCTGCACTGTGTTCCATGGTATGTGCAATGCTGTGGAAATTTTTGGGTATCCTTCTCCAGGCTGATACATCTCAAACATGTGGTCCCTTAGCAGCTTCGTCAGCTCTATGTTAACCATGGCTGTTGCTGTAGCAGGCAACTGGATATATGTTAGGATAATCCTGGTAGGACAGCTGACCATTAGTTGCTGTTCATCAAAGAGTCTATGTAATTTATGGTTGTTGTGTTCCCAATAAGATGTACTGCTGTAGTTATATCAAAATCTGCCTCAACACAGTACTAGCTGCATCCTGTGCACACATATGCATCTAGGTTGTTGTACTATTGTTATGTGTAATTATTGTTCTCCTAACAGATTTGTTTGCTTTACATTTGAATTGTACAGGTTATAGGTCACATGAAAGGTTGGCAGTATTCTGAACTTGTCTGTTGTGCTCTCATCTTTGTATATCACAATTACCTGGCATTCTAACAGGTGTGTACACCATTTATACCCACTGTATACCACTAATTTCTACAATATGACCCTAATTTTGGGCCTTTGTCCCCCATTTTCTCAGTCTTTGTCCAGGTGTCCTGCAATGACAGGTTGTGAGGTATGCTACAGATATATGACATCTCCTGCAAATAGGCCCCTGTCATGACCACCATGATGCAATGCAGTAAATACCATCACAAGTGAACATGCAGATATTGCTAAATGGCTAAGTTGTGTGCATGGTCACATGCATTAACTTTAGCATGTCTGAGGTACTGGTGAGCCACAACAGGGAAACCCCATACTTACTGGGTTTAGGCTGCTGTCCCATGTGCAGACCTGAGGGACCTATGTAGATCATGAGAGAGCGGTATTGTCAGCAGATTCATAAGGCATTAGTACAAGATAAAAACTATGTTTCTGCACAGGTACAGTACACACTATGATATTACACAATTTGCTGTCCTTCACCATAGATGTGAACTTGTGTACATTACTAAACCCCACCCACTAATCCATTTTGCACTGACATATGCAAATAGAGACTCTGTAGAAGACAGTTTAAATGCTACCTCATTACATTGATGTGCACTTTGGCCTTACCTGGAGGCTCCTTGCCTGTTGCATACACAACTGCTGTTTCCCGTGTTTGACTTTGTGTGTGGGCTACCCCAAGGCTGGCAAGGAGCTCCTCTGTCACCGTAAGTTGGGCCTGTGTGGCTGACCCCCCACTGGCAGCAGTACAGTCCCTCGCTACAGCAGCAGCCCTTTGCTGAGCATGACATATCAGGTCAGTTGCTCTGTGCCTGCCCTGATCATATGTGTGTCCATGGTGGCCCAACACATTCACTCTGTGGATGATCTCATCCGACAGGGCAGTTCTCTCCTGCAGATTTTGCCGGCCATGGCCAGAAAGGATGGCATAGTTTAAGATTACAGCTTATGTGGTGGCTGCTGTCTCCACATTGGTGTAAGGCATTTGCTGTTGCATGGCACCTGGAGGACATACACAGTGAAACACATCAGAGGACCTCAGACACTGCCCAAAGTTCTTTACAGAGCCAGCATGTGCATATGGGCTATCATTAGCCACTACTTACAAACACATCATACACCTGTTCCTGGCAGCACTGTATAAACGTGCATTGTACTTCTGGTCCTGGTGTGTCATGTTCCACCCAATGAGGGCCAGTACATTGCATAAACCACCATTCATCATCCACGTTTGCGTAGAGGGATGACAGTGGCCGTGTTCCTTGCAGATGGGATGTCAATGGTGCTCAGGCTTTGCTTGCATACAGTGTGTAATGGAACTGGAAGCATATGCCAGGGTTCATGTAGGATGCAGACAGGAATGTTATTAGGCCCCAAGGGGACTTGCTTTTGTCAACTTTGATTAGGCAGTTTGGACCTGATCCATGATGATGAGGGGAGGGGTGCACATGCTGTGCATATCCACCTATACTGATGGTGATCCAGGGTGGTGATGTTTACCCTAAACTTGTCTACAGCAGGTTGGCTGTAGCTATGGTGTGTGTATGTGCTGTGACTGACCACCATTACAAGGTGGGTTGGGTTAGTGCCTCTGAGAGGGCAGACATATGTGAAGATGGCCTTGTGATTGCCCTTAGTGGATGTGTCTAATTTGTACTCATAGTTAGCATTGCAGTAATCCACCTGTGACCTATTATGCTCATTCAGACAAAGGTTGACATGCCACCCAGTTGGTGCCTGCTCCTACTTTTCGCTGTACAACCAATATCACATCACATTATGTGCTTTGTGCATTGCTGCTGTCCAGCAAAGGGGTTTTCTCTACTTTGGTGGAGAGAGGTTTTACAAGTACGGTTTTGCTGAGGCCATAAAGATATGTGGGTGGTCATATATCTGTTTGTAGTAGGCATGGACACAGGGTCAGGAACACAGTTGGCCACCTCTACAATTTCAATGTGATGCTCATGCTTATTATACTGCCCATGTCTGCGTCAGGGTAATGACACCACCAGTAGCTGTAGAGGTGTAACTCTGAACTCTGTTGGATGCACAGAAACTAAGGTTACACACATGTACAGCTTATTCACCTGATGTTTTGCATCCTATGTCAGCTGTTAAGTGGCAGCCAGGTACACCTACCCATACATACCTATGCACAGGTAATACCTGCTATACAGTTCTGTTCTATGTCAGTATGGCACACTGTAATGACAGTCTTGCTGCTCAGTCAGTCATGTCAACCTGTTAGGGTAGGACATCTTTAGGACAACGCACATACATGCTGGGCTATGGGCCACAATTAATGACACTTTCTTCATATTGCTGTAACACACATATGTCATTTGATAGTGCAGTAGTCTTTGCATTCACAGACATACCCTGGAGCATGTCTGATGCTCATTTGGCAGGCAGAAAGGTGAAAGGCTAGCTGTGTGGTAGTGAGGGTAGGAACTGTTAATGTTATGAGTATGACTGGTATGGGGACAGAGCTAGCTGATATGCTGGACAGGTTCATAGGTTCATATGTTCATAGGTTGGTACTAGGCTATCAGCCCTAGGGCCTATACAAGCCCAGCCATAACAATTCCCTAGCTATTTCTTCCCACACTGTTTACTTCCCTGGACCCCTGTCTAGCAGGGTGACTGACATGATCCCCGGGTGAATTTCCTTTCTCCCTTCCAATCGTCAAGGCTCCTTTTGAAGAGGGCCAAAGAGGCACTCTGCTTGACATGTATGGGCAGTCTATTCCAGAGTCTGGGGAGTCTCTGGGTCAGGAACCTATCCCTCCAGCATGTTTTGTTTATTGTGAAGACAAGGTTTAGATCCCTAGAGCGTGTGGCTCTGAGGGATTGGGATTTCTTTAAGTGTAGCATGTCCAGCAGCTCTGGGTTTGACATGGCCTTGTATGTTAAGCAGAGATCGCCTCTGAGTAGACGATATGCGACAGAGTATAGTTGGAGTTTTTTAAGGTGGTCAGCGTAGGGCATCTGATTTAGGCCTGTGATTCTTTTAGTGAGGTATTTCTGCGGCCTTTCCAGTTATTGCAGATGTCTTGAGAGGTACATACCAAATGGGGCATTGTATTCTATAATGGGTCTAATGAGGGATGAGTACAGTGGGACAATGACCTCCTTTTTTCTGGATGAAAAGCCCTTAGTGATGAGGTGTGCCATATAGAAGGATTTCCTGACTGTTGTGGCGATGTGGTTATCGAAGGTGAGACCACTGTCCTCCTGTGTCCCTAAGTCTCTTATCACACTTTCAGTGTTTAGTGTACTGCCACCTATGTGGTAATTCACAGGTACATGTTTTTTCCCAAAGGGGATAACTATACATTTCTTGGCATTGAGCTTGAGCCCATGGCTCTGGCACCAAGCATCTGTTTCTGTAAGGCTCTTTTGTAGTGTACCCACATCATTTGGGGATTCAATAATGGCTCCCAGTTTGCAATCATCTGCAAATTTTGTTAGCCAGAGTCCCTTAGTGTTGGCCTGTACTTCAGAGAAGTAGATGCC
Source organism: Protopterus annectens (assembly GCF_019279795.1). Taxonomy (NCBI): domain Eukaryota; kingdom Metazoa; phylum Chordata; order Ceratodontiformes; family Protopteridae; genus Protopterus; species Protopterus annectens. Next base: position 836,708,009 of record NC_056731.1, read on the forward strand.
AAACAAGAGTGGTCCCAGGACTGAACCCTGAGGTACTCCACTTGTCACTTGTCTGGAGCTGGATTTGGAGTCAGCTACTTTTACAGTGTGAGTTCTGTCAATAAGCCAGTTGACAACCTATTGGGTGATGCAGGGATTAATGCCCAGCTTTGTAAGTTTATCTATGATTCCAGAGGGGGGATGGTGTCAAAGGCCTTGGCGAGGTCTAGATAGACTGTGTGGACCACCTTACCCTTGTCCATGGCTCTGGAGATTGATTTGAAGAAGTCAATCAGGTTCAGGAGACACGATTGGCCCTTCACAAACCCAAACCTGGTGGGGTCCAGTGTTTGAAGGCTGCTAATGTCTTTGTTTATAAGTTCCATGACAATACGCTCCATGGCCTTGCAGATAAGGCTTGTCAGACTGATGGGATGGTAGTTTCTGGGACCCAAGGTGGATGCCCTTTGTGGAGTGGGATAACTGTAGCTCTGTGCCACTCAGTGGGCATGAAACCTGAGGTGAGGCTATGATTAAACATAACACTTAGGTGATGTGCCAGTTCATATTGTAGTTCATGTAGTACACAGCCCAGGATGTCATCTGGTCCCATGGATGCTGTATTCTTAGCTTTGGAGAGTGTGTTTTTTTTACCTGTGTAACCGTTATTACTGGAATTTGGCAATCTTCCGGTATTGAGATGGGCCGCTTAGGGGGTGAGAGGGAGGTGAAGTTGGCACTGAATCGATCTGCCAGGATATTGGCAATATCCTTGGGATCAGTATATTTAATGCCATTCTGTTTTAGCTCAGAGCAGATCTGAGCATTGCCATTTAGATTCTTGACATAGTTATAGAATGCCTTGTGGTTGCCTTTGGAATCTTTGGCAATTTTATTTTCGTAACTAGCTTTGAAGGATTTTATGAGGGATCTCAGTTTCTTACTGAGGCTGGCAAGGGAGTTTTTTGCATCCTGGGATTTTCCTCTTTTCTGCAACAGTTTCTTCCTTTTGTTGTAAAGTTTGTTTATGGCATGGGACCACCAGATTGGCTTTCTTTTTTTTTGGAGGCGAGCATCTTGGTTCTATTTGGGATGGCATGATTCATGCATGAGTAGATGTGCTCATACAGTGCCTTAGTGTAGAATTCAGCAGTCAAACTTTCAGTTCCTGTCTGCATGGGTGTCATGGAGTTTGTCACTTCTGACTTGAGTAGCATGAAGTTGGCTTTGGAGAAGTTTTTTTTGGAGGTTTCCTTACTGGGGAGTGGGGGTGGGATGTGGATGTTATGGCCAGACCTGACTAACGAGTGGGTGGCCATAGGTGTGGGGCATCGATTTTCCCATGTTGGCAATGACCAGGTCTAGGATACTGGAGCCCCTGGTGGGACTATGGATTAGTTGATCCAAGGCGTTGGAATTTATGAATTCCATGAACCGTTGGGCAAAGGTGTTGATACATGAGTAGTTTTCCCAGTTAATGGCAGGGTAGTTAAAATCACCCAGTATTAGGGTGTTTGGTTCTATCTTAATATTTTCCAGTATGTTTAGAAAGGTGTAGTGAGAGTCTTGGGGCATGGTGGGGGATCTGTAGCAAGCTACAATTTGGATTGCAGTCTTACCTAGTGTTAGTTGCACCTGGAGAATTTCAGACGCATTGTGTTGGACAATTAGCCTGGTGGTGTGAATATCCTTGATGAATATGGATACTCCTCCACTTTTAGTGTTTCGGCCCTGGTTTGGTGGCCAAAAAGTGTGGAAAGAGTTGTAGCCTGGTATTGCAGGGGTGCTCTCTTGAGCCTTGAATCAGGTCTCAGTTACTGCACAGATATCAATGTTCTCCATTTTTAGGAGTGCCTCGAGAGAGTGCATTTTGAGGTTAAGACTTCTAGCATTAAGTAGCATTACCTTCAGATTTTGCATGCTTGTACCTGTTATGGTGGTTGTTTTGTCCTTCGAACTTTGCCTAAAAAAGGCACTATACGGGTGGCAAGAGCCTTAGCCAGTAACCTGAATCCCAGGGGCAACAGGTGCAGACCATCTCTGGCAAAGCATCGTGGTCTGTCGATCATGTCGTCCCAGGCAGACAGATACTGGATCCGCTTTGAATGAAACAGAAGCTTAGCCAATTGTTGAAGTCAATCATTTTGTCCTTATATTGTGGTATCATTCTGGGCGAAGGCAGGATGCTACTCAGGGCTAGGGTCATACCTGCCTGGGCCACATGATCCAAGAGCTCTTCCATGTCTCTTTACCTAAGAGGAAAGGTGGATATATTGTGTGTGCCAGAGACCAGATGGAAGGGGTACACAGTTGTGTGTATTGGAGTAGGGTACAAATAGTTCTATCATGGTGTGTATGGGAGGGGAAATGGTGTAGGGGTTAACCTGAAGGAACATTATGCCAAGAGTGTTTGAGGAGGCGATAAGAGTATCGGGTAGAGTGATGTTCAGGATGCTGGGAATTGATGGTGTAATGTTGATAATTGTTAGTGCATATGCTTCGCTAATTGCGTGTGTGATGGATGAGACAGACTTACTCTGGTGTGGTTGGATGAAGTGGTGATGCGTATACCCAAGAGTGAGTGAGTGGTGATTGGAGTAGATTTCAATGGGCATGTTGGTGAAGGGGACAGAGGGGATGCAGAAGTGATGTTTAGGCATTGTGTTAAGTAAAGAAATGCAGAAGGTGAGATGGTGGTGGAGTTTGCAACAGAGGTTGGACATGGATGTGGTGAATACATAGTATTACAAGAGCGAGGGCATAGGGTGACATACAAGAGTGGAAGAAGATGCACACAGGTGGATTATCTCCTATGCAGGTGGGCCTGCTTAAAGGGAATTGGTAACTGTAAAGTGGTTACAGGGGAAAGTGTAGTTAGGTAGCATGCAAGATTGGTCTGTGGGACAATGCTGGTGATCACGAAGAGGGGGAGGAGTGTGGCATCATGGATCAAATAGTGGATACTGAGAAAGGGTGATTTTGAGGTTGAGTTCAAGGAAGAGTTAAGACAGGCAGTGGGTGGCAGTGAAGAGTTAGCAAATATCTGGGTAACTACCTCCGAGCTAGTAAGAGAGATGAGTAGAATGGGACTTTGTGTGACATCTGCACAGAGGAAGGAGGACAAAGAGACCTGGTGGTGGCATGAGGAAGTACAGGGGGAGTATACTGAGAAAGAGGTTGGCCAAGGAGAAGTGGGATTGTCAGACAGATGCAGAAAGTAGACAGGTGCATAGGGAGATGGAGTGCATAGCAAAGAGTGGTGGCAAAGGCTGCGGATGGGGCATCTGAAGGGTTGTATGTAAGGTTGGACACCAAGGTTGTAAATAGGACCTGTACCAATTGGCTTTACAGAGGCATGTAGGTAGGAAGGATGTGCAACAAATAAGGCTGAGAAAGGATAATGGTGGAACTGCACTCACTAGTGAGGAGAGTATGTTGAACAAGTGGAAATAGTACTTTGATGGCTGTTGAATGAAAAGAATGAGAGACTAAGAAGGTTGGATGATGTGGGTATGGTGAATCAGGATGTGCAACAGATTATCAAGGGGAAGTAAGGATAGCTCTGAAGAGGTTTAAGAATGGAAAGGCTATTGGTCCAGGTGACATACCTGTGGAAGCATGGAGGTGTTTAGGGCAAATGGCAGTGGTCTTTTTAACCACATTGCTTACTGTAATCTAGGCAGGTGAGAGGATGTGTGAGGAGTGGATGAAATGTGTTTGGGTACTGATTATGAAAATAAGGGTGGTGTGCAGAGCTTTAGTAACTACAAAGGGATAACATTGATCAGTCACAGCATGAGACATAGACCCATTAAAGCAGCACTGGCAAAAAAACACACAGAAATACATGAAAACATACTCAGAGGCTCTAAATAAAAATCTGCAAAACCAACAGAGACCTCCAAAGCAAACATGCAAGCAACCTCCAACCCCCAAAACAAACCATGAAACACATACTTCACAAAACTAGTGTGCCATGCAATTACAGCCTTTAAGGCAAAATAACATACCCAACATACTAGTAATAGGTGACTCTATAGTCAGGCACACTGACGTCTCACTCACTAGGCTGAATAAGGAGAAGGTTACTGTTAGCTGCCTGTCGGGTGCCAGGATCCACCACATAACACAAGTACTCAGGTCACTCCAGAACAAGTACAAATATGACTCTGTCAATGTCCATGTTGGTGCGAATGACCTGAGCCATACATCCTTGGACTACATGAAAAGAGACATGGAAGAGCTCTCTGATCATGTAGCCCAGGCCGGTATGACCCTGAGTAGCATCCTGCCCTCACCAAGAATGATACCACTGTATAAAGAAAAAATTCTCGATTTCAATAATTGGCTAAGTTTATGGTGTCATTCAAAGGGGATCCAGTGTCTGTCCACCTGGGATGACATGCTCAACAAGCCACACTGCTTCACTAGAGACAGCTTGCACCTGTCACTCTTAGGCTTTCAAATACTGGCCAAGGCTCTTGCCACCCCCATAGTGCCTTTTTTAGGCAAGGCTCAAAAGGCAAACCCACCACCATAAATAGCACAAGTAACAAAAAACTGAGGGTAATGCTACTTAATACCAGAAGTCTAAACCTCAAAATGCATGCACTCGAGGCATTCCTCAGTATGGAGAAAATCGATATATGTGCAGTAACAGAAACCTGGTTTAAGGCTCCAGAGAGCACCCCTGCACTACCAGGCTACAACTCATACCATAGATTTCAGCCACAGAACCCAAACCAAAATACAAAAGGTGGGGGCATATCCATATTCATCAAAGATACCGACACCTCCAGGTTAGTGGCACAGCACGATGCTTCAGAGGTCATCCACGTGCAACTAACAATGAGCAAAACTGCAATTCAAATTGTAGCTTGCTACAGATCACCCACCATGTCCCAGGACCCCCATTCCACATTTCTGGAAATACTGGGAAACATAAAGGTCCTACCAAACACCCTAATATTGGGTGATTTCAATTACTCAAACATTAACTGGGAGAACTATTCAAGTACTAACACCCTTGCCCAACATTTCCTAGAATTTATAAACTCAAATGCCCTGGTTTAACTGGTCAACACTCCCACCAGAGGTGACAACATATTGGACCTGGTCATCATCAACATGGGTGACCGGTTTTCCACACCAGAGGTCAATCCCTCGCTGGTTAGATCTGACCATAAACAAATCACTTTGGATATCCACATTTTGCCCCCACCCTGGACAAGAAAACCACTGTGAAAAAACTTTCAAAAACAAACTTCACGTTACTTAAGACCAAGGTGGAAAGTTTCAAAGCCCCCATGCTGAAGAATAATGCTGTCCAAGCTGCAAAATCCTTTACTAATGCATTCTACGGGTACCTACAAGAATGCAGGAATCATGCCATCCCAAGCAAAACCAAGACTCACTCCTCCAAGAAAAGGAAACCAGTCTGGTGGACTCCTGCCATAAACAAGCTATACAATAGAAGGAGGAAACCTGTACAGAAAAGAGTAAAATCCCAAGAAGAGAAGACATCCCTGATCAGTATCAGCAAGAAACTACGATCCCTCATAAAATCATCCAAGATGAGCTTTGAAAAAAAAATTGTCAAGGACTCCAAAGATAACCACAAGGCATTCTTTAGCTATGTGAAGAATCTAAGTGGCAATGCTCAGATCTGCTCGGAGTTAATGCAGAATAGTACAAAATACACTGAACTGACCGATATCACCAACATCCTGGCAGACAGGTTCTGCGCAAACTTCACCCCCCTCTCGCCCCCCAAAAGGGCCCATAACCATACCAGAAGAATGTAGAGTCCCTGAAATCACACACACTCAGGTTAAAACAGACCTCTCTAAAGCCAAAAACACAGCATCGATGGGAATGGACGGTGTCCAAGGCAGCATCCTACACAAGCTCAAAGACAAACTAACCCGTCACCTAAACACACTGTTCAAACTCAGCCTCTCCACAGGCTACGTACCCATAGAGTGGCGCACAGCAACGGTTATTCTGCTCCACAAAGGTGGAGCCACAACAGACCCCAGGAATTATCGCCCTATAAGCCTGACTAGCTTGGTCTGCAAGGCTATGGAGCACATCATCATGGAACTCATTAACAGAGACATTGGGAACCTCCAAACACTGGACCCTACCCAGTTCGGCTTTGTTAAGGGCAGATCATGTCTCCTAAACCTGGTGGACTTCTTTGAGACAGTTACCAAGGCTATAGATGAGGGAAAGGTGGTACACACAGCCTACCTAGACCTAGAGTTGTGGTATTGTATGAGGTGATCAGGAGTGGTGGAGGAATCTGCAAGAATGTTACAGGATATGTACAAGGCTAGTGTGACACCAGTGAGCTCTGCATTAGGAGTGACAGGTATGTTTAAGGTGGAGGTGGGAGTACATCAGGGATCAGCTATGAGCCCTTTCTTATTGGCAGTGGCGATGGACAGGTTAACAGACATAATCAGACAGGAGTCCTCCTAGACTGTGCTGTTTGCAGATGACATTATGGTCTGTAGTGAGAGTAGGGAACAGGTTGAGGAGACCCTGGAGAGGTAGAGGTATGGTCTAGAGGGGAAGAAATGATGGTCAGCAGGACTAAGATGGAATATATGTGTATGAATGGGAGAGAAGATGGAGGAATTTTGAGGATGCAGGGAGTACAGTTTTCTAAGGTGGATAGGTGTAAATACTTGGGAACAACAGTTCAGAGGATTGCTGAGTGTGGGCGAAAGATGACGACGTGAGTACAGGCATGATGTGGGTGATGGGGAAGAGTGTCATGTTTGATTTGTGACAGACAGGTATCATTAAGAGTGATAGGGAAGATCTACAAGAAGGTAGTGAGACCAGCTATGTTATATGGGATGGAGACATTGGCAATGAATAAAGAGGCACAAGTCAGAGCTGGACGTAGCAGAGTTACTGATGGTATGATTTCCACTGGGTGTGGCCTAGCAGTGTCAGAGTCGGTACTGTGCAACACACACTCCAGTAGTGGTCATATGTGAGCCATCCTTTCTTGGGTTGACTTAGGGCCCTGAGCTGTGTTCTATATCACTGCAGACAGACACAGGTTCTATGGCCATAGGTTCTGCTCAGCAATATATCAGAACAGCATGTGTTGTTGAGACATAATATTGTTTGAACTTCCTATTTTCCACGTTTACATGCCCCCTACTACATTCCATTACAGGCTTTATTGTTTAACATAGCCGTGTTTATTTATTTTCAGTTCAGTTGGTATACTGCATCAGTCTTAGTGTGTGTATCTGTCTGTCTGTTTGTTTCTGTGTGTGTGTCTCTCTCTCTCTGTTTCTCTGTGAGACAGACGTAGGATATACATATGTTTTGTATAGGCAGCATCTTGCCTTTAGTAAGTAATGCTGATGAGCAGCTGATGGCCCGTGCACCACTTGGAGTCCCCCACTTGCTAATTGTATGTGGAACAGCTGTGGTATCATTCTCATACCCAATAGCATGGAAACACACTCCTATAACTGAATACTTCATGTGGGCAGTCCCTTTTCCTTGCCTGGGAGGAGTACTTCATGGAGGTGCGTGTGACAAACAGCATTACAGAGTGCAGTTGGGAATACCTGTTATGACAAACACTGTGGAGACAGCCCAACAAACTGGGGAAGAATGTTCTAGACATAGGAACAGACTGTAAGTATTACTGTTATACAGTTGAACTAATGTTAGTTTGACAGGGTTTGTGTGGATATGGCTGCTCTGCATGAATTAAAGTCTGATAGTGTTATGTGGTTGACATAACTTCCAAATGTAGGGCTATTTGCAGACTGGCCAGAGTTTGGACTCTTATATTTGGTGTGTTACTCACACATTTTATGGCCCTGGAAATTCAGTAGCATACTCTGAGGATTGCAGTCAGTAAATGGTAGCATCCATGTGTGTTTCTGACTTCATATCCCTCAGAACAGATATGTTACAAAAATCCTGTTACACCAGCAATCTCAGTTTATGACAGAAATATGCCAATAATGACCCTGTGTTTGGGCCTCTGCCCCCCGATATGTCAGGCTTTGTCCAGATGTCATGATGTAAGAGGTGTATAGGTGTAGTATATCATTATATAATGACTTCATACCAGATACCATCCCAGTGATGTATCAAACTGCCAGACATGTTACATGTAGAAGGCCTTATATATGAGGACAAAACCTATATCTTCTGTGGGACTCTATACAGTTGAGAGGACTATTTATTTCTGGCAAATGTTGACAGACTGTCAGGACTGTGTAGCATTGTATTGTGAATGTGTTATTTGGCCTGTGTAGGGGTGTAGATGTAAGTGATGAGGGTCCTTTTCTATTTATCTTTGCATGCTGTTCCAGCTTCTGGTGCTCTATCAGCTGTATTTGTTTGTAGGTGGAGACTGAGACATGCCCCATACCACAGTTAGGCATCAGACTACACTGTGAATTGGCCAATATATATAGGAGTAGTGTGTGAGTGCCAAACATGCTGATGATTTTGTTCACACAGTCCATATACTCTACTGTTCCTGTGGCTTACCAGTATGTCACTTTGAATGTGGTGAGATTGGTTCTGGGTATGCACTTTCACGCTGGTGTCTGTTGGTCAATGCTGTTACATCCCTGTAGTGCCTGATATATTTGCAATTACATGTGTATTCCCTCATAGCAAAACTGAGTTTGTGTTGTGTCAGTCTGCCTGTAGTTTAGACAGTACTTGGTGACATGCCTAGCAGCTAAGTGTAGGTTCCCTACTGTGATGTTATGTCCTGATATTTATTAGATGTACTGTTGCCTGGCCCCCCATATGTGTTATGTATGTCTGACACATCAGTGGGATGATGTGAAGATGTATGTCAGTGAGTAATAGCGAATATATTGGTTATGGACTTGGGCTATTCCAGTCAATATATGGTACAACAGACATGAGAGTGTTACTTAATCAACTCTGTCACCTTATCTACTCCAGTATTTGGGATATGTTCCCGGTTTCATGGCCTTACCCCCCTGACCAGGCTTGGTTCACTAGGGAGTACTGAGCATACCTCTCGACTGGCCAGATTGTTTCTGACTGTTCAGGATTATTGCTCATATGTTTGTTCTGTTCCACAGAATCATTATTTTCATTTCTGTGGTAAATCACTGTGATGATGTGAGGATTTCTGTCTGTAAATGATGACATACCTTTCAGTTTCAGAACTCACATTCTTCTGGACATGTATGCTGACATGAACCCTGTTACTGTAGGAGCATTCTACATTTATAACTGCAGTATGTACATTATGTCCCTGTTCTTGGACCACTGTCCCCCCATTTTGATAGTCTTTGTCCAGAATTATTGCACTAAGAGGTGTAGAGGTATGGTGCTGCGTATGACTCCATTACATAGCTGGGTAACTACAGCAGAACTAGTAAGGGAGACTGCTAGAAAGGTGCTTGGTTTGACATCTGGACAGAGGAAGGAGGACAAGGAAACCTGGTGGTGGAATGAGGAAGCACAGGAGAGTATACAGAGGAAGAGGCTGGCGAAGAAGAAGTGGGATTGTCAAAGAGATGAAGAAAGTAGACATGAGTATAAGGAGATGAGGCGCATGGCAAAGAGAGAGGTGGCGAAAGCTAAGGATAAGGCGTATGGAGAGTTGTATGAGAGATTGGACACTAAAGAGGGAGAAAAGGGTCTGGCTAGACAGAGGGACAGAGCTGGGAAAGATGTGCAGCAGGTAAGGGTGATAATGGAGAGTGAGTGATACGTACTCACAAGCGAGGAGAGTGTGTTGAGTAGATGGAAAGAGTGTTTTGAAAGGCTGATGAATGAAGAGAATGAGAGAGAGAGAAGGTTGGATGATGTGGGGATAGTGAATCTGGAAGTGAAACAGATTAGCAAGGAGGAAGTCAGGACAGCTATGAAGAGGATGAAGAATGGAAAGGCTGTTGGCCCAGATGACATACCAATGGAAGCATGGAAGTGCTTAGGAGAAATGGCAGTGGAATTATTAACTAGATTGTTTAATAAAATTTTGGAAAGTCAGAGGATGCCTGAGGAGTGGAGAAAAAGTGTTTTGGTACCTATCTTTAAGAATAAGGGTGATGTGCAGAGCTGCAGTAACTACAGAGGGATAAAGCTGATCAGTCACAGCTTGAAGTTATGGGAAAGAGTAGTAGAAGCTGGGTTAAGAAGGGAGGTGATGATTAGTGATCAGCAGTATGGTTTCATGCCAGGAAAGAGCACTACAGATGCAATGTTTGCTCTGAGAGTGTTATTGGAGAAATACAGAGAAGGTCAGAAAGAGTTGCATTGTGTCTTTGTAGACTTGGAGAAAGCATATGACAGGGTGCCTAGAGAAGAGTTGTGGTATTGTACGAGGAAGTTGGGAGTGGCAGAGAAGTATGTAAGAGTGGTACAGGATATGTACGAGGGTAGTGTGACAGTGGTGAGGACTGCAGTGGGAGTGACAGATCCATTTAAGGTGGAGGCGGGATTACATCAAGGATCAGCTCTGAGTCCTTTCTTATTTTCAGTGGTGATGGACAGGTTGAGGATGAGATCAGACAGGAGGCCCCATGGACTGTGATTTATTTTATTTATTTATTTTACATTTGTTGACCGGGCTAGTCTAGCTGGATATATGTCCATTTTCAGTAGAGGCCTGGGGAGATAAGCTCCAACAGTCATTAAAAGTTTAAATAGAGAAAAAGTAATACAAGATTAAAATTTATAAACAGAGCTAGTTAATACACAAATACACAAATATGATAGGAGCAAAAACGAAAAGTATAACCATACGATGTTTTAAAATAAAAATACAAAAAAAGTTTTTTTTTTTTGTTATTTTGGATTACAAAAGTCATTCAGTGTATATGTGATATCATATATCTGCATATATGTTATGTAGAGGGAGAGCTATCAGGATATAAGGAGAAGAGAAAGAACAAATCATGTAAGAAGAAAGGAGAGAGAGAGGAAGAAGGAAAGTTAATCTGGGTTGGTGCAGGAACAAAGCCAGTGTTTATTAAGATGCATTTTCAGTTGCTTTTTAAAAAGTGGTAGAGAGGATAAAGATGAGATATCAGAGGGGAGTTTGTTCCACATTTTTCCAACAGAGTTGGAAAAGGAGTCACCTGCAGAGTTTTTGGGTTTGGGAATATTGATCAGTAGTTTGTTAGAAGAACGTAGATGTTTCAGGTTATTGTATGGTGAAATGAAGTTAGAAAGTATTGGTATTTTAGTTGGGTAGTATAGAATCTTGTGAGCTACTAAGAGCTGTTGAAGTACAAGCTGGTTAGGAAGTTCAAGCCAACCTAGTTGTCTTAGGTTCAGGCAGTGGTGAGTTCTAAATGGGGATCCTGTAGCAAATCGAGCAATATTATAGTAAGATGTAGCTAGTTTCTTAAGGTTGTTTTTGGAGAGATTAGTGTAAATGGGGGAAGCATATAGAAGAGTAGAGATTAGGTGAGATCAGGCTAATGTGGTCCTTGCTATGGGTGTAAGGAAGGGTTTGATTCTGTAAAGGGATCCTATTTTTTTATTAACTAATTTTAATGTATTGTTGATATGAGCGTCAAAGCTGAGATTATTGTCAATAGTTATCCCTAATAATTTTGTAGTTGAATCTGGAAAAAATAACAGTACTATCAGTGGAAGTGAGAGTGACGTTTAGTGGGGTAGATTTACAGGTAGGTGAGAACAATAACAGTTTGTTTTTTTTAGGGTTGAGGAGTAGGCAATGGTCTAAGAACCATTGTTCAACAGAGGTAAAAGCTTTTTGGGTAAGAGACTGGAGTTCAGTTTGAGAGGTAGCAGTACAGATTATAGTTGAATCACCTGCATATTGTATGCAGGTAGTGTATGGGATAGCTGATTGGAGGTCGTTAATAAAGATAGAAAATAGAAGGGGGCCTAGGATAGAGCCTTGAGGTACAACTAGAGAGATAGGAAGGAGATTAGATAGTGCATTTTTCCAGAGAACTGCTTGCTGACGGTTTTCTAGGTAAGATGTAAACCAAGTTAAGGAAGGAGGATCAAGTGAGAGAGATTTTAGTATGTGCAGAAGAAGTTTGTGGTTAACCATGTCGAAAGCTTTAGATAAGTCAATGAAGACTGAAGATGATAGATTATTGTTGTTACGGTTATAGTTGATGGAGTTGGTAAAGGAGAGTAAAGCAGTGGTGGTACTGTGGGAAGGTCTAAATCCATGCTGACAGTTAGCAAGTAGGTTGTTATGGAGAAGGTGGTTAAGTAGTTGTTTATGGATACATTTTTCCATGATCTTAGCTATAGGTGATAGAAGTGCTATGGGGCGAAAATTTGAGTAATCGTTAGAGTTTCCCCCTTTGTGTAGAGGGATGATGCTTACAAATTAGTAAGGACTCGTGGGCTTTCCTGACAAAAATAAACGACATCGCTTTTAGTGAGGAATTAAATTTTCTCACCGTAGATGTAGTTGATTTGTACACTGTGATACCTCACGACATAGGGCTGGAATGAGTTAACTTGTATTTGGTAAAAAAAGGTGCTTCATCTAATGAAACCTACCTAGTTACATCACTACTTGATATAATCTTGACAAATAACTTTTTCCTCTTTGATAAAGACTATTATCTCCAGAAATGTGGAGTAGCCATGGGTTCCCCAGTAGGAGCCAGTTTTGCAAACACAGTTATGGCCTACTGGGAGAATGAATATATCTTGAACTCAGATCAGTGTAGAGAGAATTTCTATTACTATACTAGATTCCTAGATGACATTTTTATATGTTTTAAAGGGAACTTAAATATAGCAAAGGATTTAGTTGAATATATGAACAAATCGACAAGCTTTCTTAGATTTACCTTTGACTTTCAAGAGAATGTAATCAATTACTTAGATATCGAGCTTACAAAAGATATAGTAAATCGACAATTTATAGCTAAGATACATAGAAAAGCTACGTATAGTAACTCTTTTCTACACTTTTCAAGTCTACACCCTTACTGGCAGAAGAAAGCCATAGTCAAGGGACAAGCAATTAGAGTAGCTAGAATGGTAACAAGGGACGATGACTTTATGATGGAGTGTAGACTCATTGAGGACATGTTCCACCATAGAGGGTACCCTAGACAATTTCTCAAAGAAATCTTTGATGAAGTAATAAACAAGAGAGCTAACGGGACCATCAGCCCCTTGTTAAAGAATAAATCCACCCATAGCAGTGAAGGAGAGATTACAGACAGGATAAGCCCAATTATCGAGGCGACCAACAACCTCGATGGAGGTTTAGTCAGTTATGAGATTAACCCAAGAGCAAGCAACGGTCTGAATAGGGACAGAGATGAAAATCCTAGATTTATTACAACTTTTAGCTTGGAAAGTAACATGATTAGAAAGTTAATGGATAAGAACTGGGCTTTACTTTCATATGATAAAAGATGGTCCTCTATGGCTAGTAACCCCCCGAAAACAACTTATAGAAAAGGGAAAAATTTAAAAGCACTTCTTGAAAGAAGAGAATGCAACATTAAAGATAAAGGGACTTTCTGTTGTGGTTGTTGCAAATACTGCAAATACATCAAGAAAGGGAATAAGCATGTAATCAACAGTAAGACATATACCTTGAACACCAAACTAGATTGTAATTCTAGAATGGTGGTTTATGGGGCTTTATGCACAGTATGTGCATGTTTTTATATAGGTAAGACAGAAAGGAGGCTGCGAGATAGGATATATGAACATGTGAATGCCATCTCGAATTTGAAACCTGATAATGCCCTAAGTAAACATATTTCTGCCTTTCCTGATCATAACTTCAAATTTATAGGGCTTGACCAAATTAAACCAGATAGTAGAAGGGGACCTTATAACCTACTACTGGAGGAGCACGAATTATCATGGCAATTTAGAACGAATGCCTTTATGGAACCTGGACTGAATGAGCATTGCAATATTCAATGTCTCTTGAAGCTAAAAAGCTTGAATAGATAACATTTTTTTCGGTCCAAGACCACTATTGAATTATTTTCATTCTGGGCATTTTCTAAGTACACTTAGGTAATGTACCATTTCAAGATTGGTAGAATAGGTTTGAATGTGTGATTAATATTAAAACAATCACGGAAGTTATAAGTTTACTTACAAATCCATAAAATAAAATAATTCAAGTTAAGTATATAATCAATAAAATATTCATGGAGTATTCCCCTTTAAGGATCCGGGAAGGGGGAAAAAGATTTTTTGAGAGGTGAAAGATACTCTCCTTTTTCTTATGAGAAGAAATCCTAACACAATTACTATAAGGTCATAATAAAGATCTATTCCCACCTGTAGAACAACATATAGGAGGAGATCAAATATAGCCTACACTTTAAAGTATCTTTCTAAAAGGATAAAGTGTCTAAATGGCAGAATAGAGCAGGAATATTTGTTAATACTATGTCTATTTATACACTATACTCTAGTAAACATTATTGCCCATTTAAATTTTTAGAACTGTTGACTCAATTAGTAACAGTGGCAATTAAGTTAATTATGACATCATAATTTGTTTCACGATTTAATGTGGAGCATATAAGCTGGAGGCTGTACTGTGTGTTTTTATCTGAAGAAGTCGCCCTGTTCAGGATGACGAAAAGCGCTTAATGTCATAGAAGTTTTTTATTCTGCATTTGTGTTTGTTTATCTGCATTAGTGTTCGTTACCGAATAAATTCCAGGATTGTTTTAATAACTACGAGGTGTTTTTTTGGCCAGAAGCTTCTTGTTCTTGGTTCGGCAGTTTTGAAAAGTTTACCTTGTTTTTTGAAAGCTTTAGATAAGTCAATGAAGACTGAAGATGATAGATTATTGTTGTTACGGTTATAGTTGATGGAGTTGGTAAAGGAGAGTAAAGCAGTGGTGGTACTGTGGGAAGGTCTAAATCCATGCTGACAGTTAGCAAGTAGGTTGTTATGGAGAAGGTGGTTAAGTAGTTGTTTATGGATACATTTTTCCATGATCTTAGCTATAGGTGATAGAAGTGCTATGGGGCGAAAATTTGAGTAATCGTTAGAGTTTCCCCCTTTGTGTAGAGGGATGATGTTTGCAGAAGACATTGTGATCTGTAGTGAGAGTAGGAATCAGGTTGAGGAGACTCTGGAGAGGTGGAGATATGCTCTTTAGAGCAGAGGAATGAAGGTCAGCAGGGCTAAGACAGAATATATGTGTGTAAATGAGAGGGAGGGTAGAGGAATGGTGAGGATGCAGGGAGTAGAGTTGGTAAAGGTGGACGAGTTTAAGTACTTGGGATCAACAGTTCAGAGTAATGGTAAATGTGGAAGAGAGGTGAAGAAGAGAGTACAGGCAGGGTGGAATGGGTAGAGAAGAGTGTCAGGAGTGATTTGTGACAGACGGGTACCAGTAAGAGTGAAAGGGAAGGTCTACAAGAGGGTAGTGAGACCAGCTATGTTATATGAGTTGGAGACAGTGGCACTGACAAAAAGGCAGGAGTCAGAGCTGGATGTGGCAGAGTTAAAGATGTTAAGATTTGCACTCGGTGTGACTAGGATGGATAGGATTAGGAATCAGTATATTAGAGGGTCAGCTCATGTTGGACAGTTTGGAGACAAAGCAAGAGAGACGAGATTGCGTTGGTTTGGACATGTGCTGAGGAGGGATGATGGGTATATTGGGAAAAAAGATGCTAAGGATGGAGCTGCCAGGTACGAGGAAAAGAGGAAGGCCTAAGATAAGGTTTATGGACATGGTGAGAGAGGACATGCAGGCGGTTGGTGTGACAGAGCAAGATGCAGAGGGTAGGAAGAAATGGAAAGAGATGATCCGCTGTGGCGACCCCTAACGGGAAAAGCTGAAAGATGATGATATATATATATATATATATATATATATATATATATATATACATATATATATATATATATATATATATATATATATATATATATATATATACACACACACATATATATATATATATATATATATATATATATATATATATATATATATAAATAAAATGGGTCCCTATTAAGTCAGCGAATGCACTAAATTGCAAACGCTAATCAAACCGACTTACCTGAAATGACAAAATCTCAAAAGCACGGAACAGCGATTTCTTTTCCTAGGGAAAAAAATCACTCGGCCAGTTTTGGGACTTTGCCAATTCCTCCACTGTGGTGCAATCTCAGAGTTGGTATATTTAAGTAGGGGGTTGTGTTGGGGCAAAGCCCCCCACTTTATTTTGTGTTTTTTTTTAAAATAGGTCAGCGATATTTTTTCCCTGGGAAAAAAATCGCTGATCTGTTTGTTCGACATTTTTTTTTTCTGTGTTACTGGGTCGATTATTTAGCGTTCGCAATTTAGTGCATTTGCTTATATCATATATATATATATATATATATATATATATATATATATATATATATTTATAGACATATACAAATATATACACACACACACACACACACACATATATATATATATATATATATATATATATATATATATATATATATATATATAGACATATACAAATATATATATATATATATTATATATATGCATATATATATATATATATACACACACACACACACACACACACACATGAATGCGTGTGTGTGTGTGTGTGTGTGTGTGTGTGTGTGTGTGTGTGTGTGTGTGATTTCTACTCCCTAAACTCTTACATCAAAGCATGTCTCCATCCCAAATACAATACAAAATTTAGACACAAGTCCCTTTGAGAGAACCCCAATATTAACAAACTTTAGAATGAAGAGAAAAATCTATTGGTCCTAAGAAATTAACTGAAGCCACTCTGTTCTAGAAGTGAAAGCACTGGCCAGCTGGCATACAGGTTAAGCTGCTGACCTCGTATGAAATAACAGTCTCATTAGTGTTGGCTTGAACCAAGCACTTGAAGTCATATTCAAATGCTCACAGCTTGGTGTATTATAAGTGGAGGTGCTGTCCTTCAGAAGACCCCCTATACAGTGACTCAATCTGTCTGAGTTAGTATCAATTCAGTTATATGTTAATTATCTCATGGTAGTTATCAAAAGAAGGGAAACTGAGTTCTATTGGCCAAATTTCCTCTCATCAGTACAAATATAACTTTAGGTCTCCTATAAATAGTTTATGCATACTTGGTCAATGGGCTCTGTACATTCATCAACTGTAAAATCAATAAATAATCTGCTAAATAATTGCCCTCATATCCTTATGCATTGCTGCTGAAAGATGAAAACGAAACTGCAGTAATAAAAGTATAGTCCTATAAATTGCTGAGACACCATTTTTGCTGCTCACTATTAAGAAGAAAATATGGTTGCATAATAGAGAACATGAATATGAGATTTTGTGAGGTTTTCCAGTTATAAAATATTACTGCTGCCCTACCTACAAAGAGTTGTGTGCGTGTATGTGTGTGTCTGCATGTATACGCATGTGCATGGGGTGTGCATGTGCCACAACTACCAAGTAGACCAATAAAAAAAAAGAAGCAAACAAATAAATGTTTGAGTCTCCTTCTCATATTTAATGTACTGCTGCTGGAAGATATCAAAAGGATTTGCAAAGGGAAAAACAGGAATGTACCCAGTTATAGATGGGACACTTCCTTTGCTGATGACTAAGCTAAAAACTAAATTGAATGAAAGATGAATATGATGATTTGTACAACTCTGCAGTTATCAAATGTTGTTACTACATCACTTTTAAATAACAATACTGAAGGTGAGTGTGTGTGTGTGTGTGTGTGTGTGTGTGTGTGTGTGTGTGTGTGTGTGTGTGTGTGTGTGTGTGTATGTGTGTGTGTGTGTGTGTGTGTGTATGTGTAAATGTGTATTTGTGATTGTGACTCATATTGTAGTTCTCTTTTTTTCTCTTAAACACCTTAATACTTTCATTGCTTACACCTTCTATTCATTTTTTGTGTACTTGTTTTTATTTTTTTGAGAAACAATTTTTAAACAGAATAAGAGACCCTGAGGTTCTATTTATTGTCTGATAATGACATGGACATCTTGTGCGTTGAGTCATGCTTTTTTCAGGCAATAAACCAAATCTCATTTTGTCTTATTGCTTGCTAAAACTTAAATTGCATTTGAATGATGCTGAGAGGTCTTTCCCCATCCCTGGGACATAACTGATTAAGCTACAGACATCTTTTGTTTTTTAAGATAAAGAGAATAGTCTTTAACTTTTATATAATACAAAAGGACTCCTGTCTTTCACCATTACGTTTCCATCCTACATAAAAGAGTCTCTTTAAAATTACATGGAGTTACTTAACCCTAGGTGTCTGATTCTACAGATGACATGTGCCAGCTGTCTGCAACAAATGAAATGGTCTTATGTCTTACTGTGTTAGAAAAAATACATATTAACCCTGGGCAGCTTCTTACTACCACCTAAAACAGATTGCTCCTAATGATGACAACATGGTAGGGTGGAGTTCTATAACTGTTAATTTTCTGATGACTCATTGTATTATACAGGCTAGGTGTGGCTTGAGAATCTGGACTACAGTCTCCTCCTCATACTGTAGAAGAGAAATCAAAGCTCCTAGTAACAGTGACTGACATGTCACAAAGTCATGCATCTCATATATTGTGTTCAGACAGCTGTATGTTATCTAACACACTGTTTCCTATGTGTTAAGAGTAACCTGGGCGACAAGTATCAAGGTTACATTATCTGTGGGATAATTTATGTTATAACCCCTACATTATAGACATTTTTCTCATAAAGTTAAAGCTCACATATCTAAGTAGCAGTTATGTCTGCAGCATGCCCAACAAGATAGTTGAAATCATTTTGAAACTGTTCCTTTTTTAATACTTTCATAGAGCAGAATTTAGTAATAGCACTGTGTTATTTACAGTTTTCATTTTGAAAAGTTGCCTTAGCTCCAATGTTTCTAAAGATTTATGTAATACTGTGGATCCTAACATAGTAAAGGCCAAGCCTACCTCACTCCTCTCAAAATAAACCAGTTGAAGGCAGCAATCTCTTTAGTCTTATTGGCATAAAACCTTCTCCTTTGTGATATATTTAACCTTCCTTAGCAAGCTTCAGTTCTTCCATCAACTTGCTATAAAATGTTCCAATCTAAATAGCTAGCCTCCTCTCATTTAACTCTTTTCATTCTGTCATTTTTTATATTTGTTAAAATCATCTCTGTTCCTCTATCTGTCTTTAAATAACTTGTGATAAGCTGACACAGAAGCCCTTCACAGCCTTAATGTACCCCTTTACCTTCATTCCTTTCAGTCTGACCAAATTAAGCTTATCATTCCTTTCCATTCATGATATCTCCTTTTCTTTCTTCTATTCACTTTGTACTACCTTCAGTTTACTTTTCATCTCCATTTTAGACAGTCTTTGTTCTAAACAGGTTAAATATAACATGCATGTTTTTGTGCTGTGACTATCATTTCTAAGTGATGTCACTTCAAATGGTTGTATGTTATAGGAGTTAAAGTTCTTGCCTGTTGCATAGCCACTTGTTATTTGCATTGCATAATAATGTAGCCATGAGAAGTCCAGAAAACATATGGGCCAGATTTATGAATGGCTATACATTCTGCTGCTATTATGTGTGCATCATGGATAGCTCGCTATTTTGGATTCATTAAATGGCTCTACACTACATGTAGAGCTGCAAAACAAAGATAGCATAGTATGCAAATGAAAACATAACTAGCTAAATTACATGCTAATTAACCTGTCCAAGATGGCAGAAACATTTAGGAAGCTATAAAGCAATCATGTATACTTGATGTAGCTTTTTGTCATGAAGTCCAAAACCTATTGGAATACAGGCACCATCACACTTACAAAAAAAACTATGTTGGGGTTGCTGCAGCTCTCTTGCATCTATATGTGCAACAGACTCAAATCTATGTTGCTACTGCTACTATTAATAGATCCTGTGATGCTGTCCACCCAGTTAGATGGAATTTTGTAAATAATTCTATGTTATATGTGAATACTGCTATGATTTATACAGAACTGTATGTTATGTACTATGCTTCAAGAATGTAACCACAGCATACCCTGCTGGGACATAGAAGATTAACTTACAACACTTAAAGAAAATAAGTTGAAATGAAATGCTTTATGATGTGCTATAAAAGTTAGTTTCAATGCAGCAAGAAGACAAGATGTCTAGAGGTAGATGTTTTTTCTCGTCTTGGATAGAAGTAATTACTAAGTTTAAAATGCAAAGTGTTTTTATTGCTTTATGACTTCCAAGTTCTGCAAACATCTGAAAGATATTTTATTTTTAACACAGAGATGTTAATTTCTGTTAGCCTGGGAACTGAGGGCAGGTGACAAAGAGTGATGTCATCCAAGCTGACCCAGCAGTAATGTCTGATAGCAATTTAAGAACTCTCAGAGAGAGAGACTGTGTGGATTTTGTATTTTGTCTTTGACCTGGAAACATCCATCATCAGCACTTCTGCCTGTGTGTTGTCTGTAAGTAAGACTTAGGGCATAGCATCTCTCTTAGATATAGACAGGAATATAGTAAAGATTAGTTTAGATGTTTTATGTATTTATTTGAGACGGTCCTGCAATGTTGTTTTAAAATATTTCCTGTGATTCTGAACTCTGCAGTTACTGTTTTTCTTGAATATTGTCTTGCTCTTTTATTATTTATTATTAAATATATTTGTGAGACATATTTAAGTCCATAGAGTACTTGCATATGTATTTGGTGACACTGTAAAGGCCACTCCTAAATAGCCTTGCAAGTCTTGGCCACAATTACCATTTGGATAATGGTAACATTACACAGTAGGATTGGTCACCCTTTGGGAAGGGCCTTAAGGACGATGATAAGGGGTTCTGGTCACAGTGATAACTACCTTATGGTTTGGGGAGAAAGGGGCATAGCTAGTAAACATGTGCCAGCCTTTCCCAGGTGTGTGTTTGCGTATAAATCAAATCTCAAAGTGTGTGTGTGTGTGTGTGTGTGTGTGTGTGTGTGTGTGTGTGTGTGTGTGTGTGCGTGTGTGTACGCGCACGCGTGTGTGTGTGTGTGTGTGTGTGTGTGTGTGTGTGTGTGTGTGTGTGTGTGTGTGTGTGTGTCTGCATGTGTGAGCTACTTGGGCAGGGACACAAAGCACTAGTTGGACAGAGAGAGTGTTGGGAGGACTTGGCTTGGAAACCTGGCTAAGGACTCAACTCTATAGCTGTGCCAGTGGGGAGTCTTATTGGGGATCTGAAGAAAGAAGGAGAAACCAGCCCCAGACTGACTGTGATCTTTACTGTGTGTGTGTACTTGTCATCCTCTCATTGTGTACATCCCTCACTGTCGCCAGTGGTGAGTATTGAGGCTCCTTGATTACTGGGCCAGTGCAAGGGCATCACATATTAATTGGTGAACAATGGTTGGATAGCCACATCACATATTAATTGGTTGACAGTGGTGAGTTAGCCACATCACATATTAATTGGCTTGTAGTGGTGTGGGCATTGAATTCCTGTAGCCTGTGTACAGTGGTCACTGAAGGTGTTTGTACTCTCAATCAGCCATGCAGTGAACATTCAGAGTAAATATCATAATTGTTTTATTTTTTTTTGTTGCTTAGTTAGTCAGGGAGAGCAGGCAAGCATGTCAGCAGAGGAGTATGGTAAGCTGACAAGGAGCCAGTTGGCTGAGATGTGCCAGGCTAAAGGACTGATGCATGCCAGCCTGACTAAAGCAGACATGATTGCAGCTTTAGTCACAGCTGCCTCACAGAATAGCAACCAGGACGCCATTTAGACTGGCCATGAAGATGTACAACTCTCAGAAAATGGAGAGCTCAACCTTTCCACAGAGGACTTAAAAATCCATCTGGAGTTAAAGAGACTTGAACTAGAGGCCAATCATTTGGAAATAGAGGCAACAGAGAGACTGAGGTGTCTGGAGACTGAGGAAAGTGTGAAAATGCAACATCTGAAGGCTGAGAAAAATGATAAACTGTGACCCTGGAAGCTGAGGAGAAGGAGAGGCAGAGTCAACATGAAAAGGAGCTGCTGACTTTTCACCAGAGTCATGGAAGTAATGGGGAAGGGAGTAACCAAACCCCAGAAGCAACAGAGATCAATAATTTTCTTCCACTGTTTACAGAGAGGGATAATTTTGATAGTTTCATTCATATGTTTGAGAGGGTATGTAAACAGTATAATGTTGACCAAGGACTTTGGGTATGGTTCCTGACCCCCTTACTCCATGATATAACTGTAATTTCTAAACTGTCTGATACTGATTGTTTAAATTATAATGTTGTAAAGAACTGCCTTTTAGAATTTTTATTTTTTTTTTATTTTTATTTTATTTTAACATTTGTTGACCGGGAAAGTCCAACTAGGTTCCACAGATCCTGTTTTCAGCAGAGGCCCGGGGAGGAATGCTCCAGAAGCATGTCTTTAGAATGTTTTAAGTTAACAACTGATGTTTATAGGGAAAATTTTAATGAGCATAGACACAAGGCAGATGAAAGTGTGTGTGAATATGTTGCTGAACTAAGTACTTATTTTTGTAGGTGGGTGAGTGGATGTCAGGTAACCACTTTTGAGAGGCTGGCAGACCTTTTGGTGAGGGAAAAAGCCCTTAGCACTTTGCCTGAAGACATGAGAATCTGGTTATCAGATAGACAATGTGCTACTGCAGATGAGTTGGTGAAGAAGGGAAACCTATACCTAGCAAACAGGGCATCCCTACACAGGAAATGGACACCCAGTGCTGCTCATGGGTCTATGGGAACACATGGTGGGCAGCCATGACTGCCCCAACAGAGTCCACCAGTAGCAGTGGAAGCCACTAGTCCAGGTACATGTCCAGGACCAAGGATTAAATGTTTTAAATGCAACCAGTGGGGCCATGTAGCATATAGATGTCCATGGAGGCAAGGTGGGGAACAAAAGGTGAGTGAGCCAGGGAGTGGGAACGACAAAATGCCAGCAGTAAGTTGTCTCGAGACAACAAAGGTACCAAACTACCACAAGAGGTTATATCCTATCTTAGTGAATGGGAAAGATGCCATAGCTAAGAGAGACACAGCCTCTGACCTAACCATTGTGAAGTCTGCAGTGGTTACAGAGGACCACTACTTGCTTGGGCAGTCTACTCCAGTCAGAGATTTAGGAGGAACCCCTTTCCAAATACCTTTGACTAGGGCTCACCTTGACTGGGAGGGTAGAAAAAGAAGGAAAGCAAGTAGGTGTGTTTGAGAATATCTCTGCAGATGTCCTGCTAGGGAATGATTTTGATAATGCAGTACCCTGTGTGCATGTAGTTTCATGCAGTCAGGTGTGCAGAATGCAGACACGCATGAGGGTCTGGTAGCCTGGGGGAGACCCAGACAGACCACACACTTGCAGCCAGGACTGGTGAGGTGGTTACATCAGGAAGTGAGCTACCCTGTAGCAGTGAGACTGAAGGTGAGACACAGCTGCTTGTGGGTACTGATGTTCCCTTGGACAGATTGACTGCAAGGGCAGAGGTGAGTAGTAGTAGTACCCATGCTGACAGTGAGGCACCACTATCAAAGGATGCCAGACTTCCTATGGAAGGGGAGCTGGGAAGGGTTACTAAGTGAGAGTTGAGACAGACTCAGCTCTGAGACCCTGCATTACAAGGCCTGAGGGAGGTAGCTAGTGAGGCACCTGATTCTTAGGGGAAAGGGGAATCTGTATACTGGGGCAAAGGGTTACTGTATAGAGAGTGGACCCCTGAAGGAGGGCTAGAGGGTGAGAGAATACAGCAGTTGGCACTGCCCAGAGCCTAACGTCTGGCACTTCTAGCTATAACCCATGATATTCCATTTGCAGGTCACATTGGCATAAAATGTAGAAAGAGATGTATTATGCAGAACCTTTATTGGCTTGAGATTTCTAGAGATGTAACAGGGTACTGCAGGACCTGTGAGCAGTGCCAAAAGGCAGGCAAGGTAGGAGACAAGGTGAAAGCTCCTTTGATGCCTTTGCCTGTGATTGAGGAGCCATTTCAGAGGGTATCTATGGATATTGTGGGGCCTCTGTGCACCCCAAGTTCCACAGGGAAAAAGTATATCCTAGTGTTAATAGATTATGCTACCAGATACCCTGAAGCAGTGGTTCTGTCCTCCTTTGAGGCAGAAAAGGTGTCAAATGCTTTGTTAGAGATTTTCAGTGGTGTAGGTTTCCCAAAAGAAATACTGACTGACAGAGGTACCAATTTCATGTCAGACCTGCAAGCCTGTTTGTGGAAGTACTGTGAGGTGAAGTGCCTAAAGACCACACCCTACCATCCCCAGACTAATGGTCTTGTTGAGAGGTTAAACCCTACACTCAAGATGATGCTATGGCCATTTGCAGACCAATTTAAGAGGGAGTGGGACAGATATTTGCCACATCTGTTGTTTGCTTACAGAGAGGTGCCCCAGGAATCCACAGGTTTTTCCCCTTTGAGTTGTTGTATGGGCATACATTGAGGGACCTCTAGTTAAGATTCGGGATGAGTGGGAGGGTGAGTTTGAATATCACAAGGAGTCTGTTGTGACATATGTCCTAAACCTCAGGACAAGGCTCAGTGAATTAATGGGCTTGGCCCAGGAGAACTTGGCAGAAGTACAATAGCAGAAAAAGGTCTGGTATGACAGGAATGCTTGAGCTAGAGAGCATGCTGTAGGGAAGCAGGTAATGGCTCTCATTCCTGTCAGACACAACAAGCTGCAGGCAATTTGGGAGGGATCCTATAAGGTGGTAAGGAAGGTCAGTGATGTAGAATACATGGTAGAAGTGTGAGGCAGGAGGCAGGGGCACAAATTGTACCATGTTAACATGATGAAACCTTACCATGATAGAAAGGAACTTGTGCTGATTATTTGCAGTGGATGGCAAGAGGAGTATGAGGGGGATCTGGTGGCTGATCTCCTCAGTGAGGCTTGGACTGATTCCTCAGTGGAAAGGGGAGCAATGTCCCAGCAGTTATCCCCTACCCAGGTCAGAGAAAGCCGAGCAGTGTTACAGGAGTTTGGGGACATGTTCACTGGGAAACCAGGGTGCGCCCACCTGGTGCAGCACCATGTGGATACAGGACCCCAAAGGCCTATTAAGCAGGCCCCTTATAGGGTGCCTGAGAGAGCCAGACTCTAAGGAAGGAGATTCATTAAATGTTGGAACTATGGGTAATTTAGTAGTCCAGCAGTCCTGCGCCTCCCCAGTGGTACTGGCACTAAAGAAGGATGGCAGAACCAGGTTCTGTGTGGACTACATGAAATTAAATAGTCACATAGAGTTCTTACCCCATGCCTAGGACAGATAAGCCCTAGAGCAGCTGGATGGGGCTAAGCATCTGACTCTGTGTGACTATTTAATTTCCTGTAGTCACACAGAGTCAGATGCTTATCTCATGCCTAAGACAGATGAAGCCCTAGGGCAGCAGGATAGGGCTAAGTATCTTACCACTATTGAGTTACCAAGGGTTACTGGTAGGTGCTTTTGACTACCCAGTGCTAGAGAGAGGTCAACCTTTGTGATTCCTTTTGGTTTGTATGATTTCAAGAATATGCCCTTTGGGATGAAAAATGGCCAATTGACTTTCAAGAGGCTGGTAGATAGTATCCTAGCAGGAGCAGGAGTGTTTACCCTTACTTACCTAGATGATATTGATTTCTACAGCCATTCCTGGCAAAAGCACCTTCAGCATGTTAGGGAGGTGCTGAGCAGACTACAGAGTTCAGGGTTGATCATTAAGCCCAGCAAATATCACGTGTGTATGGCAGAGGTCTCCTACCTGGGACATAGAGTGGGAAGTGGTAAGATCAGGCCAGAACCTGCCAAAGTGGAAGCCATTTTGGCATGTCCTGCCTCTGTTACCTAAAAACAGGTGAGGGCATTCTTAGGAACAGTGCGGTACTACAGAATGTTTGTCCCCAGTTATAGTATCATAGCTGCTCCCCTCACAGACCTGACAAGGAAAAACAGGCCAGATAAGGTAGTGTGGGCCACAGCATGTGAGCAAGAATTCCAGAAGCTTAAAGGAGCTTTGGGAGGACCATCTGTGTTAGCCAGTCCAGATTACAGCAAATAATTTGTTGTGCAGGTGGATGCTTCAAACCATGGGGTGAGGGCTGTACTTAGCCAGGTTTCCTCAGAGGGAGCAGAGCACCCAGTGGTATATCTCAGTCATAGGCTCCAACCCAGGGAGGAATGCTATGCAGCTGTAGAAAAGGAATGCCTAGCCACAGAGTGGGCATTGTAGAAACTTCATCCTTATCGGTATGGAAGGAAATTCACTGTAGTTAGCAGACCACAATCCTTTAAAATGGCTACATAGAGCCAGCCAGCAAAGTGCCAAGTTACTAAGGTGGAGCCTAGAGTTGCAAGCATATGATATGACAGTGCAGCACTGCAGTGGGGTTAACAATGCCAAAGCAAATGGGCTCTTAAGACAGGGATTGGGGTAGTGTATTCCTAGATTGGTTCACCCTCTCAAGGGTCACTTGAAAAACTAGCTTGAGTTTTCAGGGGGAGGATTTTGTGAAGCTGCCAGCACAGCTAGCTGGAATTTTGTAAATAATTCTATGCCATGTGTGAATATTGCTATGATTTATACAGAACTGTATGCTATGCACTGAGCTTCAAGAATGTAACCACAGCATACCCTGCTGGGACACAGAAGATTAACTTACAAAACTTCAAGAAAATAAGTTGAAATGAAATGCTTTGCAATGTGCTATAAAAGTTAGTTTCAATGCAGCAAGAAGACAGGATGTCTAGAGCCAGATGTTTTTTCTCTTGTCTTGGATAGAAGTAATTACTAAGTTTAAAATGTAAAGTGTTTACTTGCTTTATAACCTCCAAGTTCTGCAAACATCTGCAAGATATGTATTTTAACACAGATATGTTAGTTTCTTTTAGCCTGGGAACAGAAAGCAGGTGACAAAGAGTGATGTTATCCAAGCTGAACTAGCAGTAATGTTTGATAGTAATTTAAGAACTCTCTCAGAGAGAGACTGTGTGCATTTTGTATTTTGTCTTTGACCTGGAAACATCCATCATCAGCACTTCTGCCTGTGTGTTGTCTGTAAGAAAGACTTAGAGCATAGTATCTCTTTTAGATATAGATAGGAATATAGTAAAAATCAGTTTAGATGTTTTCTGCATTTATTTCAGACTGTCCTGAAATGTTGTTTTAAAATATTTCCTGTAAATCTGAACTCTGCAGTTACTGTGTTGATTGAGCATTGTCTTGTTTTTTATTTTTTATTATTAAATATATTTAAACCTGTCTTTGTGGCTGATATTTGTGAGACATATTTAAGCTCTTAGAGTACTTATATATGTATTTGGTGACTCTGTACAGGCCACTCCTAAATAGCCTTGCATGTCTTGGTCACACTTACCATTTGGATAACAGTAAGATTACACAGTAGGATTGATCACCATTTTGGAATGGCCTTAAAGTAGCTGACAAGGGTTTCTGGTGGCAGTGATAACTACCTTATGGTCTGGGGAGCAGGGGGCATAGATAGTAAACCTGTAACAACTGTTCCCATATGTGTATTTGTGTATAAATCAAATCTCAAAGTGTGTGTGTGCGTGTTTGTGTCTGTCAGCTACTTGGGCAACGACATGAAGCACTGGTTGGACAGAAAGAGTATTGAGAGGACTTGGCATGGAAGCCTGGTTAAGGACTCAACTCTATAGCTGTGCGGGATCTGGAGAAAGAGGGAGAAACCAGCCCCGGACTGACTGTGATCTCTGTGTGTTCTTTAGGGAAATTGTACTTTACTGTGTGTGTACCTGTCATCCTCTCATTGTGTACATCTCTCACTGTTGCCAGTGGTGAGGATTGAGGCTCCTTGATTACTGGGCCAGTGCAGGGGCATCACAGACCCCGGCCAAAGAGAAGAAGGGTGTTCAGACCCCATTTAACATGTCATGGACTACATGATATAAAAATATTAGAGGATTAGAGGATGGATAGGGAAATTCTCCCCAAACTTTGCAACCTCTGCTGACCCCACCTCAGACCCATGGGAAATCAAGGAGAACCTAGGCCAGTGAAAACTAAGGTATGTGTAGCATTAAGAATATTAGCTACTGGTACATT
Source organism: Protopterus annectens (assembly GCF_019279795.1). Classification (NCBI taxonomy): domain Eukaryota; kingdom Metazoa; phylum Chordata; order Ceratodontiformes; family Protopteridae; genus Protopterus; species Protopterus annectens. The sequence goes on from NC_056731.1 coordinate 836,736,047, forward strand.
CCAGAGATCCACATAAGATATTGTAGGGTTGTCCCCAGGCCTCAGCCTCCAGAATATTGCACCAATGTGTTAATGTCATGCTAGAACATGCAGGAGAGTGCATCTATTTTTCCTACACCACAAAGGAGAGAGCAGCAACAATGCAGGAATTTTATGCTGTAGCACAAGTCCCTGAAGTTTTGGGTGCCATAGATTGCAGTCACATAGAAAAAAAACCACCTGCTGAACAGGGAAGGATATATGTCAACAGCAAGGGGTTCTACTGTAATGCCTCAGGGGTCATCCTCACTGTGAGTACTGGCAACCCAGGCAATTATCATGACTCACAAATATCACACCTCTCAACTTTATACAAGGTTTGTTATGAGTGATGTTCGATAAAGCCATCTACTGGATGATGCAGATTACACACTTGAACCATGGATCATGACACCCATCAGAAATGTTCACACACACCTACTGATGAAGGATACAATGATGTCCATGCTCAAACTAGAAACAGTACAGAGTGTGTGTTTGGCATGCTGAAGTCATGGTTCTGCTGTCTAGACACATCAGGGGGTACCCGCACTATGACCTAGGCACCTCTGTAGAAATTCTTACAGTCTGTGTCATGTTGCACAATATCATCTTGAGGAGCAGGTGCAACAGGGACAGCAAGGGACAAAACCACACATTCTTGGACCACAGGCAGGGTTAGCACCTGCAGCACATATACATCATGGACCACAGGTGGGTCTAGCACCTCCAGCACAATTGGATGAGGACTCTGAGAACTTTCAGCAGTAGAGGGAGCCGGCAGACATAGGCATGCACAATATGCCCTTGTCCTGTGTAAGAGACAACAGATAGCACATGTTCACCACCTAAGAGGCAAAGAATAGCACACATACTCACCAGCTAAGGAATACACATAACAACCAAAGCACATACAAATAGTAAAATTGATGACAGACAGCATCTACAAACTTTACTTCCCCATGTAATGGCTTGTACTGGTGGCAGCAAACAGAGTTAGCCCCAAAGGACACAAGTTATATGTGTAGTAATGTCAAGGTAAGTGTGGAACATATATTATATGAACAAGTGTGTAACAAGATAAAAGTAACTGATAACTGGATATACCTACATACTGTTAGTCATCAATGTACTCGAGCAGAACCTATGTGAGGTGTCCACCAATGGCATTATTGGCTTATATGACTGATGTCTGCAATATATACAGCTATGCATTGTACACAATAATCTGCATCAAGCCAGTCTCTTACCCACTGTACATAATCTTAGCAGGACAATTATATCAACAGCTCAAAGGTATAGCAATAAGCAAAAATGTAGTATTACTGATATAAATTCATGACTTATAATACTAAATGAAATATTCATTCTAATATTAGCATGTACAAAAACATCCCAAATTCTCTTATTTGATATATATATAGATATATATATATATATATATATATATATATATATATATATATATATATATACGCATAAAATCAACATTGTGATAAAGAAACACTTAGCTATCCACTTTGGGCATCAGATATTTATACAACCCTAAGTCTAAGCAAAATGAACAAAGGGCAGGACACAGTCATCATCATTTGCACAGAGTGTTTGTGTGTGTGTGTGGGGGGGGGGGCAGGAGGCCAAGGCTGACACCAAAGTAGTGAGTGTGTGTGAGTAAGAAACAGAACATTCGTTAAAGTAGAAAGTTTCTCAGGGCCAGTGACAGGAGATGTATTGTAATCAACATTAAGGTTTGCTTAGCCTGCATGTCTGTGACTTGGTATGGGCACTTTTTGTGTAATGTGTGTGCCTGTGAGTCTGCATGAACACAATCCAGCTCTGTGTTAGCACTATATCCTGTCATGTCAGACAGGTGTAAGCTGTGCATGGTAGAGTTGTCAGTTCAATGTCATCACTCTCGACCACATAAATTGCCTCTGCCAGGAGTTGCACTGGCACTTCCACATCCCCGGTTTGAAGAGGGAGTTCTACCTAAATGTGAGCAATGCTTGCTGGACAAGTTCTTTTCATGACTACATCCAGGACCATAACCCTGTGGCCTATCACATCTGATTGTGGACACCTCAATCACTGATGGAGCAGTAGAAGATGTGCCACTATGGGAGCAGGATCTGAAGCAGCCATGTTGGCTAACACCAGAGGATATGTTGTGGCTCTACAGACATGAGGATACCAACCCTCTCCCAGCAGACTTTCCATCACAGACACTGCCTGATCCAGTGTGTCACTCATCCTATCCAGGGTGTCACCCACACTGTTAAGGCAGTCATGCATTTCAGAATGCACCATGTTTAGGATTAGTACTATCTCTTCTGTCCACCTGGTGGAACGTGCTTGTGCCTCCATGACAGCCCTATACATATCTCTGGTGGCACATAACACACTAGCATCAGGAAGAGAGTGGATAGTAGGCTTCCTTCAACCACTTCTACCAAACCTCCTGTGTGGTACTATCCCATCACAATGGCGATGGGCAGACTCAACCAGCTCTACAAATGGAGAAACAACACTAACCTGATCAACTGTGTCACCCTCAACTTGTCCTATATCAGAACACTCAGTGGAATGAATATGCTTAGGCATACTGACTGTGTCCAAAATAAAGGCAGAGGATGTTCCGACTTTGCCTTTATATCGCCACCATCATCATCAAAGCCTACTGATACTCTGACATCAAGTAGTTCACAAGTTCTACACTGCCACAGTCAGGATCACCTGTGATAATAAGCAACAAATACAAGAAAGAGAGAAATAGGGACTAGAAATTATCCAAACTGTGTTCTAAATGCTCATGTTAAACAATTTCATATGCTAATCTCTCACCTCAGACTGACATGTAACTAATGTGTATTACTCAGCAAAGAAAGTTTGTGCTTACTATGTGCAGGTAGTCTTTCAGATAGTCATTCTGATGTCCCTGGGAAAAGAGGAATGCAGTGAAGAAGGCTAACAAGCATCATAATGCAAATGACACAAGGACCACTGACTAATGCCATGCCTATCTTCCCCTTAAGAAATATCTAAAAATCAATCAGACTGACCAGTTCCCAGCAACACAATCTCTATTGGACTGTGTCTCTTCTAAGCCACATGTCTCAATGTTTCTAGATATATCAGAAGTATACAATATTAGCATATAAAGATGTCTAGAATGGCAGTAAATGGGTTATATATAGCATACTTGGAAGTTGTTCTTGGGACATACTTGACCCACCGTCTACATCAGCACCAACATCAAGGAGTCAGTGTGAACCCTCTGCTGAGCTGTTGGGATCTCTGACAGTGGACAGGAACTCCTCAGTTTCAGGGAGTCATGGTTTGGTAGCAGGATATCCCCCCAGCCATCTGTTCACATGTAACCTCAGCTGCCCTTTTGAGAATCACTGATTATAGTTTCTGGCATGGTCACCACTGTGTTTATGTCAGTGACCACCTGCTGCCATATTTTTTTTCTGGCAGACACATCACCTCTGCCTTTGTCAAGTAGGAAGGATCCAAGGTATTGTAAGGTTTGAATGATGACCTCGTTCTCTGCATCACTGCGTGGTGCTTGCATAGAACAGATGATCTGAATGCCATAATCCTGCATGACATGAAACAGAAAAAAAAGACAAAACACATTTGTAGCACATAGAGAAATTATTCTTCTTAAATAAAATGTGTGTACCTATCATCAACACAAAATAACTGAACACACAATGCTCCTTTAGGTCTACACACAAGCTAAGGGACCCCCCCCCCAAAAAAAAAATATATAATACATTGCCATTATATCCATTATGTTAAAATTTCTGTGATGAGGATAGCAGTTGTGTAACTGACTACTGGATGGCAGGATTATCAATGAATAGGCAAGAATTAAAAGTAGAAATGCCAGGCAGTTTTCATTGGTCTCTCCACTATTGTGTAGGTGTCCATGGGACATTTGAGAAACCTTACACCTCTGTTAGCTACACATGTACAATCCCTTGAAGATTATAATAAACACAATACACTTGTCTGCACCAGCTGGTGACATTTCAAGATCAGAAGGTAACACAATGCTATGATGTGTCCATACTATTCATTAACAAACTTTGAAAACAGAGCAGGGAAGAGCACTGATAATTGTTACCTGCTGATGGCTTGCAAGTGTTAATGATTACTCTGAGTACAAAAACATCATGTTAGATCATGCAGACTCATTGAGAGCTCTGAGAACAACCTTAACAATAGTGATATTCCTTTAAAAATTGCATACTCACCATCTTGTGCTTAAAAATTGTTCTGCAATGCTAATCAACTATATTACACATTGAAACAAAGATGCAAAGAAATGCAGATGACATTGCATTTTTGTTAGTTAAGCTGGGAGAAGGGAAAGATGCTCAGAAAATAAAGACATGAAATAACTGTCAGTGGTGGCAACCTTACATTAATATGGTGTGGGCTATTATTAGCTTAAATATGTTGTCAATATCGCATTCATCTAGACATGTTCAAGCACATAAGAAAGAAACATTTTCTGATCCTTTTTCCAGTGGACCTGTAATTTGATGTTTTGCTAAGTCAGAGCTGTATGGTATGTACATTTTGTGATTCCTACTCTAAGCCTGTGTTGGTGGCAAAGAGGGATATGAAACATAACCGAGTGGGTGTTATTATTGCAGTGAACTGACTGTACAAATCCAGATAGTGTGCTGTTTGAGAAAGAAAATGCATATTTTCTGAGCCTATGATCAGGTTGTAAGTCAGGCAAAGTATGGAAAACTCCCAGGACCGGATTCACGAAGGCTTGCATGGAGTCTTAGAGTAGAGTAAGACTCCATGCAGCCAACATGTCCGCCGAGCGATCCAGGAACAGCCGGTAGGGGCATGCAACTGAGCTCTGCAAACTAGTCCTACACAGACAGGGCTGGGATATGCAAATTACCTCAATTGCAGGCAAAAGCTATGCAAATGAGGTAAATGTGCGATCCAGGAAACCCGAACCTGTCCTAGTAGGAGTAGTGTTATTTGCAGAAATGTACTCAGTTGATAACTGAGTACGGTTCTGCAAATATCAAAATGGAGCCGTGTCAGCTGGAGAAAAAGCATGCATTCACAGGAAGAAGCATGCCAATGGCCAAAAATATGACCATTGGCAACGGGAAGTGATGCAAATTAAAAATAAAATAACTTTTTTTTTATCCCGATCTCCGGGGTTTAACTGTAGAGCAGCACTGCGCAAATTCGCTGCACCCTAAAAAGCAGAAAATTAATAATTAAGATCCACAAATGTGGATTTTATAGTTAAAATGAATTTACAATGCAAGGGATTGGCAGGCTGAAGACAACATGGCCACCGAGTAGAGGTTGCTAAGGGGGGAAGCTCAGTCTAAGAGACGCAACTAAGCATTAGTAGGCAATCCTATGCAAATGAGAGTTAGGATAGTGAATCGCAAGTTTACATAGTAAATGAGCACAGTCAGTGGAGTGTAGGAGTAGGATAAGGGGAGTAACAGAGTAGAAGATAGGTGACATCATGAGGGGGGTATGTATGAAAGGAGTGAAGCTCATTGGAGCAGAGTGTCATATGTCAGCTTACATTTACATAATAGTGAAAGAGGTGTGTCAACAGGTAGGCCAGGTAAAGTCAAGAAATCAAAGGTGTATGCCGTGGATAACACCAAAGTTTCTTGCGAGCATGCATGTAAACCCGAGTAAGACAATGTGTGTGCGTGTAAGCGTGTGTGCGCGCGTGTAGGCTTGAGTAAGCATATGTAAGACTGTGTAAACAGTTGTAAGCGCGTTTGTGCCAGTGTGCGCGTGTTTTAAGAAGAATAAGCAGGTTTTAGTCCATGTAAGCATGTGTGCATGTGTTTTAGCTGCTGTGCGCGTGTTTGCACTTGTGTGCGCAGCGCTCCCCCCTGAGGAAACAGTAAGGAAAAAGGAAGCACACCAAATAGTGGAAGTTACCAGGGAGTACTAGCAGAGCTAGCAGGTGAAAACAATCAGAATCAGGCAATTACCCATGCAGAACACTAACCCAGCCCAGACTCTGCAAACAACAGTCCATTATGCTTCTCTCAAGAGACACTGCAACACTGCAGTAAGCTAATAGAAGTGAAAACTGAAATGGCTTCACTGAGACAAAAAATGTTAGGGGCTGCCATTGCTGTTATAAGGTGACATATGCAACATGCTGACGGTGGTGATAATGCAAATGCTGCTGGACAACCCACAGTGAGGAGATGGAAAAGAATGTACAGGCCCAGGGTTACCTACCAGGGGTTACATGAGCTGGAGATAATGGAGCGCTATAGAGTTGACAGAGACCTCTTGCAGCAAATTGTTGAGCTGTGCAGGCCATGCCTCACACACAGAACCAACAGAGGGGAACCCATCCCAGTGGAAACTAAGGTATGTGTTGGCCTAAGAATATTAGCAACAGATACCTTCCAGAGACCAACTGGTGATATGATGGGGATATCACAGGCATCAGCATCCAGAGTACTGCACCAGTTCCTGGATGCCATGTCAGCACATGTCGGTGATCATGCATATTTCCCCAATTCCCGTGAGGTACTGGACAGCAATATGCGTCTCTTCCTGCAAATAGTGGAATACCCTGAGGTAGTGGGTGCAATAGACTGCACGCATATATGCATCAAAGCACCAGCCGGTGAGTGGGGTAGGGTCTACTTCAACCGCAAGGGCTTCCCCTCCATCAACTGCCAGGTCGTGTGTGATGCCCAGGGCATAATACTGAATGTGTGTGCTGGCTGCCCTGGAAGCTACCATGATTCCCATATCTGGCATCTGACGCAGCTGTACCAAACATTTGCCAATGGGGACATTCCACATGGTCACCTAGTGGGGGATGCTGGCTATGCACTGGAGCCATGGCTGATGACACCCATCAGAAATGCACACACACCTGAACAGGAACGCCATAATGAGGCACACGCACAAGCACGAAATGTAATCGAGCGTGTGTTTGGGCTGCTCAAGTCACGGTTCCGGTGCCTGGACACATCTGGTGGAGCCTTGCAGTACTCACCAACTACATGTACCCAGATTGTCATGGTATGTGCTATGCTACATAATATGATCCTGTGAAAATAGCTGCAGCAGGACCAGCATAGGTCTGGGCCAAACAGCCCCCCACCATTGCCAAGGCCATCACAGGCAGAGCGTGACTCGGAGGAGGAACAACCTGAGCCTGCCCCAGTAGGCAGAAGGAGGTGTGCCCAGTATGCTTTGGCCTTGACAAAGAGGCAACACATAGCACATACACTGTCTCAGTAGGAACTCTGGAAATGATACCTCTCTCTGACCCGCACATATAGTAAAAGGGATGCCTACATTGACACTACCTGCTTTCAAATATGTATAGGGAGTGTAGTATGTGCATCCAACATAGGCAGCCCTGCATCAACACCTGAGGCATGATTGCCATGTGTTAAGCGATATACAGCAGTGCTAAACAGCATTTACCATCATGAAGTCAATGTAAACAAAATCGCACACACCAACTACTACAAATGTGGTCAATGTAGAGTAATATTGGCCAATGTCCAGCAATGATGGTTAATATTGAGCAATGTTGGACAAGCTGGGTCTAGGTAGGGCATAGCTGAACAATAGCCAACATGCTCATATCTGCTCTACTGGCCCCTAAGCAGCCTGGTCTGCTCAGTATAAAAATATAAGCGACAATGGGCCTCTAACCTAGGATACTGTGCACTATAGTCATAGTACTGAACCACTAAACCATGACAGTAGTGCAGTGGCTAGCCTGTATGAAGAAATGTTGATAAGTCTATGCAAAGTATTCCACAGAATCCCTGCAGGCACAGCATAATCTCTTTCAAGTTATGACACAAAGGTGAGTCTTGCAGTAAGAATAGAACATGACTTTCAACACACACAGTACAAATGTTAATATTGGACATGTAGACATACATCAACAAATGTAGTGAACCTCAGACAGCAACATACTGAAAGGTCACACTGGGCATGCTCACACACTTGAATACATAAGACAAATGTCAGGCAACAGAACACTGACAGTCTGAACTGGGCATGCTCACGCACTTAGGCCATGTTGGAGTACTGCACTGGGGCACTCATAGCAGGCAGTTGCATGTGTTAACCCAGAAACCTCTCACTACCCAGCAATCTGCCCTGTGCACACAGTTATATGACAACAGACATGTATATAATATAGTGGAACCCTGCCATAAGCAAATATGTTCTGCAGATACCTAAGCGGTTCATATAAAGTGTGAAAGCAAAGATGATAAAAACCTGCAAACACTATCAGCAATAAACATTGTGCATCATGAAAATTATCATAGGTTCAGAGGTTGATACTAGGCTATCTGCCCTAGGGCATGTACAAGCTTAGCCAGAGTGTGTTTGGCTTCTGCAAGCCAGGCAAATCAGAACACTGTGCCTGTGAATAGTAGGTCACACAAGATAGCCCATTTACGTTCAGTGTATTGTGCCTCTGTCTAGCAGGGACCCAGAAGATATCCCATGGGTAAACATGCGATCACCCATCCACTTGTCAAGATGTCACCTGTAGGTGGTCAGTGGGTGGCTCTGCCTATGCAAAACCGGGACTACACTCCGGAGTGAGAGGAGGCTTTCTGATAAGAATCTGTCCCCCCAGCATGTCCTTTTAACATCAGTGCTGAGGTATATGTCCCTGGAGTATGTAGCACCAAGGGAGTCGGATATCCTGAGGTGGAGCATGTCCAGTAAGTCTGGGTCAGATATTGCCTTCAACTACAAGCATACAACACATCCGTGTAGATGGTAAGTGACTGAGTAGAGCTGGAGTTACTGTATCGGAACTGTGCAGGGCATCTGTGTGAGTCCCTACATCTGCTCGATGAGTAACATTTGTGGCCATTACAGTTGCTGCAGGTGTCAGGTAAGGTACATCCCAAATGTGGCATAGTAACCAAGCATGTTCGTGAAGAGTATAGGGGCACAATGACCACACGTGATCAACATGTGAAACCATGTGGGATATGGTGGGCTATGTAGATGTACTGTCCAACCACTATGGCAATAGGATTGTCAAAGGCGAGAGTACGAACAGGTTGTGTCCCTAAACCCGTAACAACTACTACTGTATGTAATGGATTACAACCTATGTGGTAATGTGTGGGCATCTTGTCATCCTCAAAGGGGATGACTATGCAACTAATGACATGTAGCCGTGGGCCATGGCTCAGGCTCCAGTCAACCTATCTCTGTGAGACCCTGCATGAGTATGCATGTGCCATCAGGAGAGCTGATTATGGCACCATGTTTGCAGTCATCTGCGAACATGGGCAGTCATATCCCTCCTGTGATAGCCTGTACATCACACAAATATATACTGAACAAGAGAGGTCCCAGGACTGAGCCTTGTGGGATGCCATGTGTAACTGGTGTATAGTCAGACATGGCACCTGCAACACTGAGCATGTGGGTGCTATCCCTGATCCAGGTATCAATCCATTGTGTCAGATATGTGTCGATATTGATGCTGTTGTGCCTATGCATAATGGCCGAGTGGGGTATTGTGTTGAAGGGTTGTGCAAGGTCCAGGCAGGCTGTGTGGACAACCGTCCCAACACTGATGGACCTGGTAACTGTTGAAAGAATATGAACAGGTCCAACAGGCAAGATCTGCCCACAACAAGGCTGTAATGTGTAGGACCCAGTGTCTGTAGGTTTCTCATGTCTATGTGCATGAGTCCCATTACAATACACTGCATAGCTTTGCAGAACAGGCTAGTTAGCCTTTTAGGCTGATATTGTCTGTGGTCTGTTGTGGCAGTATTCAGTGGAGTGGGACCACTATCGCTGTACGCCATTCTGTGGGTACATACCCTGCAGTAACTCTTATATCGAACAGTGACATAATGTGAGTGTTACGTCTGTCATGAAGGCTGTGTACGACACAGGCCAGGACACCGTCTGGTCCCATTGATGCTGTGTTGTCCGCTGTGGGGAGGGCAGCACTCACCTGTTTACTCGTGATGTGTGTGAGGTTACACTCTGTTGGTATGGACAGTACCACCTTAGGGGGGATGGGGAGGACACATCTGCACTGAACCTGTTTGCCAGGATGACGGCAATGTCAGTGGGTTCAGGGAATGTTTAGTCAGTATGCAGTAACACACAGCATATCAGTGAGTGTCCAGCCAGGTACCTGAATTAACTGAAGAAGGCCTTGTGAGTGTCTGATGTGTCTGGTGCAATTGTCCGTTAGAAGCGTGCCTGACATAAATACCCGAGTGATTGTAGCAGTCTGCTAGTACAGATCACAGATGCCTTCCCTATCTGGGATTGTGCTCTATCATGTAGTAGTTTCTTCCATTTGTTGTAAAGTGTATTAATGGCTGGGGTCTACCAGACAGGTCCACTGCCATTGGAGGAGTGAGTCCAGTTGTTATTTTGGATGTAACGATCCATGCGGTCCACTAGGAGTCCATAGAATGTGTATGTAAAGGATTCAGCAGTCTGAGCCATACTTACCACTGACCCAGGGTAACTGAAGGATACCACCGTGGTTTGGAGGAGTGTGACGTTTGCTTTTGGGAAGTTCACCAAGATTACCCAGGATGGGTGTGGGGACAGGATATGGATGTCCAGTGAGATAAAGTATGTTCTGCCCTTACCAATGAGGGGTATATCGCAGGTGTGGAACATAGAGTCCCCATGTCGGTGATGATCATGTCCAATATGTTGTCCCCTCTTGTGGGTGTGGTGACCAGTTGTGCCATAGCATAAGAGTTTAGAAATAGTAGCAACTGTTGGGCTAGGGTGTTGGGGCCTGAGTACTATCCACAGTCAATGTGTGGGTATTTTATGTCACCCAATATAATGGTGTTTGGGGAGACCTTCATATTGTCCAATGTTCCCAGGAAAGCTGAGTGAGGTTGCTGAGTTGGGGAGTGTGATCTGTAGCAGGCAACAAACCAAAAGGCAGATTTGCACAATGTTAGGTGCATATGTATGGTCTGTGATGCATTGTGCAGTGCTACCAACCCGGAGGTATGTGTATCTGTGATGTATATGGATACTCCCCCTATTTGTGCTGGCCATTCTGAGTTATGTGGTCAGAAAGCATGGTACGAAAAACAACCTGGTAGTGCTGGTGTGCATGTGGGAGCCTGAACCATGTGTCTGTTAGTGCACAGATATTGCTATCCTCCATACTGAGGAGATTCCTGAGTGGGCGCAATTTGAGGGTAATACATCTGGTGTTGAGCAGCATTACCCTCAGTGTCCTGTACTCTGTAATGTCTATGGAGGTGGTTCTGTCCTTTGAGCCCCACTTAAATAAGGCAGTATGGTGGCAGCAAGTGCCCTAGCCAGTATTCAAAAGTCCAAGGGTGACAGGTGCAAGCCGTCCATAGGGAAGCTACTTGGCATGTCGAGCATTTCACCCCAGGGTGACAGACACTGTATCCCCTTAGAATAACACCAATATGTTAGCCAACTGTTAAACATGATCAGTGTGTTGGTGTACTGTGACATCATACCTGGTGAGTGTAAGATGCTAGACAAGGTCAGGGTAATACTGGGCTGGGCTACATGATCACAGAGTTCCTCTATGTTTCATGTCATGTGGTCCAGGGAGGAATGTCTGAGGTTGTACGCACCAGCATGGACAATGATGGAGCCAGTCCTGGACTTGCTTTGGAGTGGACTGAGTGCATGTGTTATGTGGCGGATCCTGGCACCTGAGAGACAGCTCAAAGTGACTATTCCCTTGTTTGGCCTGGTGAGTGGGACGACAGTGTGTTTGGCACACTGTCATTGTGAACTGTGACATGTGGGCATTGTAGTGGTGTAGCAGTTGTATGTGTGTCTGCTTTGGAGGTCTCTGCTCCTTAGGCAGAGTGTATGTAGAGCCTCCGAATATGTGTATGTGTGATAATGTGGTTTGTTTGCTGTTACTATCGGTGTATTTGAGACTGATATGTGGTGTGTGTGGTCACCCTCACCACCTGATAGACTATGCCAGCCATGGGTCGAGAGAGCTCAGCGTCCTGTATGTCAATATTGTTACATCTCCCACATATATGTGAGTGTGATGTGAGGAGGAGAGGGTTGTCTGTGTACATGAGGCAGATGTGACATTGTGTCATAACCACAATATTCACTAGCTGGACTGGAGAGTACACATGAAACCGACCCTGGACATGCCAGTGTATTATGATGACATACTCTGTAGCCTGATCACAAAGGATCAGTAGGGTGTTAAGTGTGTAAAAGAGTATAACCGGGATTAGTGCTCAGGTTTGTCGGTGTTTTGTAAAGAGTAGCTGAGAAGGAGTCCAGACTGAGAATCATGACATGTCCTTCAGCTATGTAATAAATAGTAATGTACATGCATATATGAGCTGAGTCAGGGACAACTGTACCTTACTGACATTGCCGACATCCTGTCAGACAGGCCCATGTATACATACCCACCTCCCACTGACGATAGTCCCTGACACCATACCAGGAGATATCATGTGTAGAATGGCTGAACAGCTCCCCCCAAAGCCAAAATCATGGCAGCAATTGGATTACATTGTTTCCCAATATGTGTCATGCACGCACTACAGAACAAACACACCCTGCATCTGAACAGTCTGTTGAGCCTCACCCACTCCACAGGATCTGGAACCATTGAATGTGTTACAGCAACATATGGCACTCCCCACATGTGTGGGTGCACAACACACCATGGGAAGTATAATCCAGTAAGCCTATAAAGTCTGATCTGCAAAGTCATGAAGTGCATCATGGCAGAAGTCATAAACAGAGCTATTGGAAACCGACAAACATATAACCCTACCAACTGTGGTATGTTCATGTGCAGATCATGGTTCCCAAGCATGCTACACCATCTGCAAGGCAGCCACCCAGGACATACATCATGGAGCAGAGCTACACATGTCCCACATAGACTTTGAACAGCTCTTCATCAACATCACAGACACATGTCATATCCACAAAACCAACAATCTGTGCATAGATATGTGTTGACATATGAAGGGATGTCAATGTGTCCACAGATAGATCACACAAGGTGAGACTCACGGGGTCCTGTACAAGCTGTTGATACCTGCCGACCTACATGGATCATTCCTGGGATTGCATAAAAATGTGTACACACATTACCATGTCCAGTCTGATGATGTCATCATCCTACAAATATACCAGGAGAACAAACACCACCCAGTAAAGCATATAATGTGCCGTGTTAATGCGTATCTCTCTAGTATCATAACATAGTTAGGTAGGGGTTTGAGTCCTGCAAATGCCAAGTGTGTGTGTTGGGGTGTGTGCATGTGTGTGATTTCCTTTGAGAGGACTAGCCTTTTTGGAGACTGGGAAAACACATTAAAAGAGGTACATCCCTCTTTGGAAAGTCTGATGATGTCAGCATCTTACAAATATTCAAGGAGAATAGCAACCACCCAGTAATGCACATAGCGTGCTGTGTTAATGCATATTTCTCTAGCATTATAACATAGTTAGGTAGGGGTTTGAGTCCTGCAAACGCCGAGTGTGTGTATGTCTGTGATGTCCTTTGAGAGGAGTAGCCTTTTTGGAGAAAGGTAAAACACATTAAAAGAGGTACATCCCTCTTTGGAAAGTCTGATGATGTCAGCATCCTACAAATATTCAAGGAGAACAGCAACCACCCAGTAATGCATATAGTGTGCTGTGTTAATGTATATCTCTCTAGCATCATAACATAGTTAGGTAGGGGTTTGAGTCCTGCAAACGCTATGTGTATGATTTCCTTTGAGAGGAGTAGCCTTTTTGGAGACTGGGAAAACACATTAAAAGAGGTACATCCCTCTTTGGAAAGTCTGATGATGTCAGCATCCTACAAATATTCAAGAAGAATAGCAAACACCCAGTAATGCATATAGCATGCTGTGTTAATGCATATTTCTTTAGCATTATAACATAGTTAGGTAGGGGTTTGAGTCCTGCAAATGCCAAGTGTGTGTGTGTATGTCTATGATGTCCTTTGAGAGGAGTAGCCTCTTTGGAGAAAGGGAAACACATTAAAAAAGGTACATCCCTCTTTGGAAAGTCTGATGATGTCAGCATCCTACAAATGTTCAAGGAGAACAGAAACCACCCAGTATTGCATATAGCGTGCTGTGTTAATGCGAATTTCTCTAGCATTATAACATAGTGAGGTAGGGGTTTGAGTCCTGCAAACACTGAGGGTGTGTATGTGTGTGATTTCCTTTGAGAAGAGTAGCCTTTCTGGAGACTGGGAAACACATTAAAAGAGGTACATCCCTCTTTGGAAAGTTCAATGATGTCAGCATCCTACAAATGTTCAAGGAGAACACAAACACTGAGTGTGTGTGTGTGTGTGTGTGTGTGTGTGTGTGTGTGTGCCACAGGTGGTCAATGCAGTGTGGGTTTTGCTTTTACTACGGTATGACATATGTTTCAAACAGTATGGGTATTGCACACATCGGGTATCTGCGTGTCAAATAAATTTGTGTACATGTGACCTCAATCAGTACATAGGTGTGAAGCCTGCATACTACATGAATACATTTGTAACCTTCGACAGATTGTGCCGCTGCTTCTCGGATCATAGGTCACATATGTATGTATGCGTCAAGCCCGGCCAATGTAGTGATCCGTGGCCAAGGACATCTCTGCCACACACACCCATGACACATACTATAGAGTACTGTGAGTGAGGGTAATTGCCGGGGTATATGTCAGACATGTTTATACACAACAATGACTGGCAATAATGGACAGTCATTATAGGTGTACACCAGCCCTGTGGATATGCATGCAGGCCCCTAATGTGTTATGTGAAACACCGAGGGACGCCACAATACCTATGGATATGTGGATACCAAGGGACAGATGACATAACACGTGTCTGTCTGTACACATTGGTACCCAACATACATGTTCAGGGCTACCACCTATGTGGTACTGTCGGGATAGTATGTACAGTAAATGTGGATGACTATGCCATAGACGGCTTACTGCTATACAGCATGTATTGGACAACAGGTATCTGTCTGCATGATACCCTTGTGTAGGATATGCGTCCCATCCGGGGAATGCAGTGTAGGCCAATGCATGCATTTCCAGATGTGGATGACATATCCCTAGTGTGTTTGCATGTACTTAAGAGGGTTATATGCCACACAGGTGTGGTCCCAGGAACGTGTGGTGGTCAATATCACTGGTTAGTGTTATAGTATAGTACTGGAAGGATCCAACTGTTACTGAGTTCCCTACAACTGAGAGTCATTTGTCAGGACATCATCTAGTGATTGGTTATAGTCATGCTGTTGAGGTGGTGTATACTACCAGACTGTAGATCATTGACAGATATCAACAGTATCACCCACAGCATAGTGCCAACCCATGTCATACACACATGTGTACCCATGTTAGTACATATCTGTAGTAGAATGCATACTGGCCATCGAAAGATACCATGAGATGTCAACAATGTGTAGAACAGAGTATGTCGCACATCCCATGTGTCCACTATGCACGTACATGCAGACAGTGCGCACACACCATGTTCACAGATGTACACCCGCTAACTTGTAAGGCACACATCACACACGTACTGTCCACTCACTAACACATGCTGGCAACACTGTACACTTCAGCCAAGTGGCACATGGGTGGACAATACATACTCAGACCTAACACTGGTGTAAACAATGCTACAATGACTATCACAGCTGTGATGCATAATACCTGCTCAGATATACCTACAAGGATATCATTACACTTTCCTGTTGGCAACTTGCTACTATTGCTACACTGCTATAATGTCACCCTGTGCATCAGAACCATGTTAGCCTATTCCTGCATCAATGTTACAGATGACAGGAGGTGGCACAGGTGTCATCATATGCACAGGGTGTGTTGTAGGTTTGGCAGAGCCCGACATTGACACATCCAATCGGCATGTCTGTGTGTGTGTGTGTGTGTGTGTGTGTGTGTGTGTGTGTGTGTGTGTGTGTGTGTGTGTGTGTGTGTGCAACAGTACTGCATGGGCCAATGTTGATGTAATGTGTGTGTGTATGTGTGAGCCCTAGTTGTATGGTAAATGTGTGTGTGTCTGCATGTACACAACTCCACCATGTGGCGGCCATATACGGGCGGTTGTGGGACAGCCACAGACTGTACCTGCTAGGCCATACAGATCACTGTCTCCAGCCACGGGCACAGTACCTGTGCCTAGCAGGGGTGCTACGGGCAGTATCGGGTACCAACCCTGACTGGGTGCTATCATCAGAGGCAAAGGTATGATGACTGGACCCATGTCCCTGCTGGGACTGGCCAGTGCCACATGCACATGGTCTAGTAGGACGGTCAATGGACAGGCCAGCCCCAGCATTGCTGGGGCTGGTACTGCCACTATGGGAGCAGCTGTGATCTGTGGTCCATCCATGATGACTGCCAGCTGATGCTGTTGCTAGCATGCATCCGCATTGGCTTCTCATCCATCCCGCATGGTCCTGGCTCATGGCTAACACATTGTGGAAGACATCTAGTGTCTCCCTCCAACGGCTATCAATGACCTTGGTGTAATTCCGGATGGCACCAGCAAGGTCACGGATGCTGTCATTGATAGCAGTGTAATGAGCCCTCTGCACCCTTAGTCCCTGTCAGGTGTACCGTTCCATATGTGCCTGTGCCTGCATTACAGCATGGAACATACTGGAGGTTGTAATACCTCCTGGGGCACGTCTGCCAGGGGCAATATGACCAGTGGTGCTCCCCCAAGAACCTCTGGACATCTGCCTATGTGGTACTGTTCCAGTAATCCGGCTATGGCTGCTGTGAGGGGATGCATGTGCCATAGGTACCGCACTCTCCTGGTCAATGCCAACTGTATGCTGTCCCTCAGCTAAGGCCATTGGTGCCGAGGGATGTATTGGCAGTATGAGTGTGCACATAGATGGGGGTGACCGCTGTGTACTGTCGACTGATGGACCAATGACAGACCCTGTCAGACCTTCCTGTGCCACAATACATGTCTCATCATCTCCACTATTAGTGGCGGTGACATCAGGTTCCCTGCTGCATTCAGCCACCCCTAACTCAGCACCTGTGGAAGGAAGACAGGAAACACACTTTACAATCTGTACATGATGTTAGCACACATGCACACATGCACACATGAACACATGCACACATGTACACATGCACACATGCACACATGAACACATGCACACATGCATACATGCACACATGCACACATGGACACATGAACACATGCACACTTAGGTTCATAGGTTCATAGGTTGGTACTAGGCTATCAGCCCTAGGGCCTATACAAGCCTAGCCATAACAATTACCTGGCTATTTCTTCCCACATTATTTACTTTCCTGGACCCCTGTCTAGCAGGGCGACTGACATGATCCCTGGGGTGAATTTCCTTTCTCCCATCCAATCATCAAGGTTCCTCTTGAAGAGGTCCAAAGAGGCACTCTGCTTGACATGTATGGGCAATCTATTCCAGAGTCTGGGGAGTCTCTGGGTCAGGAACCTATCCCTCCAGCATGTTTTGTTTATTGTGATGACAAGGTTTAGATCCCTGGGGCTCTGAGGGATTGGGATTTCTTTAAGTGTAGCATGTCCAACAGCTCTGGGTTTGACATGGCCTTGTATGTTAAGCAGAGATCGCCTCTGAGTAGCGATATGCGACAGAGTATAGCTGGAGTTTTTAAGGTGGTCAGCGTAGGGCATCTGCTTTAGGCCTGTGATTCTTTTAGTGAGGTATTTCTGAGGCCTTTCCAGTTGTTGCAGATGTCTTGAGAGGTACATACCAAATGGGGCGTTGTATTCTATAATGGGTCTAATGAGGGATGAGTACAGTGGGACAATGACCTCCTTCTTTCTGGATGAAAAGCCCTTTGTGATGAGGTGTGCCACATAGAAGGATTTCCTGACTGTTGTGGCGATGTGGTTATCAAAGGTGAGACCACTGTCCACCTGTGTCCCTACTCTTATCACACTTTCTGTGTTTAGTGTACTGCCACCTATATGGTAATTCATGGATACATGTTTTTTCCCAAAGGGGATAACAATACATTTCTTGGCATTAAGCTTGAGCCCATGGCTCTGGCACCAAGCATCTGTTTCTGTAAGGCCCTTTTGTAGAGTATCCACATCATTTGGGGATTCAATAATGGCTCCCAGTTTGCAGTCATCTGCAAACTTTGTTAGCCAGAGTCCCTTAGTGTTGACCTGTACTTCAGAGAAGTAGATGCCAAACAAGAGCGGCCCCAGGACTGAACCCTGAGGTACTCCACTTGTCACTTGTCTGGAGCTGGATTTGGAGTCGGCTACATTTACAGTGTGGGTTCTATCAGTAAGCCATTTAGCAACCCATTGGGTGACATAGGGATTAATGCCCAACTTAGTAAGTTTATCTATGATTCCAGAGTGGGGGATGGTGTCAAAGGCCTTGCACACATGCACACATGCACACATGCACACATGCACAGAAATACACTGCTCACCACAGCACATACACACACACACACCAGCAATCCAACACATACACAATAGTGGGTGATGGTGGGTGACAGTATCACAAGGCAAACAGTCACCACACACGTGTCAGCATGCAGACCATGTGTTGCTCAACACCATGAAGTGCAAGTGTAGGCAGCCCTATCTAATGACATTATACATGGCTTTGATGCATGTGTGTAGTTGTTCAGTGATTGGCTACACCCTGGAACACCCTGGAACACAATGTGTACATGGACACAACATTGCTGTGCAAGTATTATCTGCTCTGCAATATCATGTGCACCATCACTCAATGGTATACATACCATGGCTGCATGTGTTATCTGTGTGACACATAGATTGCCATGTCTGATGACAGTGTCTGTGTCCATAGCACATAATAGTGGGCACAGGAGTAGCAAATGCATGCAATGTACAGACATGGGATGAGTGGTGCATGTAGACTTGAAGGAATCCCAATGCTCGACATGGACATTGTACAGTGGTTATGGTGAGTGTGGGACATATTGCAGATATGTCGGTGCCAGCCATGACATGGCATGCTACATGACTGCAATATTAAACACCACACATACCCAATGTGTGTCATGTGACCTATACACCCAATAGCATTCCAAGACATATATGTGACTCTTTGTACAGATGGCGACTGCTGTGCAAAATGTGTATACTGGCATATGTAAGCACACACACAACATGCTATGCATAGTGTGTATAGGTGCATATGTTTGCGCACACAGAACAATGAGGTGCACAGCAAAGACCGCTATGTGTAGTACTGTGGTCACTGTAACCAGATGGGGTGTAGTACCATGTGCCATCATCATCATCATGCATCATGTGGTCACTCACGGCTACTACTGTGTGACAGACCACCGCCTAGCATGCTGTACCTGAATTGCAGTGCCGTGGCTACGTTCACTATTACACAGCCACTTTGTACATGGGTGTATGAGGTGCCCAATAGGGAGCATTGCCTAACATGACTGTGTTATGTGTTGAAGAGTGTTGCACAGCCCCATGATAGGCCTCTACCCCTGAGGTACATCATGTGTGTGTGGATGACATGTGGGATACTGAAGTGTGACCTTACAGTGGGTGTGTGGTTATGCCATATGTAGCATGACTTTGTGTACTGCATGTGATAAATGTGTTATGTTGTGTACAGCTGTTGCAACTATGCCTATCCAATGTGCAGTACTGGGTTGCCACAACTGTGTGTCATGCTCTGTGTATTGCATGTCATTGAGGCAGCTACTGACACTACTGAGCTGTGCAACATCTCACAGCAAACATGCACGGCATGCATTATGCGTAGGTGTGTTACGTGTACATGGCCTGCACCTCACCTATGACATGCATATTTCATTACCAACATTGCAGGTATAACACACTCACCAGCATGGATCGGCTGCCCTGATGTCACACCAGAGGGACCTACGAGAATATGAGAGAGTTCGTCAGTGGCCACAACTGTGGCATTGCTACAGTGGTTATGCTAAACTGCAGTACAACAACAGTCAACAGTCACAGGTGTAGAGATATTATTCAAACTATCCGTATTGCACAACACTAGGCAGCAGAACTGCTAAACACACACTACACATCTCACGTAGACATAATCTAACAATACAGTTAACTGTAGTCTACAGATAGGGCATGTTACCTGCTTGCTCCAGGTGGATGTGCTGGGTGGCTCCGGCCTCCATTACAACACATGTCAGAGGTTGATGTAGCTGTTGTCCAGGAGCCACCATACTTAGGAGCAGCTCCTCTACTCTGGTGAGTGGGGGATGAATGGCCACCCCACCACCTGTGGCAAGCTGCTGTCTTTGGATATCAGATGCACGCCACCGGACTTGTCTAATTAAATCACTGCAGTGATGGCGTACCTGCTCATATGTCCGGTTATGCATGCCTATGTCATTTACCCGACAAACAAGTTCCTGCCACAGTGCAGTCCGCTCCTGCTGGTGCTGGCTGCTTCTGGAGAGCAGCATTGTGTACCGCTGCAATAGGCTTTGCAGTATCACCTCTTCCTCATCTGCTGTGTATGCTGGATTGCGTTGGTGGGCCATCTGGCTGAAAAAGATATGAACAATATGCGTGAGAGTCTCCTGTGGCACACTTTACACCTTTACCCACAGATATCACTTTACTGACATATATACCATCCTATTGTCTGTCAGAGGTTACACACGTTCAAATACTTTTATTGGTTCTCAGGCCACAACCAACTAACACTGCCTGGCACACTCTATATATCACACCACTATACAACAGTACCTGACACACTGTTTGTGACACATTGCACAACCTCTAGAGAGGGGTGTATATCACACCAATGCACGGACAGAGATGTCATCCATTGCAATGGATGTAAAGTACAGGTACAGTAGTACCAATCAACCACCCTAGTCATTGATGCCATAGCCCTGCCTAACAGATGTGTACAGTTGTTACTATAGATGGCATACTGCTGTAACAGAGTATATATGTTGCTGGATACACACGTTTACCCTGTAACACACATATGATTGCAGACATTGTACAGGCATAATCACACACACATCAGATAAACATACAATGCACCACTGTATGCCAACACAGATGAGCATTACCTGTGTACCATATGGTACTGTGTGTCACTGCTTACACACTCTTATGCCTACATTCTGTCCTCTGTGCAGACTACAGGAAACACACATGACAGTGTTTCCAAGCAATGTGAACACACACCATACTGTGCTGTTTAGGCCTACAGCTTCAGGTAGTACTACAGTTCATATTGGTGATGGATTCACCAGCAGTACCACTCACTAAGCATACATGTATTGCTTTTAGACACCACATTCGTCAACAGAGAACTACATCACATCATATGCCGTACTACTATGTCTGCCTAACAGTACATTACACATCAGTTGCTGTCCTTACAGCTAGGATATGCACTACCATGTCAGATACAAAGTCACACTAAGCTATCACACCTTTACAGACCTTGCACACATTCGGTGTTACACTTATTCAACCTCACATAGCAGCTATTGCATTAAGTATATGTGTGAGTGCATAGTGTCATAGGTAGGTAATATGCTATTGACCCTAGGTCCTATGGCAACCTAGCCATATGCTACCCTGGCCTTTGACACACATGTACTTTGATTTCACTTGGCCCTGCCAACCAGAACCACAGAGGTGTTTCTTGGGGTGTATTACCTATCTCCAACACAATAATCAGGGGTATTTATAACAACTGCTAAGGAGGAGCCTTGTTTGCTATTGCTATGTAGTCTATTCCGGTGTATGGCATATCTCTGAGATGGGAGCCTATCCCTCCAGCATGTGCTGTTTAATGAGCTGACAAGGTTTAGGGCCCTAGAGCGTGTATCCTGGAGGGATTGTGATATGTTGCCATGGTGGTTGTCACCCAGCTATGGGTGTGACATACCTCTGTATGTCCGGTAGAGGTCACCTCTGTGTGGCCAGTATGCAATACAGTGTAGTTGTGGTTTTGTGAGTCAGTCTGCATAGGGCATCTGTTTGCGGCCAGTATTACCCTTTGGGAGGTCTGTCTGTGGCCTGTTCACCTGGTGTAGTTGTCATGTGAAGTACATACCACACAGGGCATTGTGATGAGTAGAGGGGAACTCTACCCTATATTGCCATAGATGACACACCTGTTGTCATGACACATACCACACAGACAGATTACAGGTGTAGTGTGGCACTATCTTCATCAAAGCGGAGGCTACTGTCCACCTGTGTCCCATGTTCCCTTATCACACCTTCACTGTTAGGTAGATCTCTACCTATGTGGTAGTTAATGGGTACACTGTTTTGGGAAGGTGGAATGGCACTGCAGTATCAACACTTGTGTACAGTCCATGCCTTGGTCACCACACACCTGTTGCGGTACATATGACCCCGTGTCTCTCTGACTCTCTCTCTCACTCTATATGTGTATATATATATATATATAAATATATATATATATATATATATATATATATATATATATATATATATATATATATATATATATATACATACATGTGCACATCCATTGCTGTACACATGGATGTACATATAGGCACATGTACAGTCCACCTTTCATGGTGGGGATATCACTTATGCGACAGTTGTGGGATGTACAGGTACGTGATTAAATTGCACAGTGTTGTGCAGAATGCATGTGGGTGTCCTCAGCCCTTGTAGCATTAGCAGGCCTCACTGGCTGTAACACAGGAGATCTGACAAATCTGTCCCTCAGCATTTAACCACCATATGACATATTTCAACACTACCATAGCTGGCCTTAGCCATAGGCCAACTGGGCAGCCGCCTAGGGCGCCGGTCTAGCAGGGGTGCTTTTCCACTATTTATGTGGTGTAGTAAGACAAGGATGGGGGCACCAGGAAGTGTGGTAGGGGGCGCCGTGGAGCCCTTTTGCCTAGGGCACCAGTTGACCTAAAGCTGCTCCTGAGCACTGCATGCTGTTTTCTAGGCCACACACTACGACCTACATGGATATATGTACATATCAACCTTCACTGACAGATATCTGTCCACCCTTCACTAACAGTTGCAGTATGTCCCTTGCCCTATACACATGTGCAGATACATATAGATACATACTGCTGCCACACATGGATGATTTGCAGTGTGTAGAGTACTCTTCAGGAACATCTACAACATGCCAACACATACATG
Source organism: Protopterus annectens (assembly GCF_019279795.1). NCBI lineage: Eukaryota > Metazoa > Chordata > Ceratodontiformes > Protopteridae > Protopterus > Protopterus annectens. Next base: position 836,759,325 of record NC_056731.1, read on the forward strand.
TGAGTTACATACCTTTACCTTTGTATTTCCCTGCTCCGTGTGTTACGGTTTTGTAGTTTTTTTTTTTTATTGGTGGTTTGTTTTGGGTTTTCGCCCTCTATTTAACTTTCTGTCTCAGTTTCTCACTCTGTTCTGTCTCTGTCTCAGTCTGTGTCTGTGTGTCTCTCTCTCTCTCACTCTCTATCTCACAGCACCTGCAATGACATAATTGCATGTGTGGACTGCAGGTACAGCCTGCTTTTCTAGGTATCTGCACTTGTGCATGTGACAGCCTCTGCACCAATTGCTGCCCACCATTCAGTAATTGCATGCAGCCTGCTGTTTGGTGATTGCATTACTCACTGTGATTGCAGCCCACTGCTATAAAATGCTAGGTTAGGTAGGTGTAGCCCTTTCAGATTTCCAAGGTGGGGCCCATGCTTGTTTGCTCTGGACATCGTTGTGTCAGTCTGAAGGTTGGTATATGTCTCTTATCTGATGCTAGGGTTGTAGCCAGTTATATGCATGTTGTATTCAAACCTGAATGTTGCTGCTTCCAGTATACACATCTCAGGGTATACATGTATGCACCCCTCCAAATGCTTACACAGGATACATGGAAGTATGTACTTTTTTCTCACTTACACAATTAACTGCCATACAAATGTGGTTATTGCACTGTATTCCTGTGGCCAGTATTTATCCTGGTCTGATACTGTGTGGTGTTTGTAAGGTGCTACTGTAACATTATTCCCTGCTAGGATGGTTGGTTCTCCTTTCACAGTCATGTCATGCAATTCCACAACCACTGCTGGTAAAGACCCACAGAAAAAGGATTTGTGTTATACCATTCCTAATTTCCATTTACATTCCCTCATTGTAATGCATGATATATTTATTTCAGAACCAATTTATTTGTATATCTGCTGTGGCTTAGTGGTAATTCATGCAGTCTGTTGTGTCAATGGTCTGGGGTTTGAGACTGGCAGAGGTTTTTTCTTTTGCTGCTCAGCAGAACAAGGGCCCTGCCATAGAGTGACTAAGGCACTTTTAAGCAGTTGTAAGTGGGTTTGCGCAGGTTTGCATGACGGTTAGTGATGCTTAGCTAATCGTACACATGTGCACACTCGCTTAAACCCGCTTACTACCGCTTAAAAGTGCTTACTCCCACTAACCCCCGCGCTAATTTCTTTTAAAGAAAAGAAAATGGGGAGATAGGAAAGTGGTGAAAAAGGGGGCACAAAGAGGGACAGACACTAGGTAAACAAGCTCGGGATGTGCAGGACGGGTGTAGGGAAGGTCCATAGCTGCCCATTTCTTTAACAGTAACAGCTGTGTATATGCAATGAATTTGGAGTGAAATTTGAAACCTTCCACCCCTGGGAGAGGGGTGAGGACAACAAAATATGTTGTACTGCCAATTCTAATTATAAGCTTACATGTCCATTGGACATGTGTGCAAAATGGGCAGCTATGTATGGGGCGTAATTTTTTTGTGGGTACAGATTGCCCTTTTTTTTTTTTTTTTTTTTCAGGTGAGAGTGAAAAGTGAGGTAGAGGAAGTAGGTATGTCTGGGGAGGTATGTTGGGAAGGTAAACAGACAAGACAAGATGCATACAGGGGCAGTGTATGACACATGGGGTGGGTGAACACAATTGACTGGGTCGGATGTTTCTGAACCATCACAGCCCCAAGGGTGGCTGTGCTGGGGGCTGCGTAGGATGGGCAGGCTCACCTGTGAGACGTGCCACTCTCGGCTCAAGCTGGAGTAGGGGATCAGCGACTGAACACTGGATCTCCCTATGCACCACAACCCGGACCCTTCGAAGGGTGACAGGTGGCCCTTCTCCGCCCACGCTTGCACTGGGGGAACGAGTCCCATCCCCTGCATCACTTCCACCTGAAGGTGGCACAGGACCAATGGAGGAGGGGAGCCCGGCCTGGGCACCGGACCTGCTGGTGCCAGGTGCACTCGCCAGCTGAGGAGGGACAGGTGGGTCCGCTGGGACCGGCCTTCCCATACGTTTTGTGATTAGGTGTGTTTAATTACAACATAAGCAAAACAGCATTCCAGATTAGTTGTAACAGCATGCAGTAATATTCCCATTAACCCAACACACCAAGGTTACAACATTTGAACAGCAAGCATAATACATGCATATATTGAACCACAGTGGATATTCCAACAGCATGCAGGGATGTTTGGTAGCAACAGGCCACCATGATTGTGGTGTTTAAACAGGACACATGCATCAACGTGAATGCAAATATTTATAGAACAATAGGACATATGTCCCAACAAATATTTAAGATTACACATACCCATTGAGGTGTGGAATTGCATGGTTTATGCACATACAGTAGGGTGTAGAAAAAACCTCGGTTAACATCTTATAATTACCTTTTCGTCTACACTACTTTCCTAGTGACTGCAAGTGTATATCCCCTACATGTATTATTACACTTGCCACCATACATTAGGTTGTGTAATGGGTTTGGCTAGTTCAATATATGCCTGACCTATATCTGACATATTAACTGTCCAGGATGCAGATGTTACTGCTACATATTTCTTGATTGCATTTATATTTCTTTATCTACATATCTGGGATGTTTTCACTTGACATTTTCATTTTGATTTGTACAGAACCCTACATTTCTTGACACACACTCAAATTTCTGGGGAAAAATAACATGCTACACGTGTGCCAGATTTACTTATTCATGCCAGCCAGTAACTGACTGTTGTGGAGTGTATATATGTTTCACAGCCTCTAGCACTTCCATCACCCACTTTATATGGGACTGCACAACTCTGGGTTGCCAGCACGTTTTCAAACAGTACTGTTTGTATAATGCAAGGGTACAACAACATTTCAAACTCTGTGACACAGACACACTCCGGGTTTTAGACCTTTATTAATGACATTACACACTTTTCCACAGGCTCAGTCCTTTATTTGTTTTAACGGTGTATATGGCAGACATGTTCAAGACATATTATACCTTTATTAATAGGTTAGAACACTCTTTTTTCAGGCTCACTCACTTATTTTATATGACAGTGCCTGCAGAGATATTATTCCAGACATATGTTACCTTTCTTAATGGGTTACTACACTCTTTTTCTGTCTCTCTGATGTTTTTATCTGACAGTACATGCAGGGAACTTTTTCAGGCAATTTTATGGCTGTATTATTGGACTACAACACTTTCTTTCATGCTCTCTCCCATATTTTATATAACAATACATGCAGAATAATCACTAACCTGCCTGGTGGTGCAGCCTTAGCAGCCTATCAGCATAGGCTTGCTGATTTGCAGCATGGTTACCTGCACCTGTAAAGTAAATGAAGGAATATTGAGACATACCTATCCATTATACATACTCCATTATCAATTCTTACATACTGCATTCCATGGCTACATACTCAGTTGTGGGGCATCCCGCATCCCACGGGCCTCCTGTATCCATTGGTTCAGGCAGTCCTGCTTTCATCTCTTCAGGTCTGCATGGTGGTGACAGACCTGCTCACCAGTCCGAGGAATGCCTGTGACACTGGTGAGGTCACGAGCTAACCGGTTCCAAGCCTCTGCCTTGTACTCCGTCCCTTGGAACTGGTCCTGCAGGAGTCATGACCATGGACAAGGAGCCAAACCATGTATTTCGACTCCTCGATGCCCCAACGTTGCGCTCGGAAGCGTGTTCCCTCTCTGACACCAGACATTCTAACTGCAGATGTGAGCTACAATCAGCTATGGCATTTCCCGCACTTTTTTGTGATTGGCCATTTTGTAAAATTCTCGGCTGACTGCAGACTTGCTTAGTAATGGTTAAACTAACATTAGTAAGTATATGAATGTTAACAGTGGCTGTTTCCCTTATGTTGTCATGGCTTAGTGCTTCTGTACTTTGCTTCTGATGCATAGAGTCCTGGGTTCAAACCTTGTCATTCATTTTATTTTCATACTGTCCAGACAGGCTAGGGGGTGTGGCTGCATTTAAGCAACTTTGCTCTACGTTGCTGCTCGGTGCCCTGGTAGGCGCAGCGTGCACATCCGCACAAATACATTGCGCTGGGTAAAGCGCTATTAAACTATGGGCAACTCTATTGCACTGGGTAAAGCGCTATTGAACTATGGGCAACTCTATTGCGCTGGGTAAAGCGCTATTGAACTATGGGCAACTCTATTGCGCTGGGTGAAGCGCTGCTTAACTGCAGGCGATTTTATATTGGGATCCTTTAAAATATTTATTTTTTTCACTGATACATTGGCCATTTCACTGCTTTTTAGTTATGTTTAAACATATTTGTTAGGTATTATTCCATATACTGCTTTAAAAATAAATACGAAAGGGAGTGGTGGGACTCGAACCATGAATGCCTCTTCTTTGTGCGAATGCTCTACCATTATGCTATTGCTATTCGGTGTGATTTGCATAAACATTCTTTCTTATGCTCTTCCATGTCAGAATTGCTAACTGTAGCTAAGCAATGGGCACACCAGCACACACACACGCAAATACGGGCAGCTATTTTGGGAATTAAAAAAAAAAATAATGTTATGCGTTTTAGAACTATGATGGGGGTTTACAATATCAGACAGTGAGGTGTTGGGTGCGGGGACATTTAAGTGGACTCGCTCTTATTTATTTGCTTTTATTTTCAACACTTGCAGGGGCGTGGACATTTAGACTGCTCGGCAGTCGGACACGCCCCCTGCTTTCTTACACGGTCTGTGTAAGACTTACGGTTGAGTCAGCGTGCCCTCATGCATATTCATGGCACGCTGACATCATACCGTTCAACTGCAGCCTCCGAGTAAGACTTATTAAGTCTTACACGGAGGATTCGTGAATCCGGGGGCCAGTCTTGCATTTTTATTATTATTCCCTGACGTTTGTTACTGTTGACAACTTTTCTTTTATTGGGTTCATCATTTGCATGTGTTTTGGCAAAGTGCACTTTGGACTAACAGCATTTCGTGTCATTGAATGTGAGTCCACTGCCCAAGGTGCAAACTGAGAAATTTAATTTGGAATGCCATCATTAGTGCATTTTAGAGTGGCAGAGGTGCGCTTTGATAAAGCACTCTGAAAAGCCATAACTGAATGAACTCTACATCTCAACTAAGTATCACTATAGCACATGCCCAGGAATTCAATAATCTCTATGTAGGCTTTGCGCAAACCCTACATGGAGTTTATGTGTTAGCGTGATGAGCAACAGTGCTAATCACATACTTATGCTGCTGATTGTGCCTACACAAATACAAGCAAGGTTTCACAACCAGCAGCAGTGCTCCCACTATGAAACCATTCAGAGCAGCATAACCACAGAAACATGAAGCATTCAAGGGTGCCTACAAGCAAACTTGGTCTGCAAGATTGTGCGGACAGGCACAATGACTACCAGGGTTGCAAATTCTGCAATAACAGCAGTAAAAACACAGAAAAAATGGTCTGAGTACAATGTACATAACTACATTTATTTGCAGAATGAAGCAATGGGAGGGGGTGGCAATGGCAAATACAATGAAACATACACTAGGGAGGGAAAGTGTGCTGATGCAAATGGGCACAGACATGAATGATAGGAAAGAATAAATAGGAAGATGGTCCAGTAAATATAGCAATGTCCTCAAGATAGGGTAGGTCAATGTATGTACACTTTCAAGACAAGTCAGTACAATAACATTAAGCACATTTGTAGATAGCACAGTACATACTGCTGTTTACACCTCCTGTGTGAGTATACTATATCACCACACATGACAGTAAATATGTGACAGTCACACAAGGTTACATGTCACATTTGTGTTTGTTATAAAGATCACTGACATGCTCACTGAAGAGGACATTTAGCAAAGACAGTATATCCAATAGCAGGTATGTGCATAGCATGAAGATCTGCAACATGACTTGCTTGAATATGACTGCCATGTCAGCATACCTCTCAAATGATCATGGAGACATAGCAACAGACTCCTGGACAAATGCCAACAGAAACAGACAGAATCAGGGAGACTTTTAAAATATTATGACCATAAATCTGGGGCATTGACAGAATATGTGAGTGTAACTTATTATACATGTTCTGCAGGAACAGACGTCCAACTGTAATGATTGTTAGTATTCTATGAGGAGAATTCATTATCCCTTCCCCAAAAATGATCGCTTTTTGGCGGGGTTAAAATGGACAGTGTTAAACCTGAAGGTGAAATCAGAGGCAATCCTGACCATTTGAGAGGTTTGCTTTGAATGTTAGCCACAATCCATACCTGCAAGAATCAAACTCATGCCATCAATGTTATCACTGAGCTGTGTATTTACTGAGTGTAACACAGAAAGACTTATCATACAAGCATCTAGTAGAACACCTTGAAGGGAATTCTATTGTCAAAATCTAATGGGTATACATAGCAAAGAATAGTTCTGTATAGCCTACTAGATGTGTGGGAGCTCACTGTGCCAAACGTGATACATTTTACTAAAATATCCCTGGCTAGCATAGGTATCAGCCATATGGATGACAACAGTTGCAAACAACAGGCTATCATGAGTGGATTCCATATACACAGCTGTGTATTGCATGCATTTGCCATATGTAATAGTAATGGATATTGTCTGAAGCATTTGGAATTGATGTGTGAATTTAGAAGTGATTTGTTATAACGAATGATACATTAGTATGTGAGACTGATGGTAATGCATCAACTATGCCCATGTACACAGAAAGTACAGCAGTGCAAAGTCTAGTGTGAATGAATGAGGAAGCTGTTACTATGATATTGTACACATACCAAGCAATACATGGAGCACCTTCTATAAGTACGTCAACACTCAGCACATATGCTTTACAATCACTGTCCCCCTGACATTGCCAGTGAAAATGTTATAATGCCATGAAATCCTGATATGCATCCATATGTGTTCATACAAACTATCAAGTATTCATAATGATATGATGTAGCGGTACGTCCATGATGCAGTACAGACACTCTATAGCTGTACCTATACTACAGCTAGACATCAGGCTGTACATCATCTCCAAATAAAATGTTTGGTCTGAAGCACATTTGGCACAGTGGAACTGTTAATACATTTGTACAACCTTACCTATTTCATGTCATTACATCAGTTGTATATCATATGCCTATATGTTTATCAGTGGAAATGTGTGGGTCATGGCCCTGACAGTTTATATGGACACATCACAATTGAGATGGATGCAGTTCATGCTGAAAAGTTAATGACACAAATGCTGACAGCTACAAAATGCTACTGGGGAACAAATGTATAATCCTTGTGAATAACAACACACACATGACAGAATTAACAATCACACATCCAGTGGTTTGGAGATGGCTTGCAGAGGATACTGGAGGGGCTCTGCTTCATGGTGTGTGTATGCATCTTTGAGATGATGACATCCTCTGTGTTCTGCAGAAAGGATGTTTGGATTCATGGGGCTATTTAAAAGATTCTCCTGAGTAGGAGATAAAAGCAAAGAAATACAAAACATCACACAATGACTGCAATATAACACCAACCCCCCCCACACACACACACACATACACACACACATGCATACATGCACACGTGCACACACACACACACACACACACACACACACACACACACACACACTGACTGAGGACAGATTGTAACATCACACTTGTGAAGGTATACAAGCTCTATTCTATACAATGTAAAACTACCATCACCACAGATGTTTGACTTTAATGGTGTCAGAGTGCACTTTATAGGGGATGATATCATCAGTGTATGCTGACAAGAAGATGTTTAGGTAGAACTGTGTGACATAGCAGTGGGCTCACATCCTGGTGTGAAATTGTCTCTAGATTGATAGTTGAATGACTAAACACACAAGTTAACTGTTGTGAGATTAGAACCCTTATCTCTCTAGTTACACAAGCTACAGAACACAATTTTTAAAGCAACTGCCACCACACATGCCTATTTTTAACACTCTCAGAGTGCAGTTTATAAAAGATGCATCATCAGTCTATGCAGAGAAGAAGATGCTGGCTGCAGTGTCTGATATAGATGTGGACTCACATTCATGTGTAAAACCATCTCCAGACTGAAAGTTGAATGAAAGCACATGTGTTGATTGCTGTGAGGTTAGAACTCCTAACTACCTAGTTACAAAAGCTGTAGAACACAGTATTTAATCCTAGCACCACCAGACCAGTCTGTCTTTAACACTGTCATGGTGCATTTTATAGCGGATGACATCATCGGTGTATGCTGAGAAGAAGATGTTTGGACAGAGTATGTGACATAGCTGTATTCTCGCATTCTGGTGTAAAATTGGCTCCAGACTGATAGCTGAATGAGCATACACACTCATGTTGATGCCTTTGAGAATAGAAACCCTACCTATCTAATTACAAAAGATGAGAACATAGTACTTAACACCTGCACCACTGCAGAAGAATGTTTTAACAGTCTCACAGTGCACCTTATAGAGGATGACTTCATCAGTGCATGCTGAGAAGAGGATGGTGGGAGGGCTGTATGAAATTGCAAACTCTTTTTGTTATCTATGATCATATCAGCATCTTCTGAGTGCTATTTGTGCGAGTGTAGCTAGACCTGGACTAATGGTCTTCTGAACCCTTACATATATAATAACACAAGCTAGAGAGCACAGTACTTAACAATCCTGCCACCACAGAAGTCTGATTTAAACAGTGTCAAAGTGCACTTTATAAAGGATGACATCATCATGGTGTTGCAGTGTTGCAGGTATGTACTGTTATGAGACTTGTTCGCAAAGCCAAGACAGATGATATGATTGTGTCAACACAATTTGCAAAAGCACATATAAATATATCCTAGCAAACTAGGTGAAAGAAGCTGTTAGGAATGCATATTGCAGAAGTGAGACAGACATGTACCTGTTTATGCTCCTGGACAACCAATGTCCAGTGTCACTATAAACCCATACCAAATGTAAAAATGCAGTTATGCTTTGTCATTCTGGAGCCTATTTGACAATGGCCCAAGTCCTGATGTATGGTTTGCAAGTGCATTGCCGCAGGGCACACATGAATACCAGAAAGTATACGTTCAGTGAAGCACACATCACTGCCCTTCTCTTGTGTTTTTGAATGCATTCCATGTAGTAAAGGTTTACAGCACAGTAACCAGAGTTAGATGTGCTGAACACTTCTTCAGATAGCGCATTACCAAGAAACTGAGTTGTGCAGATGATGGCAAAGTATTAGAGCATGCATGGTACAAATTTCAGGAATTCAGCTTCGACTTGTGAAGTAGCAGTGTTCACTGCTGCTCATTGCCAAACTGTGTGCAAATAGGGAGGTACAGTAACTGACCTGATTGGGGTTAATTGCAAAATACAGCTGTTTATTGTTAATGTTTCATGTGTCATGCTTACTAAACATGCTTTAGGAGAAATGTTGGCAGCTAGTATGATGTGCTTGCTGTAGTCTATCTTGGAACGATTATTCCATGAATAACTGTTGGCCTTGCCTTCCTTGTTTACACAACATTAAGCGCAATGCAAATGTGGGTCTCTGCTTAAGGAAAACAGCAAACGATTTAATGTAGCATGCCCTTCATCTGGCAAACAGGCCTAGCGATGATGTGTGGCCATCAACACTCTGGAAAGTTCTGAGTGTGGAAAATACAGCTGCTGTCTAACTTTGTCCATGACACAGGGTGTAAGAGAGCACATGTGAGCCAGGGTTGAAATTCACGATTCTCCTTTGCTTTTTACAAATGGTTTTAGAATGTCATTAGATAAGTTAATTTGATCAGGACTGTAAATGAGTACATTAAAGTGCGTGTGTGTGTGTGTCTTCCCCAAATTGTATCAGTAATGCCTACCTCAATACACTTGTACAGCTAGTAGCTGTTTTGTAGGCCTCACTGCAACTCACAAGTTAATTGTGTGTACAGCTTGCTACAAATGACAAGAGTGGTACATATTTTGAAATGATTAGAATGACTCAGCAAATATGCTATTTGTGTAGAGCCGGATATCTTGAAAAGTGTGTGCAGTATGCTTCTTCTCAGTAAGGACAGTTTCCACAGCATATCAGATGAACATTTCATCCATCAACTGAACATGACACAAAGGGAATTCTACAGCAGATTTTGAAACCTTGCACGGTACCGGAGCAGTGATCACTTACTGAATAATTAGCATAGTCATGTCAGTAAGGGGAAGCAATAAAGGAATTTGCAGGAGTGAATTCGGAAAGAACCATGGATAGCCACTTCTTCAACACAGTATTTTGCACATGTAGAGAAAATCTGATGAATTTGGACTGCCACCACAATAAAGATGGGTAACAACAATGCAATCATTAGCCAATTGGACCAAATCAAGTATGTTGAGAAGAAATATATTGGAAGTGGAGAGCTATATGTGGGACATTTTTTTTGCCTTGCAGGTACCAATGTTTTTTGAATTTCAGAAATAGAAGAATGTTGGAGAAGGGACATAGGAATGTGTGTGTCAAATAGGTAGGGCAAGTGAGTAAGCAGGTGCAGACAAACAGGACAACAAGACATAAACAGGGAGGGTGATGGACACAACAGATTGGGGGACAACATGATTGGGGATAGGTAGGGGACATCAGAGGCACATGCCCTTCAAGCATGGGAACAGTGAGAATCTAGTCCTCACCCTCAGAACTGTCATCACTGCCCCCTTCCTCACTTCCCTTTGAGACTGCTTGATGTGGGAGTCTCTCTTCTATTTTAATAAGCAAACTCTCCAGGCAGCTGTGTGGGCACCAAGGCCAGTGTCTATTAGATCATGCACCATTCCTGGCAGCTTCTGGTGGATGACATAATCCTTGCCTCCACCAATACTCCTTGTCACAGGAGCCATGCTTATACAGCTTAAATAGTGACTGCTGCTATACTTCAATATGGCGCATGTGTGTGTGTGTGTGTGTGTGTGTGTGTGTGTGTGTGTGTATGTGTGTGTGTGTGTGTGTGTGTGTGTGTGTGTGTGTGTGTGTGTGTGTGTGTGTGTGTGTGTGTGTGGGTGTGTGTGTGTGTGTGTGTGTGTGTGTGTGTGTGTGTGTGTGTGTGTGTGTGTGTGTGTGTGTGTGTGGGTGCATGTGTAATCAAAAGGTCCTGACTTATGCATTCACTGGTGTGATGTAGGACCAATGTTTGAAAATATACTGGAAATGGATAGACTTGCATGATTTTAGTAATATAGTTTGGAGCTATGCTACATACCTCATAATACACTCTGTTTTACAGTTATACTTAGGTTATGGGAGGGGTGTCGATGATTGTCTGTAAACTACTGTATCCATCACAGATATGCAACTGCATTTTTTATTATGTAATCATCAGTGTCATGCTAAACCAATTACATTCATAATATATATGATACCTACAAAAGTGTGTATGCAAGCAGTAATGATACCTTTCTATCAATCAACCTGCTCTACATAGCTATTGCTATGTAGTATTACCCTTAATCAATGTTTTCTGAAAAAAATTACAATGGGACACCCTTACTGAAAAGGTGGAGTGTGCGAATTTGAGCACTGGTTTATCTGTGTTCTGGCCATTAACTCACTGCACTTATAACTCATGCTACAGGGAAAGCTAGGCAGGAGGGGTATTTTCCATACTCAGTGTTCTCCAGAGTGTTGATAGCCACCCATCACTGCTGAGCCTGTTTGAGTGAAGGTAGGGGAATGAAATTACATTTTTCACCTTTTTCCTTAAGTAGTGAACTGTGTCTGCACATAGGTAAGCAAAGCACGAATGTAAAAGTGATAGCAAGCATAAATTACTTGTGTAAATACTCTTTATGACCCCGTCCCCTCCTAAGTAAAAATAACTACTGTGAGACTCCACCAATCCCGCTTTAACTATGTTCCCTCCTTTTTAGCTTAATGTATTTACACCTTGTGCCACAGACAGTCAGGTAACAGGTGGAATTTCTGCATTCATTGCCATACATGTTGCTGACTGCCTTGCAATGCCACTAAGCACGTTTGCTCTTTGTAAGGCGACTGAAGTTAAATTTTCACAGTTTAAACAGCTCACCATGTCTGAGCTATGTCCTGCAACTCGCACATAGAAAAAGGATAAAAAAAGATAAGAAAAAGGGAAACAAAAGTTAAACAATTAGCTCTGGATTTGAATCATAAGACTACTGCACTTCACAATACAGTTGTAGTGGGTTATCTCACTTTGCCACAGACACAGCTTTCCAATAGCACACAAATGATGTGTATACAAGCAGTTAACATTTCATAGTGAATTGTGAACAGTCCATACATTTGGCCACTCTCAGTTGATTGTAAATGTGCATGTAACATATTTAGTATAATGAGCGATCACACATTATTTATGAATATGTTTGCAAAACTGCAGCTCTGCCCTTCTCTTTGAATTCTGTAAATCATTCCCTTATCTCTGCTATACTATCACACATGGAGTCTCTAGTACATATTCTCTCATATATCTTTCAAGGTCTACCTGCACTTGCAGCAGCTGGATGTTCCCCCTCTGACTCCTCACCTATGCATGGATGTGGTGACCTTGCCATCGGCGGTGTAACATTTGCTCCTAGCCCTTGGTTTCCCAGCTGCAGCTATTATTGCAGGATGATATTGTGTAGGATAGCACAGACTGATAATTTTGCACAAGTACTGGAAATGTACTGCATAGCACTCCCCGATGTAGCTAGGCACAAAAATGTAACTTCAACAGCCTGAACACATGCTCTATGATACTTCTTGCTTGGGATTCTGCCTCATGATAGTGTTCCTTTCTGGGTGTGTGTGCATTTTTGATGGGCGTCATCAGCCATGGTTTGAATACATCCCCCAGTAAATGACCTAGTGGGTGATAAATGTTCCATATCTTACCTGTTGCTCATTTGGCTTGAGGTTGTAATGGTGTTGCTGTTTTCTAGTCACCTGTAATCCTTATTAATACTAATAGTAGCAAAGGATGGTGTATCATATGACAGATTGTAAAGTATTATAGCACAAAAGGATTAACATAAGTACTTTGAACAGATGTGTCAAATATGCTGTATAAACTCTCAGAATCATACCTCATCACAGTAAGAAGTACTTCTTAATGGCATACATTGTGTCCTGACTAATTGTATGTAGTCTGCCAAACATGACCTCCTGTCGTTGTCTGTATGTCTTCTTTCTGAGCCATTTACACAACGTGATATGCTGATTATGTGTAGCCCACATGCTGCTTGTACTGGTTGCAGCAGATGTGAAAATGCTGCATGTGTCTTGGTTGGTATAACTTTTGATGAATGAAAACACAAGTCATGTTTGTCCTTGTTTTTTGGTTTTCAATATAATTGTTTTGCCTTTGCAGTTCATATACTGCTTGGCAGAGTGCAAACAGGACACACTGGTGAAGCTGGAGGTAAAAATGTCTCTTCCATAGTCTTCATTAACAGAAACACTCCTGACATTGTTGCGAGATATTTGAACTGTGTAAGTGAAGTGCACCCGATATATACCTCTCTCTGTGGCACAAGCTGTAAATGGAATGACTTTGGACCAATAACATAGTTCCTCTGGAGTTCATATCCATACTGTGTGAAGGAAATGCCAACATTATTACTGAAAATGCTAGCTTTACTTTTATCACTTCATTTGTTTTTCTGTTTATTGCCTTCTGCACTTGCTGCTTAGCAGCACACAATCAGGCTTATTTGCTTAAGGAAAAAAACAGAAAAAAAATTGGGCAGCCTTCTGTAGTGCAAACAGGCCTAGCAACAATGTGTGGATATCACCTCTAACTGCTGCTGTGGTGCAAGGTGTTAAATGTAGTGCCTTTCAAGAAAGAACACATCTGATTCAGGGTTCAAATCTTGATGGCACTTAACTTTACAAAAGGTGTCAAAAATACCATTCCTCATACCACTTTGATTAGGAAGGCAACACTACATACAAATGACTGTAATAAATAGGTTGATTGCAAGAAATGTATCAGTAATGCTTTGATACCTACACTTCTCTAGGTGGCATATCTCATTAATGACTTACATATGAAACCCTGTTGATTGCACGTGTAATTGTTGAAGCATGATAATTATGATAATTAAAATGCACTTACATATGCATGATGAGCACAGCACTTTAGTTAAAATCATCTTGACTCCTACCATAGCTCAACTTTGTGTTTAAGACAGTATATGTTGCAAAGTATGTATGTATCAAACTCCAACCTGTATTACTCAGCTCATGAAACTCTAGCCATCTGAAATGTACTTACAAACAGTAATACTATCTCTTTCATGCAAATGCTGTTTCCAGGGCTTCTTAAATTCATAAACATACAAGCCTATCTGAAATATATTTCCATTCATATTGAATGCAGTATGTAATGACCACAGCTGAACGGAAGATCTCCTGTAACACTAAGAGATAATAATCTCTCTTGAAGTTTGTGTATCCTTTACTCCATAGCTTTGAGTGTGCAAATCTCAACAAATTATATCCTAACCTATCCTATTTATCCTTCCAAAGACCAAGGCTTACAACAAAAGCCATTAAGCATGTCAGTATTGACCACTGGAAAAAGTGTGAATAGGCTGAGCATCACACATGGCAAATCTCCCTGCCAAGTTTCACACCTTCATTGCTGTTTGATAAAATCTGCACCTCTTTGTCTAGCACTGGATCTTCCTGCTTTCCATCACACAAATGCAGTTGGTGTAGGTGTGCATGTTTGAGCACTGGCTGTCAAATGCAAGTTTGGAATTTGGCACCGATTTATACATATCATTGTTGCTTGACTTCTACAGACATGGTTGGCGTGGGTACCAATGGAGCTAAACTTAGAGACAGAGGTGGGGTGTTGAGAAGTACAGGGGTTTTGTGACTCTCCTCATGAAGCGCTACAGCCATAGGCTGCTGCAGGGGAACTATACTTGGTCTCAGTATAAGAGTGAGGCTTGGAACAGAACAAAGCTGTCTGTAGTGGAAAGGCCATCCCATGCACTGGGGAGCAATGTTGTCACCAATTCAGTGACCTGACAAGCTGATGGGATGATCAGTTTAGAACTACAGGCACCCACACTTGTGTAAGTATACTGACCCATCACCATTCAGTTATGTAGAATGCAGTAGACAGCCAAGAGTGGTATTCATTATGCTTTCATGTATCTTCTTCTCTATTGCATGTCTGCTGTAGACATCGCAGCCAACATGGAGGTGCACCAAGAGAAATTAAATTGCCTCAGAGTGGCATGGGGGATGTATGCATCAGGACATAGTGCAAGCCTAATAACTATTGTAATTCTATGCAATATGGCATTTGTCAAATGTTGTTGTCTTTTGGCTTTTAGGGGTCACCACAACGGAACTCCAGTCTGCTAATAATTGGCAGTAGATTTTCACAGTGCTGAGTTGCTACCTTGATGCCCAACCTTCAACGAAGGAACGCCCATTCACGCATGTCTTTCGGAATGCCACTCGAACCGTGGGGAGGACATGCAGACTCCACACAGAAGGCACTCCCCGCATACTAGCTGAGAATCGAATGGGAGAACCTCTTGCTGTGAGGCAACAATGCTACTGCTGCACCACCGCAGGAATCAATATGGCAATTGTCAAATAAATACTTATATTTATGATACCATAGCAGTCCATTTGATTAATGGTACAACAGAATAAGGATGTCTCATCATACCTAGATGTGGCAAAGGCGTATGCACTGGATAATCATAATTGTGTATGTATTAAAATAATAAAGTCATGTAGCATGCCATGGATATAATTCTCACTCTTTTTGTCTCACCCCACCACTTCTCTCTCTCTCTCTTTTTTTTTTTTTTTTTTTTGGTTTTAATATTTTCTATGGCTTTAAATTGTTCTGCTGTTATATATTCCTACTTAAAAATTCAGCACAGGGAGGTAGACTGACCACTGTAGATTGGCCCACCATCCATCCAAAGGTTGTAACACTGGCATTCAGCACATGAAATCCCAACCTGTCAGCACTGCCTCCACAACCCCTAACCTACCTGCTCCATCTGCATCAGGTAGCTCTGTTCTGGCTGCTTGTGCTCTGGGAGTAGTAGTAAAGCAGGTGGTGATTTTGTCACCTGGCAAGAACTGACAGGGCTGGTGGAGGGTAGTGTGAAAAAGGGCTTTTGTGACTGAATCAGCCATATAGAAAAGGTGCTTAATCATATTGCAAAGATGATGCTGCATCAAGCACTAACACAGGAAAGTGAGACCGGCGTCAATGATGAGAGTTCTGAGGGTGAGGACTAGATTTTCACTGTTCTCAGGCTTGACGTGGGTGCACCTCCAATATTCTCTACCTATCCCCAGTCATGGTGTCTCCCAACATATGTTCATCACCATCCCTATCTGTCTTGCATGTCCTGTATGTCTCTGCCTGCTTCCTCACCTAACTGACCTACCTTACCCTCACATTCCTAAGCCCCTTCCCCAACATTCCTCTCTCTTTAACAGTAAAAAAAATAAAATTGGCCGCCTGTCCCACAAAAAAAAGACCCATAAATAGCTCTCCCCTTAACCTATGTGTCTTCTTAACACACTTGATTTGGTACAAATTGTTCTACAACATTATTCTGTTGTTGTCACCTACCCTTGGTGTGGTGACAGTTCAAATTCAGCAAATTCTGTCTACAGTTCTACACTTATTTGTGAAAAAGTGGATAGCTATGTCTCTCTCCCACTACCTTCCTGCAAATTCCTCTGTTAATTTTGCCTGTGTCCATTCATCTGCTTGACACCCCCCCCCATTTCACCACTTTCCTATCAACTGCTTTTTCACATGTTTAATCTGGTCAAAAGTTAGAATTTTACACATCATATATAGCCAGAAATGACCTATAAAAAGCCTCCACTTTTTGAGCTTAGCATTTGCGCAGAGTTTGGCATCATGCTCCAATGAGAAGTGATGGTGAATGGCTGTTCATGTGCTATAGCAAAACCTGATCAGTTGCTACCACCCACAGTAGTGTGGTTATCTTCACACAAATGTAATTAAATATGCTGTGCTGCTGGAAAACAAAATAAAGTTAGAATAAAGTCAATACATTGCAACATTTACTTTAACATTTCTTTGACTACTGGATGTAGAAACGTTCAACTTCATCTGTGGAGTGTTGACCTAAATCACTTGTCTAAAGATTGCTTTTTGTCCATGGCATCAAGACTTTGATTCCAGACATATGTCACATTATTTCTTACTGTGATGTTATATTTTTATAATACGTTTAATGACATGCATCTTAATTTTTATCCCATTGCACTGTGTCAAAAAAGCATTTGCAAACACATCCACACCCACAAGGAAAAATTAATAAACCACCCATATTCTACTCATGTCTTAATCATGTTTTTCCTGTCCTACACCTTCTTGGTCATCCTGGCCACCTGTTAATGATACACAAAGTGATAGATTAATACTAAAGACACACCAATGATAAATGCATTAATGACTCATAACACCACCCTTTGATATGTCTCTGTCCATCTCTCTCTGTCTTCACCCATTCTATCTCACCCATTTTTACTGTTTATTATTAATTAAGCTGATGGATGTAAAGTTCATCTTATGGCATTTTCGTATTATCATTACCTTGCTGAAGGCTAATACCTGCAACATTTCTGAGCTGTTGGACATGCTCCACTTAAAGAAATCCCAATCCCTCAGAGCCACATGCTCCAGGGATCTAACCCTTGTCATCACAATGAACAAAACATGCTGGAGGGATAGGTTCCTGACCCAGAGACTCCCCATACTCTGGAATAGACTGCCCATACATGTCAAGCAGAGCGCCTCATTGGCCCTCTTCAGAAGGAACCTTGATGATTGGATGGGAGATAGGAAATTCACCCCGGGGATCATGTCAGTTGCCCTGCTAGGCAGGGGCCCAGAGAAGTAAATATTGTGGGAAGAAATATCCAGGGAATTGTTATGGCTAGGCTTGCATAGACCCTAGGGCTGATAGCTTAGTACCAACCTATGAACCTATGAATAGGTTGTCAAGTGTTATTGCAAAACGTGGTCAGATTTTGCCTTAGACCACATTGCCATGGTTAGCTTACAACAAATAAAAATACTAAAATAGACTTATGATATTAATTTGTGGTACAGTTACTCTTCCATATCAACCAGGCTGCTGGATATCATGTAAAGTGTAACGGAAGCTGCAACTGATGTAAGTGTAATGCATATTGCTGCCTATCTAATGCTTTTACTGAACATGTTGTGAGTGTCTCTTACAATGTGTGATTCAAAGTTACAGTATAGCATGAGCTCCTATGTGTAAGCTGAGATATTCAACCTGTCTGTAAAGTTTTATTTCTACTGCCAAAGGTTAGACTCCTAACATATGTTATATAGTAATGTAATTTTTCTTCATACTACTATTACTTGTGTAAGTGTGTGACAACAAAACACCATCCTTATGTCACCATCATGTTTCCAATTTCCTACACCTTCTTCTACCAGATGTATGTAAATGTATTGGTTATTATCACTCCACATCTTCTCTATCCCTGTATCATTCGCTTCATGGTATGGAACAGGAAACATTCTGAATGAGGACACACCTAATAGAAACACACCATAGTTAATTAATGTGCCGTTAACACAAAATCTTATGTGCCTCTCCATCACTCTGTCCTTCATCACTGCTGCTGTCTCATTACATTATACTATAACATATTTAGTAGGCTTATGGATGAAATGGCTATCTTATATTATTTGGCTAATGTCCTCGTTGTGAGGAAGCATAATGTCCACACTTCACAAGACATTCTACCCTACACACATAGTTAGGATATCTGCAGAGTTTGTTTGTCTTTTTGGCTTTTCCCGGTTTAGGGGGTGCCACAGCAGAACTCCGGTCCGTTAATGATTGGCAGTAGATTTTTTATAGTGCTAAGTTGCCAGCCCAATGCCCAACCTTCAGCTAAGGCACGCCCATTCACGTATGCCTTTTGGAGGCCCCTCAACCATGGGGAGGAAATGCAGACTCCACACAGAAGGCACTCCAGCCGAGAATCAAACAGGAGAACCTCTTGCTGTGAGGCAACAACGCTACCGCTGTACCACTGCGGCTTAGTTAGGATATCTGCAGAGTCATAATACTTATTTCTAAATATATAGCATTCTTGTCATGTTTAACAACTTGTACACCCAATTAACTTGTGGTCTTCCTTGAAGCAGAGCTGAGATATAGTAAATATAAAGGTTTATTTTGGTAAGCATTACTGACACAATTTGGGAAATCAACATATTTAAGAAAATCATTCCTATGCAGTGTTTGATTCATGATCAAAATTAATTATAATAATCACATTCTGACACCCTTTGTAAGATCATTTGCATACTGGACTCAAACCATGCTTCAGCTCTGCTTTTTTATGTACCTTACTTCCCTTACCACAGAGAAGGCTGCATGTCAGATGGAATTTCTCCACTCAGTGCTGTCCAAGGTGTTGACAGCCAGTTATTGCTTCCATCCCTGCTTGCGCTACAGAAGGCTGACCAAATTAAAGTTTTAATTTTTTTCCTTCAGCAGTGAACCCTGTTTACTCGCTGCTTAACATCATATAAACAGGGAAGGCAATCCCAAAAATTTATTTTTGAATAAAGCTTTTGCCCTAACATGCCAAAGGTAGAGTACATGCAAAGCGTACATCTGCAAGGAACTGAGAAAGTACTGCCATGACAAATGGTGACATCATGACATGATAAACATTAACAAAACACAGATCTGTTCTACATTTAATCATAATCATTTTTTTTTCTGCTCCTTATCTGTGCAAAGGTTGGCAGGGAGCATCAGTGAATACTGCTACTTCACGTTCCAATTTCAACATGTCCAGTTAGAATCACACATATGCTAATACTTTACCAGCATTTGCACCAATGAGTTTCTCAGCATTGTGCTTTAGGAAGAGATTTTGAACACATATAAGTATTGTTCTTGCATTACATGGAAATGGCTTACTGTACACAAGTGAACTGCACTGAACTGTGTGGCTGACATGTCTGCACTGCAGTATTTACACTTGCAAATGATATATAAGCACAAGTCTTGGCACACATACTTCAGCATTAATTAGCCCTACTACATTGTAACATTAAGGATTGTTTTTTATTGACAGTACACATTGCCCATGCATGAGCAGATACCATTGCCAATATCAATAGCATTCATTCATTGTCCATCCTGTGTTTCACAAGTGTGTGTGTGTGTTTCACCTACACAGCATCATGCAAAACAGGTATATGTCAGACTCAGTTCTGAAATATACATTAATGATAGCATAGCTGACCTAAGTCATCAGTATATATTTCTAAACCAAAAGACAACGCTGCCTGGTAACAATAAAGGCTGTCCTCCATGATATATAGAACCCACTGTAGACACTCGATGGTTGCTGTAGCACTTTATTCCAAACGCAAAAATGACCAGGGTATATATGTATAAAACAACAAGGAAACAATATAAACAACAAATGGATTTAGTGCGCTTTCATCTCTTAACGTGGAATATTCTTTTTGGAATATAGAGAGATGATTTGGCAAATTAGATTGGATTCATGTACTCATTTAGGAATGAATGATCACATTTCCATTAAACCTGCTTTAAAATTGTTGTCCCAGAATCCAAAGAAAAATAGGATGAATGCATAATATATATTTAATATCTTATGATATTTATATTTATACTTTTAATAAGTGTTGACACAGGTTCTATTTTAACAATCAATGATTAATTTATATTTATATTTTAATTGGTACTGGTAGTGTTTATATTCATTTTCTATAATACACACTATCCTACTATACCAACACGATATTATATTATAATTATTAAACACATTTTTTGTACTATCGTATATATAGGTATTTATTTATTATTTTCCACACACATATATATATATATATATATATATATATATATATATATATATATATATATATATTTATATATATATATATATATATATATATATATATATAGTTTTTATATAGATTTTTATTAGGTCTGGGGTGTCTTTCATATGATCATTTTATGCTTCCCACGTGAAAAATATAAAACTTTTATTAGCACTAAGACAAGATTTTGGAGATTAGGTTACATGTTAAGGACAAGGATTATGTCCAGGTTCACAAGGTTCTACATATTTTGTATATTTTGTATATTTTATATTTTATACTTTGCATGTACATTCAGTAAGTTTGCAGATTTTCCATTGAGTGAGTTGTACTTGGTATCATGATGTTATTATAGGTACTTTTTGATTTCTACGCTACACCACTTGTGACGAAATGTTATGTTGTTTGGGAGTTTTGTATATGGTCAAATGATTTGAGCGCCAATTAATATCCAATGGGACGCTATGATAGTAAATTTAAATGAGTTTTCAACCCTAAAGTGTGGATTCTGAAGAAGTCTCACGTTAAGAGATGAAAGCGCGCTAAATCCATTTGTTTTTTATGTTGTTTCCTTGTTGTTTTATACATATATACCCTGGTCATTTTTACATTTGGAATAAAGTGCTACAGCAACCATCGAGTGTCTACAGTGGGTTCTATATATCAAGGAGGACAGCCTTTATTGTTATCAGGCAGCATTGTCTTTTGGTTTAGAAATTCTTCCACTACGGACCTGTTTGTGTTTGCCTTTGGTTACTAGTTATCGCTGGTGGTACGAGGAGTCCTAAAGAAACAAAGAAATGGAGAACCAATCCTTGCTTAACGAGCTAATTAGGGTTATTTAAACCCACTCGCAGAGCACACCAACTGTTTTACCATCATCGGAATCAACTAGCATCATCCCGTGTGGCCAGGGTAGTCCTATTGGTGCTATGGAGCAGACGCAGATGCTGACGTCTAAAGCAAGTGACCGGAGAAACCATACACCTCCTTCTGTTACACGAGGAGAAGGGATTGACCTTTGAGATGGTATCGGAGAGAACAGTGGACAGAATAGAGTGGAAGGCCGAAACAATTCCGATGGTAGACATTTTGAATCGGCCAGGGAGGCAGATATGTATCAGGATATTGACTTTGGGGAATGACTCGACAAATCGTTTTCTCACAATCAATGGTTTACGGAGAGAAAACAGCAATTGAACACAACTTACAAGGACAAATGTAAGATGTTTAAGAACCAATTATCCAAATATAAGAATTTGGCATTGGACAATTGGTATCTAAATAAATGTATTGAACTAAACATTGTTCCAAAGGGTTTAAGACTAAACAAATTTCCAAATAATGTTGAAGGGAATAATGACTTTTTTAAAGCTGTATGCAAAGTATTGAATGACTGTGGTACAGCGATACTGAGGGTTATGATTGAAAACAACGTTAAAATCATGGAAATGTGTAAAAAAGAAATTGAAAAATTACAAAAGGAAATCAGTGATGATATGTTATTTACTGTTAAAGAGTACAAAAATATATATTGTAGAACATTACAAGATGTGGATTTTTATGTATCCAGCAACTATAAAAGGAAGATTGGGAAGATAGAGTGGGACAGGGCTGATTACCACGATGGGAAGGCTTATGTGATTTTCAATAACCATAGGCACAATAGGGGAGGCAATACAAACTACTTTACAGAACCAAGGGGGAGGGGGGAATCGTACTACACAAGATTTGACCACCATGATGCACGAAACAATGAGGGGACTGGAGAGAGTCATTATGAGTTTGATGAATCTGGGGACCCTTTAGGGGACAGTCAAGGACCAAGACGGTCCGAGAGAATAAGAAATCAGAACAGACAACAGTCTTATGTGGAAGTGACAGGCCAACAGTTTGGATGACAAGAGGGGAGAGGGAGGTACAAGAGGTGAACAGGGAGATAGTAACTTTACCAACCACGAGTAGAATGGAAGTGTGGAATGGAACCGAGGTTTTTAGTCATGACATAAACAGTACCCCCTGGGAAAACCATTTATTTGGGGAGGAAACACTTGGGATGAATATTATAGAAGTAGATTCTTTCAGTGAATCCTGTGAGGAAAACAGTCACAAAATTATATACACACATGATAATTTTAACATTTACAACTACACTGAGGTGGAAGTGACTGAAGGTTTTTTCAAATTATTTACAAAAGGATTCAATTTTGTACCATCAAAAATATCCAGAATAGAAGAGATAGTCCTGGATATTAAACTTTTTACCAGGAATTTGAATCTAGCAGTAATATTTCATGACCAACCGGTCAAACAAGTGAATTTTATAAAAAAATGAAGTATCTACAACCCCCCCCCCCCACAACAGGATATTTACAATTTTGAAAAATGTGTTATCAACACTTTAAGAGAAGAATATGGTAAAAGGAAGGAGAAAAGGTATAACTTAAGTAAATAAGAGAAAGATATATTACATCAGTTAAGTAACAACCGAAATATTAGGGTTATGAAACCTGACAAGGGGGAAGGGGTAGTTTTGATGGATCAGTGGGACTGTACAAATAGGATGTTAGAAATTTTGAACACTGACAATAGATACTGCACAATATCCAGGAATTAATTAAATATACTATATCAGAAAATTGACCTTACCTTGGAAGATAATCTACTACAAGGATTAATTGATGTGGAATTGTATAATTTCTTAAAGGTAGCAAAACCAGTTATTCCTGCAATTTTTGGAATTCCGAAAATGCATAAGCAGATAGACAACCCTCCCCTGAGACCAATAGTGACATCACAGGGATCCAAGACTCAACCTTTAGCTATTTATGTGGATACAAAATTAAAAAAATTTCACTTAAAATATCCACATATCTTAGTTGATTCCTGGGATTTCTTGGAAAAATTTAAAACCATTCCATTCAATGTCAACTTTTTGTTTGTGACCATAGATGTAAAAGACTTATTCTCTGTTATTCCCCACAAGGAGGGACTAGAATGGTTTGAAAAAATGCTTGTAGAATTTCAAATGTTGAATGCAGATGAATTTAAATTGGTACTGGAGCATATGGAGTTGGTTTTGAAATACAACTTCATATACTTTCAGGGAGAAATATATCACCAGTTGGAAGGGGTGGCGATGGGGTCAGCCTGCGCCCCCATCTATGCAAATATTATTATGTTGTACTGGGAACTAAAGTATGTGTTCCATTCTAGGTTCCAACAAAACATAGTGAGATATTACAGGTTTTTGGATGATATTTTTATTGTCTGGGATGGTACACACAAAACTATTAGTGAATTTATGGAGGTCTTGAACAACAGTACTGGCTTCTTAAAATTTACTTTTGAAAGTAATAAAGATGTGATACATTACTTAGATGTTAGGATAGACAAGGATTATGAAAATATGAATTATAGATCTAATGTTTATAGAAAAGATTGTCATTCTAATTCATATTTACATTATGAAAGTGACCACCCATATTATCTCAAAAAGAATATAGTAAAGGGCCAAATGATCAGGGTGTCAAGGATGACATCAGACCCAAATGATTTCATTAAAGAAGTCAATATTGTTCAAAATATGTTTATGGAAAGAGGATACCCAGAGAGAATGGTAGAGAATATTAAAAAAGAAATTATAAAGAAAAGAGACATTGAGTACAAACCACTATTGGTACAAGAAAATGGAGTTTATGCCAAAAAAGAGAATAGGAAGAGATCTTACTATATGCATACTGACAGTGAAAGTAGAGGTTTTGATATCCCACGTTTGGTTTTAACTTACTACTATGATATAGGATGGATGAAAAGGAGTATTAACGAAGTATGGAACATGTTTAATAGAATACCCACTAGAACACAAATATTTCAACAACAATTAAAATATAGCCTCAGGAGGAATATGAATTTAAAAAATATTTTGAAAAAGCAGAAAACTTGATACAAATAAAGGGGCATGTACCAAAACTGGTACCCACAAATGTGGAAGATGTGCCCAATGTTCATTTATATTAGGTGAAAAGGAGTTGTATATTCCCAATATTGGTTTAAAGCTGAGGAGTTATTCGTATTCTAGTTGTTATACAAAAGGAGTGGTATATTTGGCATACTGCAAGACCTGTGGGGCATACTACGTGGGGAAAACCAAGAGAAATTTGAGAAGTCGTATTTATGAGCATGTCAGAGATATCAACAAAAAGAATGTGAATAATACCATATATAGGCATACTTTAAAATGTACCAAGTAAAAAGACTGTCCAGGGCAAACTCCAGCAGAAAATTAGTGGAAACGTTGTATTAACAGCTTACAATGAAAGGCTCAATGCTCAATAACACGAATATAAGTTTATTAACGCCACTCAGTTCACAAACGTTTTCGTCAAGATTATGACTTCATCAGATGAAGGCAGATGAATTACATCAGTTTAAATACTAAATTAATTAAGCACTTCGCCCCAATTAATTAGTACCACCACGTTAAAGGCATAAAATAAATATTTAAAATCCTCCACATTTACCATGTTATCTAAACTAATTTTAAAATGCTAAAAGCTTTCAAAATGTTTGTATACAGGTTAAAACACCAACAGTATTATATAACATGTGAATATAAGATAAAAAAAATATATATTAGTAACTGCACAAGATATTTCTCAAATTTTGTCAGATTTGAGTTTCAAATATGGAATGATGGACACAGAATCATTGATCCCGGGAAATCTGTAAGATTCCAACAAAATTTGCCAGTATGTTTCCCTGTGGGATAAGATGACCTCCCATGGTCCACCCCTGGCTTCCTTAAGAACAGAATCCAAAACAAAGAAGGAAAAAATCGCTCCAGAACATGTAGTAAGGTGCTTGTATAGTGCATTGTTTGTGTCACATTTTTTCATATCATAATAATGTTCATATATTCTTCTACAGAGTTGCCTCTTGGTCTTGCCTACATAAAATGCTTGGCAGGTTTGACACACCGCCAGGTAGACAACCCCGTAGGATGAACAATTATACATTTTTCTGGAAATTATCCTCCTATTTCTACTCTCCAAATACACAAAGTCTTGGTTAAGAATGTATTTACACTGTGAACACCGTCCACACTTGTAAGTCCCTGTACGTGGACTTTCTTGGTAGGGTGGTGTATTATCCTGCTCCAAAATTCTTTTTATGTTGACACCTACTTTAAAATGTACCAACATGAACATAAAATTTTGGGTACTGGAGGTGGTCAAGCAGAGAGAGAGGGGTGGAGACTGGGAAACATTTTTGGAATATCGAGAGATGATTTGGCAAATTAGACCGGATTCATGTACTAATTTAGGAATGAATGATCACATTTCCATTAAACCTGCTTTAAAATTGTTGTCCCAGAATCCAAAGAAAAATAGGATGAATGCATAAAATATATTTAATATTTTATGATATTTATATTTATACATTTAATAAGTGTTGACACAGGTTCTATTTTAACAATCAATGATTAATTTATATTTAT
Source organism: Protopterus annectens (assembly GCF_019279795.1). Taxonomy (NCBI): domain Eukaryota; kingdom Metazoa; phylum Chordata; order Ceratodontiformes; family Protopteridae; genus Protopterus; species Protopterus annectens. Next base: position 836,785,752 of record NC_056731.1, read on the forward strand.
ATTTTAATTGGTACTGGTAGTGTTTATATTCATTTTCTATAATACACACTATCCTACTATACCAACATGATATTATATTATAATTATTAAACACATTTTTTGTACTATCATATATATAGGTATTCATTTATTATTTTCCATATATATATATATATATATATATATATATATATATATATATATATATATAGATATATATTTTTTTTTTATATAGATTTTTATTAGGTCTGGGGTGTCTTTCATATGATCATTTTATGCTTCCCACGTGAAAAATATAGAACTTTTATTAGCACTAAGACAAGATTTTGGAGATTAGGTTACATGTTAAGGACAAGGATTATGTCCAGGTTCACAAGGTTCTACATTTTTGTATATTTTGTATATTTTATATTTTATACTTTGCATGTACATTCAGTGAGTTTGCAGATTTTCCATTGAGTGAGTTGTACTTGGTATCATGATGTTATTATAGGTACTTTTTGATTTCTACGCTACACCACTTGTGATGAAATGTTATGTTGTTTGGGAGTTTTGTATATGGTCAAATGATTTGAGCACCAATTAATATCCAATGGGACGCTATGATAGTAAATTTAAATGAGTTTTCAACCCTAAAGTGTGGATTCTGAAGAAGTCTCACGTTAAGAGATGAAAGCGAGCTAAATCAATTTGTTGTTTATGTTGTTTCCTTGTTGTTTTATACATATATACCCTGGTCATTTTTACATTTGGAATAAAGTGCTACAGCAACCATCGAGTGTCTACAGTGGGTTCTATATATCAAGGAGGACAGCCTTTATTGTTACCAGGCAGCGTTGCCTTTTGGTTTAGAAATTCTTCCACTATGGACCTGTTTGTGTTCATCAGTATATATTCATTATTGATCAGAAGATTGCACTTAGCCTTTCATATCAACAAATATAGTTTTGCATGAAAACTGCAAAAGCACATCTTCTCTGATACAGAATGAGAAACTGTATGCTACATTGGCACATTATAGAAGTCTGACTTCTTTGGTGGTACTTCCAGTAAATACTGTGTCAACTAGACAGGTAGGGAGATTCTAATCTCACAGCAGTCAACAGTGTGTGTGTGTGTTGCTGTGTCTGTGAGGGGGTTGTGTATAGAGTCCTGTAAATATGATCTTATGTAATGCTGGCTTCACAGAACTAGCAGTGTGGAGAAACTTTTACACTGGATGAGTCTGCATCAGTATTAGACCTTTTTCCCTGACATCATCTTCTCTGGAACGCAATGATGATGTCATCCTCTATAAAGTGCACTCTCATAGTGTGCAAGTCAGCCTTCTACAGTGGCACTTGCATTAAGCACTGTGTCCTCTAAATTGTGTAACTAAATAGGTAGGGTGTACTAATTTCACTGCAGTTTTGTGTGTGTGTGTGTGTGTGTGTGTGTGTGTGTGTGTGTGTGTGTGTGTGTGTGTGTGTGTGTGTGCGTGTGTGTGTGTGTGTGTGTGTGTGTGCATGTGGGTTATGTATACGATTATGTAAATATGATGTTAAGTACTGCTGACCTCACTGAACTAGAAGACTGGAGGGTGAGTCCATGTCAATGTCTGACCCTTCTCCCAAAATCATCATGTCTAGAACACAACAATGATGTCATCCTCTATAAAGTGCACGCTCACAGTATGGAAGTCAGACCTTTGCAGTACCACTTGCTTTAAGTACTATGTATTCAAGACTGTGTAACTAGATAGGTAGGGTGGGTCTAATCTCACAACAGTCAAGGTGTGTGTGTGTGTGCGTGTGTGTGTGTGTGTGTGTGTGTGTGTGTGTGTGTGTGTGTGTGTGTGTGTGTGTGTGTGTGTGATGGTGAGGCCATAGCATCACTGGATGACTAATTCAACAGCTGTGCTCATGTGACTTCCCCTCATGAGAAACATTTACATGGTGAGATGAATCCCACATTCCCTTTTCATTCTGCCCACATATACTACATGTGACACACTGATGAGGTAATCCTTCAAAAAATGTACTTTCACACCACTAACATCAGACCTCTGCTGTGGAACATGCATATAATACATTTGCATTTAGATTATGTCAGTGGATAGGTAGAGATACAGCAGTGAGAACCTCATGACTGTGTGTGTGTGTGTGTGTGTGTGTGTGTGTATGTAAATGGATACAGAAGTGTCTTACACCTCTTAGTATTGACAACATTTAGAATCCTACATGGCTGTAGAAGTCATTTTTGCACAATCATCTCCTTTGTAAGACGCAGCTGATGTCATTCCTTCAGAGTTGCAGTGTGGCTCACATAAAACTAGATTTTTTTCTGTGGCACATACCTGTAATACACTTGCATGTAGACTGTGTTAGTAAAGAGGTAGGGAGTTTGAATACAGGTCTGCATGCCTTCTGTATGTGTTTCATCTTCTTACTGTCCAGAACAGGCTGCAAATACATATATAATTTATATCTATACAGTGTGCTTGTGCTGTATGACCACTTTTTAGCAGAAATATCAAAGTAATAGACAATGGTGATATCATCCGTTGAAATGTGCTGTGTCACAGTTATAAAGTAAATCTCAAGTGGTGGATGTGTTTCAGCAAACCTTCAGTAACTTGTAATGTTAAGTATATAGTTCAAATTCTGACATCACTGCTTCACTGAGTGTACATGTTAACAGTGTTGTTACCCACATATGCTATGTTCATTTGTAGATGTTACTTCCTCTTACAAGAGTTTGTTCTAATTTTCATTTTGAAACACTGTATTGGAAATTGATGCTGTCATTTGATTAGATTGTCCTTCCGTATCAGTTGTAGTAAGACGCCTCCTCAGGACAGAGGATGTGAGATGATGTAATGTAAGTTTTTGCCTAAGAAAGGCATGTGTTCTAATATAGGATTATATCCACATTGTAAGTAATTACTATTCTACTATCAATTGACAACAGCAGAAGGGCACAGGTATGTTTTGGTATACCTAGCATTAGGCAATGTTGTCTGACATACAGCAAGATTATTTGAAAGTAATTGCAGGGACAGATATTTCCTGATTCATTAACATGATGAAATGACTTCATATTGCCACACACATGACAATTGGCAGTGCACATATACCATGGCACATTCAGTGATTCCCACTGTGTTGTGCTGATTTTCTCAATGCTTGGCCCAGTGCTCCAAATCAATACTGATTGACTGCAAGCATTTATGTCCTCAGCTGCTCAGCAGGAATGACATCCCCCCAATTCTAATGTGCACATATAGAGTGGCAGAGGCCTCCCCAATTAATTTTACCAGATAAAAAATATGGGCAGATAAAGTATATCTGATTGAATGACTTCACATAGGTGGAGTTCAATAACTGTTCCTGGCCATAGGAATGTGCTTGTATTCATGTAAACATGATGAGCAGCATGCATATGGTATTGGTGCAGCTGCTCATCACTCTAGCATATAAACTGCATGGAGGCTTCGCACAAAGCCAACACTATTGTTCATGAATCCAGGGGTATATCTTATGTGTTGCTTCTGGTGTAGGCCATAACTGAAAATCATCCAGTGATCCTATTCATTTGCCCTGTTGAAGGTTTAATAATAGACATAAGAAGAAATGAAAAGCGCTCCTTGCTTGCTTTGCAACATCCTCATTCTGGTTAAATATAATTTATAACAAGTATCAGGAGACACCATACAACTATTGCTTACCCGTCCTTCCATCTTTGAAACTGTCGTTCTCCATCCCTATTCGGCTAATGGTTTCCATCAAACCTTCTATGTTGTAACACTGGACTTGTCTTTAACTTGCTGCATTTTCTGACAAGACTCCTGCCCTAAGCTTAACCTGAAAACAACATGTCAGTCTCAGCTGTATTATATCACTTAAACATTGGATATGGGATGGATCTGCACTTGGCTAAAATATACTACAAAATGTCATTTAAGATGTTTGCAGAGGACATACAGAAAAAAATAATAAAACTGTAGATTTCAGTGCTGCAGCAGCTTAAAGCAGCAGCTTAAACAAGATGTGCAACAGCGATAGTAACAAAAGCCTTTGACAAACTCCTTCGCTGATTATAGAGTGCCATGTAGTGGTTACAAAAGCTACAGTTTAAACTGTGCATATACTGTGCTTACACTTTGCCAATTTATGTTCAAATGAGGCCTGAGGAAGTGTATTTACTAAAAACACTTTATATTCATGGGACAATAAGTATAAAAGGGAACACATTTTAAGCCAGTATGCACACTGATAAAAGATATTCAATGAATTAAACACAGCTACAGAATGATGCATGCATTAATCCTGCAATGATTACATAATGATATATGTTTAAAGGGAATTAGACTCTAAGCTATTGTGAGTCATTTTGTTTGCCTGCTCCATTTAGTTAGTTTTAATTGGACTATCTTGACATACACATTATGCAAAGTCTTAATCCTTAGAAGGCATTTTTCATTTTCAGTTCAGTAAGGTTCTAAGTAGTTAATGTATTACGTATTTTCATAAAAACAAAAGTATTCTGGATTTATTATTATTATTATTATTATTATTGTTATATGACAAACAGTAATGAGCTTCCATTTGAAATAAAGCCACAGGCCATATCAAGCAAAGCTTAATCGCTTGCTGTGTTTTACTTCCCTGCTAAATGGTTTCCTTGAAGTTTTAACAGCTGAAAAGACTACAAAGCAGTGTAAAGCTTTTATTCTATCAGAGGAATCTGTGAAGTCCTTGTACTTCAGATTGCTTTCATTAATGCATAGAATTTTATGTTTGTTATTTTATGGGAGTTAGTTTCCCATAGGTAATGTACAATAAAACTTAAGTAGTGAAAATAATTGAACACAGAAAAAAGAATATATAAAATATCCAAATTCCAGTTTCATAACTATGAAAATAAATTACCTTGTTTCAGTTGAGTCGTTTATGTTTAGAAGTGTTTGCCATTATGAAAACAACAAATAAAGTATGTGTTTAAAATGGATTAACCTGAAAAAGTAACACTTTTTGTGGGGTATCTGCCCTAGGTATATTTTAATTTTTCTCTGTTCAATTTGTCTCATTTACTCAGAAGCATTTCATGAAGTTTTGTTTTTAGTTATTATTGTAGTTTTATGGTCAGGTGATAGGTCAGGGGATAGCACAGTTCTTTTCCAGGTAGATAGATAAACAGGGATGGATCTGTGGGTCATCAGGGGAGGCTAGTGCAGTTATGGTCATAAGGGTACAAGCAGGAAGGGATAGATCCACTATCACTAAATAAGGATCTGCATTAGGCAGTCAAGAAATAAGCTTTTGGGGGAAGGTAGGAAAATTAGATGCTTTATTCATGCTAGGTACAAGCACATGCTTAAAATTAAATAAATAAATAAAATAGTAGGAAGGGCACATAGCTTAAGACATCAAAGGTTACTTCCATGCATCCCAAATTTCTGACAAGTTCTGGTACCCTTGATAAGTGTAAGCAGGGGCTTGGGAGATGAAACATTTACAAGCAGGGGCCCTGGAGATGAACCATTTATAGGTTGCCTGTGTCCATTAGAGACATAGGTGCCAAGCCAGGGATGAATTTCCGGTTTCCCATTCAATTGTCCAAGTTACACTTGAATTGGGATATGGAGGAACTCTGCTTCATGTGGATGTGGAGCCTATTCCAGAGAAGGGGTAGTCTCTGGGATGCATACTTGTCTCTCCAGCAGGTCCTATTTATATCTCAGGTAAAGTTTAAGTCTTTAGAATTGGTAATTCTGGTGCTGTCTGTTTTGTTGATATGCAGGATGTCCATTAGAGTGAATCTGGCAATGCCCTGTATGACAAGTATAAATCACCCCAGAATACAAGGATAGATCCTTGAGGCAGTCTGCATATGACATTTTACTTATGAGGAACCTCTGTGGACATTCCATTTGTTGGATATGCCTAGTTAGGTGCATACCAAAGGAAGGGGGCATTGTACTCAATGATAGGTCTGATGAATGCCAAATACAGTGGGACAATGACTTCCTTGGACCTAGGTCCCATCCCTTTGCTATCCATCCATCCTCAACCCCTTTTCTCATTTTACACATGGGGTCAGGGTGTCACTTCCACAGTGACAATCATCTTGAACCAAGGTTTACACCACTGGGTGGCTAGCCCTGCAGAGGAAGTTCATTCGCAGCACTCACACACACACGCACACACACACACACACACACACACACACACACACACACACACACACACACACACACACACACACACACACATATGGCCAATTTAGTGTGTCCAATCCACCTACTGCATGTCTTTGGAATGTGGGAGGAAACCAGAGCACCCCAGAGGAAACCCACGTGACCACAGGGAGTACATGCAAACTCTGCACAGAAGGCACCCCAGCCGAGAATTGAACCAGAGAACCTCTTGCTGTGAGGTGACAATGCTAACCACTGCACCACCACAGCCACCCAATACCTTTGCCATACCTTTGTTTATAAGTTGTGCAACATAGAATGATTTCCTCATTACTGTAGACACATGATGGTCAGCTGGAATTGTCTATGTGTGTCCACAAGTCCCTCACACTGAGCTCTAAAGGATGTGTTGTCAATATAATAGTTACCAGGGGTGGATGACTTACTGAAGGATACTATTATGCATTTCTTAGCATTAAGTTTTAGTCCATGGCTCTAACACCTTCCTGGAGAACATTTGTGTCAGTGTGGGATTCAATGACAGCTCCTAAGTTTTAATCATCTGCAAATTTATTCAGCCAGTGACCATTAACATTGGGTTTGACTTCAGAGAAGTAAATGCTAAAAAGGAGTGGTCCAAGGACTGATCCCTGAAGGACTCCACTTGTGGATGGCCTCTCTGAAGAGCAGGACTCCCCAATTTTAACTTCCTCTGTCCTGTCTGTCAGCCAGTTGGCTATCGGCTGGGTGACATACAGGTTTGCACCTAACCTTTTGAGCTTGTTAACAATGCCCGAGTGGGGTATTGTGTCAAATGTCTTGGCCATGTCATAGTAGGCAGTGTGAACCATTTTGTCCTCATCCATTGCTTTGGTGAACTTCTCAAGGAAGTCCACCAGGTTGAGTAGGCATGACCTGCCCTTGAAGAAACCAAACTGGGTTGGGTCCAGTGCCTGGAGGTTTACTATAGCATTATCATTCATTCCCATGATAATTCTTTCCATGGCTTTGCATACAAGACTAGTGAGACTTATGGGTCTGTAGTTTCCAGGGTTTGTAAATGGCCCACCTTTGTGTAGAGGGATGACTGTTGCTTTTCTCCATTTGTGAGGCACAAAGCCTGAGTGGAGGGTACATTTAAATAGCAATTCCAGAGGGCCTGATAGGTCATGTTTCATGCTATTTAGAAGGCATCCTGGGATATTGTCTGGGTCCACTGATGCAGTTTTCCTGGCCTTAAAGATAGCATTAAGAACCTGTTCCTTAATGATAACAGGGTGAGTTATATTTGATGGTATTTCCTGAGAGAAAGTTAAGGTGGAGAGGGGATAAAGTTGGAGCTGAATTTGTTGGCCATTAGGTTTGCTATATCTTCTGGCTCAGTATAGGTGGCTCCATTTACAATGAGCTCTGCACAAAATTGTATATTGCCTTTGAGGTTGTGGACATAGCTAAAGAATGCCTTGTGGTTGTTCTTGGCCTGGGAGGCCAAATTTATCTCAGATTTGGCTTTGGTAGACTTTATTTGTCCTCTGAGTTGTTTGTTTAGTTTGATGAGAGTGCTTTCATCCTGCTGGATGCAGCACCTCCTAATTTTTGCCATGATTGTCTTCCATTATACAGTAACTGTCACAGCTGACCCTCCTCCCAGCAGCCACTAGACTAAAAATCTTCTTCAGAGCAGATTATAACCTCTTACGGAACGATATAAATAGCTTCACTGCACCTCACCCTCAGATGGAACTGGCAGCTATGTCTAGTTCTACACCAATGCTTTATACAAACACCTGTATAACTGCATTGTCTCGGCCGTACTGGATTAGAACAAAACAAGCTCTTCAAGGAAGAGCAAACCTGTCTGGTGGACAACTGCCATTAACAGGCTTTACAATAAGAGGAAGAAATTGCCGTCTAAGAGTAAGAGGGAGTGGGCCCTAAACTGGAAACACTCCCTCCTCACCTTAAACAGACAAAAAAACACTTCTTGTGAAATTATAAATCCAAATTAGCTTCCTCAGCTAAAGACAATCATAAGGCATTCCTTAGTTACATCCATAACCTAAAAGGAAAGGCTCAGATTTGTGCTGAACTGGTAGTTAATACCACATATACTGAGCCTGTAGGCATAGCTAACCTGTTAGCCGACACGCCCCTGTCCCCACCACATGTACACCATGACATCCCTACCACAGGTCCCCTACCTTGTATCTCTAAAGAGCAGGTCTTAAATGCTCCCTCCAAGGCCAAAAACACAGCATCTATGGTACCTGATAACATCCGTAGCTACATCCTACATGGGATCCAACACGAATTATCAACACCATTGGGTCCTCTTTTCAATCATAGACTAAGCAATGGCTTCTACCCAGCGGAATGAAAAATGGTCATTGTTATTTCCTTGCACAAAGGTGGTGCTTCCACTGATTCTGGAAACTCTAGACCTATTAGCCTGACTAGCCTTATCTGCAAGGTCATGAAGTGAACCATCATGGATTAGTAAAGCAGAAATTAAGGAAATAGACGCTGAAGTTATGGAGTGTCTGTGGAGTGAAAGATTTAATATAGAAAGTCTAATACAGATTGTATCACAGCATGATGGAATGAATCTACAAAGTAAGGAGAAGCAGGAAGATCAGGAGACATCTGAAGAAGGAATATGGACATGTGAAAGAAAAAGAGATTAAATACGGTGTAATATCTATGCCAAGGAGAAAGCAAAACTAACCAATACAAAAAGAGCAGCACCAAAGATATTTGAAGAGAAATACAGGCAAAGGAATCAGGATATGGAAAATCTTACAATACAAAAAATAAGAAGACAAAGAGGAAAAGCAGAAAAGGCGGTAATGGAGAAGTTAAAGAAATAGAAACTGAGGTTAAGGAGCACCTGCAAAGTGAAGGATTCAGTGTAGAAAATCTAATGCAGAAAGCACTACAACAGGATAGAGTAATGGTTATCCAAATTAAGGGGAAACCAGTGGAAAAGGAAGCAATTGGTCAGGTGCCATATCAAGATATTTTGGAGCCTCCCACAGAAAACCAGTATAAATGTTCAATTAAAGCTAGACAGCAAGGAAAGGGGCAGGAGACTCTGGAAACTGATGCAGTCAACGTTGAGGATTGATAGGCCAGCGAGTTCCCATATGACAAAGCAATGGATGCCACAGGATGAAATTAAAGATAAGGTGCCACAGGAAGATGCTATAGAACTTTCTATAGAATGCCTGCAGGAAGTGGAAAACAAAGGATGTGCCCTTAGTTTGGAAGAAAATGAACTAAGGGAAGAGTTGCTTGATTTAATGAACAAAGATAGATATATTAAAATCAATGAACAAAATAGATTGCAGAAGTTCAATAAACTCCCAAAAGTCAGAAGTCTGATAAAACAAATGAACTCAGTAATTAGGACTGTCCATAGAGATCCATGCAATATAACAGAAATAAACAGGCTATGTTACTGTGCAGCTAAATTAATAACTGATAAAGTTCTACTACAAGAGCACAGGGTAGTGAGGCAAAGGAAGGGGAGAAATTGAATGCTATCATGGAAGTATCGAATAGAGAAAAATAAAAAGCAATTAAGACAAGAAGTGTCACTGTTAGAAGAATATAGAAGAGGGAATAGCTCAACAAAAATACTAAGAAAGATATATGTGATAAAAGCAGTGCACAGTATTAGAACCAACCAGGATCTATCATGCACTATTGTAAATAACAAACTAAAAATCTCAACACAGGTGGAAAATCTTAGAAGATACCAGTGGCGGCTGGTGACTTCAAATTAAAGGGGGGCTGCAGGAGACAGCTGAATGGGTGGGGCCAATAGGAAGAGGTGTGTTCAACTAGAAAGGGGTGGAGCTATGCTCAAAAACACAACAACTGGAACTTTAATTAATTAAGCTGCCTTGGGTGCCAAACCATCATTACAAGAGTCCAATCAAGACAAAATGAAGTGTAGAAGAAAAAAATATTTCAATGCATTGGCTACATGACAGCTTACTTAAGGTTGTGAGGCATGAAAAAATAAATTACTTTTTAAATACATTACTGGAATACAAGTCAAAATCAAGTTTAAAAAAACAAGCTTCTCTTTGTACTGCAGTTCTAATTATAACTTATATTCAACTTTATAAAAGTACCAAGTAACATGCTGAAAGTAGAAATCTCTGTGATACCCCCACTTCTAAAAATGTTTCTTATCCAAAAAAGACCTGCTGCCTGACAACAACTATCAACTTGTTTCATGGGGAAAACATGATCAAAGTAAAAAATGAACAGCAAACAAGAAACAAGCTCGATACATTTCTTAAAGGATTACTGCACAGGTTATGGACCACACATGATAAATTGGCATTTTGTTTTGGTTATGGGTAAAGCCTGCAAAGATGACTGCAAATCTCCAACAAATGTAATGAGCTTCTGAAAATATTGTAATCCTGTCCTTTATGACAAATACTGTCATATGCATTTCAATACCTAAGGCTTGTACATTATCTAATTATGTAAATATTCTCTGAATGGCAACAACAAAAAGGCTTTCAGTGTTGGTAATTATTTAACAGTATGCTTATTAAAGGTTACTTGCATCTTATAATCTCAGACAAGCTTACCCGATGGTCATTAAAGCATTGCTACTTAAACACAAAGCAACAGGGCACTGCGACAGCATGCATTTTCTGAATAATAAGAAGCATAAATCAACAGTATAAAAATATGACAGAAAACCAGAACATTCTGCAAAACCAAGGACAGATGAAAAGCCACTGTTGTACTTGTGTCTACCTTGGATGGGGGAATGCTCTGCTCAGTTACACTGCATAACTGCTCCTATCCTTGCTTGAACACATCCAGAGTCACTACATGGGGGAGTGGGGTGCAACAAGTATGTCACAATTTGAAATGTCTCTGGCTGATGGTGATGGCTCTGACACTCATACCTCTCAACCTCAGACCAAGAAATCTGGACAAATCCATACATAGAAGTGGGACACAGGCCCAAAAATAAGGACAATTTTTAAATATTGCTCTTATAAACTTAGAAAGATAATGGAATAGTAGTAGGTCTTGCATTAGTATGAAATTTATGAAGGGCATGAAATCTGAAACTCAAATGTCTGCCATTATTTTCTAACTTCAATCTTTAATGATTTGCCACTAATTTAGTAGAAAACCACAATTTTATGAAAAACAGACCAAAAAATGTGATGCAAAAATATAAAATTGCCACACAATACAGTTGGGAACCTGTCAAAGAAGGGACACCTTTTTAATATTAGTACTGTTAACTTGAGCAGCTGACAAAATAAGAGCATCTACATGCATTTCTGAAATAAAAGTAATCTATAACTCTGATCATTACAGTTATTTATAATTGTAAACCCTCCATGTTTTCTTCTTAAATTGCCATTTTGCGAAGGGGTTATTAGAGGGAGAGCAACATTTTGAGCCAAAACTGGGGACAGTTGAGAGGTTTGAATATTCCTAATTCTATAAAGCGATTTATTTGCACATACCTCTCAACCTCTTAATGCAGGTAATCTAGACAAGGCCAAATAAATATATTGGGGGAACATACAAACAATACTAAAAATTGCTCTTGTATAAACTTAAGACAGTTGATAGAATAACAGGTCTTGCTTTAGCATGCATTTTAATGAAGGTTATAATGTCTGAAACTCAATGTTTGTCATTATTTAATGACTTCATTCCTAAACAATTTGCCAGAAAACCACAAATTTTATGATGAATATACCAAAAATAAAAAGCAAAAATATATTCATTCTGCAAAAATCTGGACAGTTGAGAGGTATAGTTCAGCCGGGGCTGTCTGAGTTTGCTGCCCTTTCCCCCTCACAAAATCATGGTCGAATGGAGCCTCCCCCCTGCAGCCATTCCAATGTCCCATTCCTTGGTTATTTCGCCCCATTTACCATAAACACTGTAATGTGCATACTGCTTTACTTCTGAGATGATTTGGATTTCATTTGAAAGTTTTATTTTGCATTTTACAGCACAGACCCTAATAGATATCTGCTAAACAAAGCAATGCAGTCTCACAATTAAAATAGACTTAGCATTAAAACTTCTCTGCCCTTGAAACTCACATTAATTGAAACAGCATTGAAACCCACATTCAAAGAAAATACATTTTGCCAGTGGCAGATAAAGATTAACTTTGGGCTGTTTTCAAATCATAGGCACCTTGAACATGAAACATACACATGCTCTTTGATACACCTTCCTGATTGTATTAAATTGTATTCCTTGTACAATACAGTACAGTTGTTAGAGGGCATTTTAAATGTATTGTTTTGAACATTTTTCCAGTAAACAAAGAAACAAAATGCATGCATCGATAATGATAAAACTGCCCAATTCAGAACATTTCCATCATAAAAGTCTACTCAAACTTATATTTCCATCATAAAAGTCTACTCAAACTTTTACAGTCCACCAATATCAGTAAATATGCACAATCTCTGAAGAAGTAAAAGTCATCTAAATTCCACATTAAAGAAATCTGTAACTAATGAAGAGGTTGCTGCTAGCAAACAACTTTATATGTCATTGTTTCATCTACAAATAAAGTGGTTGTTGCCCTTGAGGAATAAATTGCCCATGTTGCATTAAAAAAATGATAAGCTAGTAATATCACAGTAGGGAATGGATGGCAAACTGATAACAGGCTCATAGTTACTAGGTATCTTCACCAAAAAGGACTGCAGCATCCACCCCATTTACAACATAGTACAGTATCAGCAATGCATCTACCTACTGTGGGAGTAGAACCCACAGCCTTCTGCATCAAAAGCAAGTACACTAACTGTTGTGCTATTAACAATGCAAGTCAACTCACCATAAGCAGTACTAAACTTTTGTTTCCCTGCAGCTCTCAGCTCCTTGTAAAATCTACTCGACACTCCGCTGTATCTCTGAACTTTGCAGCACAGGAAATCTGGAAAAAGACAAAATTTATTGGGGGGGGGGGCAAAAGCCCAAAAACCAGGGCCACATTTTAAACATTGCTTGTATAATGTTGGAAAGTTGCTACAATAAAATGCTGTGTTACCACCATACATTACATTGCCAAGTTTTGAACCCAGGGGAAACCTGTGCAAAACAGTCAGAGCAACATACCACTATGCCAAATCAGCTGTTTTGTGAAAGAGAGGAAGACTAAAACTTAAATGACTACCATTTAGTGAATTCACTTCTCACCATAGCTGTCAACCTCTTAGCACAAAACACCTGAACAAAGCCAATAATGAGGGAATAGATCCCCCAAACATATTCAGTGAATTCAGTTCTCACCATACCTCTCAACCTCTTAGCAAAAAACACATGGACAAAGCCAATAATGGGGGAATACAGTCCCAAAAATAAGGACAAATTTCAAATATCCATGTTATAAACTTAGAAAATTGCTAAAATAAAAGGTCATGCACTTTCTGAAGAATATGACGTCTGAAATTCAAATGCCTGTTATTTTTATTTAACATTTATTAACCAGGAAAGTCTGACTTGGAACAAAAGCCAATTCTCAGCAGAGCAGGCAGAAACACTCCAGACACATGTCTTTGTAAGATGGGAAGACATGCAGACTCCACACAAAAAGCACCCCAGCCAAGAATCAAACCAGAGAACCTGTAGCTATCAGGCAACAATGCTACCAGTGCACCACTGCACTACTGACTTTGCTACCAACAACAAACATACAGAAACCACAGATGTTATGAAGAACAGAACAAATATGATGCAAAAATCTGCAAATGTTTTCCAGATGGTGGTGGGTATGGAATTCAGGCCCTTACTACCTGCACCTAAGGTACAGGGCTCAAGTCTAAGTATTCTCTACCCACCACCATGTAGCAACTGGGGCATGACACATGCACACACACACACACACACACACACACACACACACACACACACACACACACACACACACACACACACACACACACACACCTCTGTTTGTCGTCCTCCATAGTTCCTGTAGCAGCCCGCACAAACTGTTTCCCCATGAGAGCGCAGTCTGGTGACCTTCTGAGTATCAGGAACTCCAAGCATGTGGAGTTCCGGGACTCACAATTTTTATTTTTCTGTTTTCTTTCTACAGATGGGGGGACTCTTTTTAATTTTTATTCTTTTCTACTACAGGTGTGGGGGGGGGGTTGCAGTCCTATAGCACGAACCGCCCCTGGACGATACACAGATAAATATAAAGGAAAAATACAAAATAAGCAATTTAGTTTGTTTCTTTCGGCTTTTCCTGATTAGGGGTCACTACAGCGGAACTCCGGTCCGCTAATGATTGGCAGTAGATTTTGACATGCTGGCTTGCTGGGCCTAATGCACACCCTTCAATGAAGGAACGCCCATTCACACATGTCGCCACACAGAAGACGCTCTAACGTAGAATCGAATGGGCAACGTCTAACTGTGAGGCAACAACACTACTGCAGCACCACCACCGCAGTACAAAATAAGCAATTTAGTGATGACCCAAAAAAAGTTCTATAGAGAATTGGGAAACAACGTAAAAAGAATTGAAAGACCACCAAAAAAAGAAGAAATAGATGCAGTCTGGAGAAGTATCTATGAAGATCCTGTGGAACACAATAAAGATGCTAAATAGATAAAAGAAGTAAAAGAAAGAATAAGAAGTTTAAAGGTACAAGAGATGAAATAGGGTGAAGGAACAGCCAGAGAGACTGAAATAAAGTTAAGAAAAGCATCTACTTGGAAAACACCAGGCCCAGATGCAGTACCTAACTTTTGGTTAAAAGTATTAACATCTTTGCACGAAGACTTAGTCATGAGTAAGAACTATTTATATGTGCATCCCGAACAGACACCAACCTGGCTAACAACAGGTAAAACAATGCTCCTACTTAAGAATGAACCTGCAAGCTACTCCAAAAATTATAGACCAATAATTTGCCTACCGACGACGTATAAACTATACACAGGAACTGATGCCGACAGAGTTTATAGTCATCTAGAAGAAAATTCAATTATGGCAGTAGAACAAAAGGGCAATAAAAGAAAGTCATATGGAACAAAAGATCATCTGATGTTAAATAAAGTCATAGTGGAGAACTGTAAAAAGGGGAAGAAACTAAGTATGGCATAGATTGACTACAAAAAAGCATTTGATAGTATCCCACATTCATGGAAAAAAGAGTGCTTAAAAATGTATAAAATACATCCTACACTGACAGACTGTATTACAGTGACCATGAATCAATGGCAGACTACTTTGCAATTAAATCATGATAAAGGACAAATTACTATTCCAGGGATAAAAATTCAAAGGGGGATATTCCAGGGTGACTGTCACCGTTACTATTCTGTCTTGCCTTAGGCCATGGCTATAATGTGGCTCCTAGAAAACAACAAAGTCTAAATACTTCTCATCTTTTCTTTGTTGATGATTTAAAACTGTATTGCTCATTAGATGAGGAACTGAAAGCACAGCTTCAGGTTGTTAAAACTTTTTTACATGATATTAGAATGCCATTTGGCCTTGATAAATGTGCAAAAGCAACCTTTAAAGCAGGAAAACTGCAGCACCAGGAAAACATCAGTTTGGGACAAGAATGTGATATAAAAGAACTTGAGCAAGAGGGAGTTTATAAATACTTGGGAATTAATGAAGGATCTGCAATAAAACATAAACAAATGCATATAAAACTTAATGAGTACTTTAGAAGACTTAAATTAATCCTGAAAACAGCATTGACGCCCATGAACAAAATCCAAGCTATAAACCAATTTGCTTTGCCTTTACTAACTTACAGTTTTGGAGTGATTGATTGTCCTCAAAACGTATTGGATAGATTAGATATTAAAACAAGAAGGATGCATCATGCTCACCAGATGATCTATAAAAATCAGTGCATACCAAGATTATATTTTCCCTGTTCCGAAGGAGGGATGGGCCTCCTTGAAATTGATTAAATGTATAGATCTCCAATTGTGGGACTTCACACATATTTGCTGACCTCAGGAGACCCAAATGTAGTGAAAGTTTTGAAACATGAGGAGAATAAATTTAAGATGACTTCTATGCTTAACCTAGCAGAAGCATATCACCATCAAGCAGGAATGGAAATCAAACCAGAAGTATATAAAAAAGTATATAAAAATCAGACAGCAACTGAATATGCCAAAAAACAAAAGAAAGAATATAAGGTGAAGGACCAGATGAAAAGGAAAGAAATGTGGAAACATCATAAATTTAGTGGCAAGTATAGAAAACTTCTGGAAGAACCCCATGTTGATCAGGAATGAAAGGACAGGAATTGTTAGGTATAGACAAATTCAAACCAACAGATGAAAGGTTAATATTGGTGGCCCAAGACAGTGGTCTATGTACACACTGGTTTACAAAGTCCATTGAACATGTGAGAGAAACAGATAAATGTAGGTTTTGTAAAACCAAACTGGAAACAGTCGCACACTTTATTGCTGGTTGTAACACACTAATGGCAGAGGGCCTGCACACTGAAACGCACAATAGTATGGTGAGACTGTTGCACTGGGGATTGTGCAAACATTATGGTTTTGAAGTGGCTGAGAAGCACTGGAAATATGAGCCACAAAGCATCATAGAAAATTATCATGTCTGCATCACGTGGGATCATCCATTACCAACAGTTCAAAAGATAGATGCTAGAAAATTGGATATAGTAGTCCAAGGAAAGAAGACAATAATAGCATTGATCATTGAAATCACCACACCCAGTGATTACAGTGTCCAGTGTACAGAGAAACACAAGGTTATAAAATATCAGGATCTGCAAGCAGAAACGAAAAC
The DNA here is from genome assembly GCF_019279795.1 of Protopterus annectens. Lineage (NCBI taxonomy): Eukaryota > Metazoa > Chordata > Ceratodontiformes > Protopteridae > Protopterus > Protopterus annectens. Next base: position 836,802,731 of record NC_056731.1, read on the forward strand.
AATGTGGAAGAAAGATACCCAGATACTTCTAATTGTAGTAGGAGCAACGTGTCTTATAAAAAAAGAGTCTGCCATCATATTTAAATAAGCTACCAATACAGGTAACTCCATATGAATTACAGAAGGAATCATTACTGGGCACATTGCGGGTGTTGCGAAGAGTACTTTTGTCTGACATCACAGAGTGAAATGATACTAATTTCATTAACTTTAATCGTACTCTGACTTAGGAATGGGGTCCATTCCTGTCATGGTATTAGAAACCCAAAAGATTTGGAGAAATTAAAAAAGGGAGAGACCTTATCAACAAAGATATAGGTAATATCTAAACACTTGACCCTACTCAGTTTGGATTTGTCAAGGGAAGATCATGACTGTTAATCTTGGTGGACTTCTTCAAGACCGTGACAAAAGCCCTGGATGAGGGGAAATCTGTGCATACAGCCTACCTAGACTTAGCCAAGGCATTTGATACTATACCCCACTCAGACATCTTTGACAAACTCACCCAGCTAGGTATCAATCCTTATATGGTTAGGTGGGTCACCAACTGGCTCATTGATAGAACACATACAGTCAAAATAGGGGAATCCACCTCCAACAACAAACCCATTACCAGTGTTGTGTTGTTCCATGGGGATTAGTCCTGTGACCTCTACTGTTTGGAATTTATTTCTCCGAAGTACAAGCAAAAACTAGAGGTCTGTAGCTGACAAAGTTTGCTGATGATTGCAAACTGGGAGTGGTCATAGAATCTCTAAATGATGTCAACATCCTACAAGAAGGTCTTAAGCAAACAAATGACTGCTGCCAAAGTCACAGCATTAAACTCAATGTAAAAAAAGTATTATCATCCCTTTTAGTAAGAGTGATGTTCCTCCTAACTACCATATCAACAGTAACACCCTAAGTACACACTTAATGGTGAGAGACCTGGGCACACAGGTTGACAGCAAACTTACCTTTGATTACCATGTCTCCGCAGTGGTAAGACGTGCATTCTATATTGCTCATCTCATAAGTAAAAGCATTGCTTCCAGAAAAAAGAAGTTATAACCTCTGTGTACTCTTCTCTCATCAGGCCAATAATTGAGTACAATGGTCCTTTTGGTATGTACCGTTCCAAGCAGATGCAGCAACTGGAGAGACCACAAAGGTTCCTCACAAGGAAAATTCAAGGTCTTCAGCATCTTTCCTATGTGGAGCTGCTGAAATCACTGTCACTTTATTCTGTTTTGTACAGATTACTCAGAGGCAATCGCTGCCTTGCATATAGGGCAATCTCTGACCCTGCTTTTTTGGAAATGCTGCATATCTGCAAGTCAAATGGCACATGGGTTACTTGCTCTGAAGATCTTAACCTGTTATGTAACATTAATAAAACCTGCTGTAGGGACAGATTTATCTCCCAAAGGCTACCACACATTTGGAACAGACTCCTACTTCATGTTAAACAGAGCACCTCATTGGTCCTCCTCAAATGCAATCTGGACAAGTGGATGGGTAACCATAAATTCACCCTGGGGGTTCAATCTGTGTCTCTCTTAGATGGGGGCAATAGGTGCTGATTTTGAAAACAAGGGTAACTTGGCTAGGCTTGTAAATGCCCTAGGGTCATTAGCCTAGTAACGTCTTATGATCCTATGATCCTATAATTCTGTGATTCCACCAGGGTGGCTTGTTTTTTGAGTTAGTTCTTTACTTCTTCCTGATGGGTACAGCTGCCTCTATGCAGCTATTAACATACTTATATAGGGTTTCTGTGAACAGTTCTGCATAGGCAGCAGTGTTCCTGGGGTTTATTGGGGTTTCACATTTTACCAGGTTGTCACTTAATAGCATGAAGTTAGCCTTAGAGTAGTTGCTGAATATTCCAGGGTTAGCTGGGGGGGGGGGCAGGTTTTATTTTTACTTAAAAGGAGACCATTTTGTGGTCTGACCCATATGAGAGTAGACATTACACTAGGGAGTGTGCAGCACTCTCCCATATTAGTGAGAACCAGATCCAGTATGGTTGCACCCCTGGTTGGTGTATTAACAATCTGCTCCAGGGAGCTTGTGTTTGCAAAATCCAGGAATCTATGTACCTGTACGTTTGGTGTTGTATAAAATTCTCAGTTAATAGTGGGGTAATAAAAGTCACCCATAAATATGGTATTGGGTTAGATGGTGAGTGTTTCTAATAAATTTAAATATATGGTATGGGTTTCCTGGGTCATAGAAGGGAACCTATAGGTTGCAAGGAAGTGGTACTGGATTTTACCTATGGTAATTTGAACATGGAGTAGCTCAAGTGCATTGTCCTGTTTGACCAGCCTTGAGGTAAATTTGCTTTTGATGAAAATCATCCATCTTCACCCCCTGTCTGTGTAGTTCCTGGTCTAAATGTGTGGAAGGCATTATAACCTTGCACTGTCGGTGTGCTCTCCATGGCTTTAAACCATGTTTCAGTGACTGCACAGACATAAGCATTCTCTAGGGTGAAGATAGCTTCTACATAGTGGAGTTTTTCTTTTGTTTGTTTAGATTCCTAGACTCCTAGCATTGAGCAGTAATACCTTTAGATTTTCTTGGTTTTGATTTGCTATGGCGGAAGTACTTTCAGTAGCATGGATGGGTAATAATTTCTTCCACTTCATTTAGTTCCATTTTTTCTGATCTAGAGTGGCACATGATTATGAAAGAAAGTGGACAGTATGGTGGTGTTATAGTTAACATTACTGCCTCATAGTGCTTGGTTCTTCAGTTTGGATAACTTATAGAATGCCTTCTTTGCAGACTCTACACAACTCTTCTCTGTCTACGTGGAGTTTTGTTGGGTGATTCTGTTTCCTCTCACATTCCAAAGATGTGGTACAGGTGAACTGGCGAGCCTCCAAAATGCCTGTAGATGTGCATGGTATATGCATCTTATGATTGCTCGGTATCCGTGGATTACTTTCTAAGCTATGTTTCATCTAAGTGCTGGGAATGGGTCTGGCTTCCCTGTGTCCCTGTGTTCGATTAATCATTAAAATGAAGGTCCATTGAGTATTAATAAAAGAATGAAACAGTGCAGTTTGAACAATTCTTTAATTTTGTCTGATTTGACGATAAATGTGTGGCTTTAGTTATTTTTTTCTGAAAATCTGTAAGCAGGGTCTTCATTACATAGTAGATTTTGAAGATTCTGTTTCATTACATTTTAATAGTGAACAATATAATTAAAATGATTGCTATTTAGAAAGAAGATTCTATTTTTTTAAGCCTTCCTCTGACATATCCAGTGGAGTTATTACATTTTTCCAGGTGGAGGAGCCTGAGTTTTCCAATTATTTCCTTTTAAAGTGAGAGTCAGCTGTCCAGAGAGGTGTTATGGGCTAGGAGGGTGAAGATTTTATTTTTATTTTTTTGTATATCCCCCTGGTCCCTGCCCCCAGGCAGCTTCTATTTTGCATCACTGCTGCTACCAGGAGGTCCATGTGTGCTAACATACATGATAAATCTCCTGTCAAAGTGGCACACCACTTGCAGCATGTGCACATCTGATCCTTGTTGGAGACAGTACAGCTAAACTCCTGCAGTTGGTTTCAAATCAGCAATCTAAGCTAACATCTGCCCACCAGGATGGGGGAATCCTCCAACAACAACTCACTCCCATCCTCCCCCCATCTGGACCCGTAAGTGCTCATGCTGCTAGACAAATAAGGGTCGTCTGAGGCAGCGTCAGAGCTTCATCCCTGTATACCATGAGAATGAGGTTAGGAAAGTTCTGCCTCTTTAAATATATGTTTTTGAGTGCACTTGATTGCTTATCTGATGAATATTTTATATTTGTACAGAAATATTTCACACTACTTTATATAGTTTTACGAATGCTTCCTTTTCCTAGTTTTGTAGTAACTTACTAATGGCACACCAAGGACCAGCTCATTTTGTTAGCAGTAACACAAAGGCCTTCCTCGGAGTTTATTTGGAATGGTGCATTGAAGAGTGAGTCAATTTGCAGATGCTGTTGATAATAATTATGACCTTTTCTGTGTAAGGCAATACAACTAGCACTAAATACTGGTAGTGAGGGGGTGCAAAATGTATCTAATGCTGATGCTGTCCTCATCCACAGCCCACCATGTGGCATGCTTTATGCCATGGACCATGATAAATATGACAGTACTTTAGGTGTCCTTCCTTTACACAGTCACCAAGGTAAGACTTTTACTTGCCACATAGTAGTGCCGGACAGACCACAAATGAGTTTGTAGTGCCTGGCCCAGCACCCCCATTATAAAAATGTATGCTCTTTAGTGTGGTTAAAGAGTAAAAAAAAGTCTTTTAAGCTTCTGGACTTAATAGCTCAAAACTTTTCTTCTTGCTAAGTAATTGTGGCAAAATGTAACAAATGGCTTGCTACAATCTTTTCTGAATATGATACAGTGAGCACTGAAACAAAAGTGCTTCAGCCCTGACTTCAAATGTGAAACAAGACATTCAAAAACTGAAAACTGCTATTGCACCACCACCAGCTTGCATCTGCCCCCTTTACCACACCCTAACTACCCTTCTGGTGCTCAAATGCATATTCTTTACTATGAAATAAAACAAAAATAACAAAGTCCATGCATATTACTTATTATAGATGTAAGGCAGATCTCTCAAGTGGAGTTCTTCGTGCTGGCCTGATAACTGTGGTACCCTTGTGAACTAGCCACATCCTCCCTGTGCTTCAGGTGAGCTGCCAGCAGCTTATATAGTTAATATCTGCTGTTTTCCTGGAATGAGTGGATTGTATCTGCTGTTTCTGGAATGAGTGGATGAGTAAGGAGAGCCGCATACATGGTTCTAGTGAGCTTTGGGAAAGGTCCTCAGGCCTTGATCTGATGCTACTAGGCAATGCCATAAAAGAAATGTAGGCCTGACATAAATGATAACGTGTACATTTTGCCAGTCCTTCACCCATTTCCTTCCATCATCTTAATCAAGCATGTAGTACAATTAATAACATAATGTTACCTAATAAGATCAACTCACCTAAATTCTATCAGTAAAGATACTCTTGCTACATACAGGTGAAACAAGCTGTGTGTAACTGCATAACATGTCGAGCCAAGCAGCTAGCACCCCAAGCTTGTAGCACTCATAGAACACTACAGTGCACAACATAGCCCACAACCACCTAAAATTATTTAATTTCTACTGCCACATAAGGTTCGTGAACTGTACACCTCATAGATGTATAAAAACATAAGTTATATTAACCTAAACAGACATTGAAACATCAATAAACTATCTACCCCTAAATCGACAAATGACTCTAAACTTCTATTTGCTCTCCAATAAGCTGTAAACCAAATCAAGTTTTTGTTCATACTGAGCCAAATGGAAGGTCAGCCTACTTGTTTCCCCTCTGTTGCCAGCCTGACAGCATTAGGTATAGTAAAGCAGTGTAACAGATAACAATCTCTTACAAAATCAAATAACTCTGTTTGTGAGAACTTCAAATCTTTAAGAGATATGGAGGCCACAGTCTCACAATAAAACACAGAGTTTTAAGCTTTGTACTAACACACCATATGCTGTGCACCCAATTCTGACATTTAATATAATGGTGTATGCTGATACTATAAACCAATCCATACTGATTCCTCTAAGTCTTGTAAGAATTATGTCTCACAAAAATCAAATTCAGCATTGCGTCACATCACATAATATATCACCTTTAACAAACGTTCACCATGAGAAACAGGGTCTCAATGCAGGCACGTGAAACCACTCCATGAACAAAAATGTTTTAGTGACTGGTGATTTCATAATGAGCCCCAGAGATTTCCCACTTACTAGGCTGGACAAAGACAGGGTGACAGTGAGTTATCTTTAAGGTACTGGGATCTTATATGTCTCAAGGTCCCTTAGAACCTTTTCACCAGACAAATGAAACTACAACATGGTAGATCTGCATGTGATAGTGAATATTGCTGGGTGAAAAACTATGACAGGGATGCGGAGAGACATATCTGAGCTCTCAATGCATGTTGCAAATGTAGGCAATATCCTACTGCTTTGCAGAACTCTGCCTTCTCTACAAATGATATTTATGTACAAAGAAAAAATAATTGACTTCAACAACTTGCTAAGTAATTGATGTCATTGTAGTGGGATCCATTTATTGCTAGCATGGAATGAGATGCATGACAGTCCAATTTGCTTTGCATAGAATGGTCTTCACTTCCCTTTCCAAAGTTTCTACATAGCTGATAAAGCTCTTGTTGACCCCTTAGCGCCTTTTAGGCAAAGTTCAGTTAATGAACATTCCAATGTACCAAACATATCAATGTCAAAACTGGATCAAATTAAGGTGGCTGTTAATGCCAGAAGTCTAAATAGGATACCTGACCTTGAAGCACTCCTGCATTGGAAAGACACCCATATATGTATAATCACTGAAACTGTTTTAAATGTCCAGACGATATTCTTAACACACCTGGGTATGGCACCTACCATACCATCAGACCCAATGGCAATCATGGTGGTGTATCCATATTTGTCAGAGACCATATAACCTCTAGACAGATTACCAGAGACCCACAAATGAAACTTATTAAACTCCAGATCACACTAGACCTTGGAAGTTCATGTCAGGTTCCTAAACATCATGGATGAACATTCCTTTAATAAGAACTCCACCACTGTATTTATTTTTATTATTTATTTAACATTTGTTTACCAGGATAATCTGGCTGGACAATTGGTGTCTGTGGAGTCCTGGGGAGAAAAGCTCCAGACATTACAGAAAATAAAGTAATGGCAAAGATATGTTACAAAGGTATAAAAGCAAAAGAAAACAATTAGAGTAGCATCATAGGAGACATAGTAGAGGAAATCTAAATGGAAGACTTGCACAATGTAGTATAAGATATAGTAGCAAAGTATATGCAAGTGCTAGCAATATATTCAATATTTACAGTAAGCCAGATTATAGCAATATATACAATATGTACAGTAATCCATTGGATGTTAGACATGTTGATGAAACCCAGAGTATAAGGGAGTAGTAGTTGGAACTGCTATAAGGTTAGCTCTAGGAGTTGGGGTGGGTTCGGGGGGGGGGGTGACTGCAGCTACAAAGGCAGTTACTGTAGAGTAAGCTTTGAGGTGGTTTTTGAATGCCAAAGTTTGGTTTTGCATTCTGAGGTCAGGGAACAGGGTGTTCCATATTTTTGCAACTATGTTGGGGAAGAGGGAATCTCCTGATCTATTTTTGGAGAGGATATTAGAAATCAGAGCTTTGTTGCCTGATCTTAGGGATCTATTTGATGTGTAGAAGTTTAGGAGACCAGACAGGGCAGGGATTTTCTCTGGATAGTATAATATCTGGTGGGCAAGGTTAAGTTGGAGATAGTGTAGTAGACTGGGGAGTTTGAGCCAGTGTACAATTTGTAGGGATTGGCAGTGGTGAGAACAGGATTTGGCATTAGTTGTGAGCCTTGCAATTTTGTTGTAACAGGTAAAGAGTTTGTTTATGTCAGTTATATTAATGCTTGTAAGTATTGGTGATGCGTAAAGTAGTGTGGACATGAGGTGTGTTCTGGCGATATTTATGCATGCTTTGGAGGTAAGGACATTTTTGCAGTGATAGAGGGTGCCTAGTTTTTGTGAACTTTGGGATGGTTGTTGAGATGTGCTTGTTGAATTTTAGTTGAGGGTCTATTGTACATCCTAGAAGTTTGGCTTCTGATACTGGGGAAATTAATGTTTTATTGGCTGAGAGTATGGAGAAGTTGGGGTCAGTGGACTTTGGTTGGTGAAATAACATAAGTTTAGTTTTCTTGGGGTTTAGTATTAGTTGTGCCTTATTTAGTCAGTTTTCTATCTCTGAAAAGGAATCTTGGGCTTTTTGCTGGAGGAGATGGATGTTTGGGGCTGAACAGATTAGGGTTGTGTCATCAGCGTATTGGACTATGTCTGTTTTTGTTGTTGCTAAGTGAAGTTGATTTGTAAAGATGTTAAAGATGGAGGGACTCAAAATAGGAACTTCTGGGACTCCAAGTGTGACAGGTAGAGGGGGGATAAGGAGTCTAGCCATTTGGCAGACTGTTGGCAGTTGTGTAAGTAATTTGGAACCAGAGTAGGGGAGGGGCTGTCGATGTTAGGTCAAATCAGTAGGTTAGAAGTTTATTATGTGAAACAGTAGCAAATGCTTTGGATAAATCTAGAAAGATAGCAGAGATTAGGTTGCCTTGGCTCCTGAATGAGTTTATAGTGTTGGTGAAGTTAATTAGGGTGGTGGTGATACTGTGGGATGGGCAGAATCTGTGTTGGGATTTGGAGAAGAGATTGTTGGACAGAAACTAGGTGAGGAGTTGGTGGTGAATAGACTTTTCTAAGAGCTTTGATAGGGGTGAGAGGATTATGATGGGGCGATAATTGGTGAGGTCAATAGAGGTGCCACCTTTGTGAAGGGGAATGATGATCGAGGTATTCCACAGGAATGGGACAGTTTTTTCTTTAATGGATCTGTTTATAAGTAGTGAGATTGAGAAAGCTGTGGCATGTGATTCAATTTGAAGGTATTTAGCTGGAAAATAATCATCTGCTAGGGTGGTTGGTTTGAGTCTGGATAGGTATTTTTGAATGAGAGCAGTTGAAACTGGTGTGAGGGAGAAGGGGGTGGTGTTATTAATAACTTTTGAGGTTTGTTGTGGGTAGTGAGCATTTGTACTGTTTATAAGTTTGAGTCTGGAGGTTGTAAAGTATTCGTTAAAGTTGATGGCTATGTCTGAGTTTGAGCTGTCTATATTGGGTGGGGGGTTTGGGTCTTTCCTGGCTGGAGTATGTTATTTACTGCAGCCTAGAATTTCTGAGGGTTAGAATTATGCTTGCTTTTCATGGAGATATAGTGGTTTTGTTTGTCACTCCTAATTTGTTTTTTAGCCATATTATGTAGTTCAAGGTATTTTTGCCATCGCCAGGTTTTCCAGGCTTTATCTCTGTCTCTGAGTACGGGTCTAATTGAGTTTTGTAGCTGAGGGGCAGGATTACAATGTATCTTAATGGTTTTGATTGGGGGCAAGTGGTTTAGGATGTTTAGAAATGTGTTGTTAAAGTATTCTACTGCATTGTCAAGTGGGAGGTATTTGATTGGAGACCAGTTATTGGCTTTTAGGGTTTCTAAGAAATGAGCTGTGGGGAAGTTTTTGTGGGATCATATTTGTAGTGTGGAGAGTTGATTATCGGGTTTTAGTTTTTGTCTTAGGATAAATGTGAGGTTGTGGTCAGGTCACAGAGTTAATCAGCAATGTACCACACTGGTGAGCAGTATTGGGTTGATTTGCGAGGATCTAATCTAAAATGGGTTCTCTTTTGGTAGACTTATCAATGTGGGTAGGTGAATGTATGAGTTGGGTGAAATTATACAGGTTAAAATGGTTGATGGGAGTTAGACCTTGGACAGAGTTCCAGTCGATATTGGTGTCACCTAAGACAAAAGTTTCATGGGGAGGGAGCAGGACGCCCAGTGTAGGATTGATTCAAGGGTGGTTAGGTTATCGTCTGGGGGTATATATATTCCAAGTATGTTTAGGTGCTTGTGTTGGTTAAGGTGGAGTTTAGTGAGGATGGTTCCTGCATTTTTGGAGTCTGGGGAGTCATATTGAAGGAGCTGGAGTTTTAAGCTGGTTTTGTAAATTAGGGCAACACTGCCACCTCTTTTTTTTGGGTCTATCGGTGCTCAGGATGTTGTATCCAGGTGGGATTATTTGGTTATCTTTGATATGTGGGTTATGCCAGGTCTCTGTAATGAGCATTAAATCAGGGTCATAAATGGAGATAGTGGAATGAAGCAGTTCTTCTTTATTCATGATACTGTGAATATTCAAGTTAAGGATTAGCAGGTCAGTGGGTTTATGTTTTAGAGGGGGCTGGCAGTTACAGGTGTTTATAGAAGCAGTTCTTGGGCCTGGGTTGGGGCGGCTATCACCACCTAGTAGTAGCTGGCATACTAAGGAAGTGATTGTTTTGAGGTAAAGTGTTGTAAGGTTGTGGAATTTCTGACTAGGTTGTTTTTTGGATGTAGAGTCAAGGCAAATGGGTGAGATGCGTTGGGGAGTGGAATGTTTGTAGGTGAGTGGGGTAGGGGATGGGTGACTGGGTGAGAAGGTAGCTGAGTGGGATAGGGTTGAGGATTGTGGCTCAATGCAATGGCTAAGTGGGTGATGGTAAGAGGTGCAGATGGAGGCTATGAGGAGCCCTGTAGAAAGAAGAGACTAATAGAAGAGGAGTAAGTTGCAGTTGAGAGCAGAGGAACTGAGGCATTATTGGGTAAGAGTGGTTTGAGGCAGTGTTTGTGGTGTGTGAAGAGAGGATGGGTGTTTGGGTGATGAAGTAGTAGGGGATGAAAGGTGTGCTAGTGAATTGGGTGTGTAGTAGAATGGGGTTAGTTTATTGTAGACGGTAGGATAGCAAAGTAAGAGGTACTGGAGGTAAGAGGAGTAGTAGTGGAGGAGATTGATTATCAAATTGTAATGTGGAGTGGCTTAGAGAGCATTCTAGGGTGAGGGGTTATTTTGAGAGAGGTGATAGGATGCAGGGTTTGGTCTAGATGTGTCAGGTGATAACGGTAATGGATAAATGTAGGAGTAGTGGGGGCGGGTAGGGAATGGGGTTAGGGTAGGGGAGCGGAGGGAGCCTGAGTGCAGCAAGGGTGAGCAGAGTGGGGCTGAACCCAGCAGGACTGTGTGGCACCAAAAAACTATCAGTCCTGATTAATGGAGACTACCAGGTAAGTAAGTTAAATCACTGGCCAGCACAGAGGTGGGGAATTGAGACAACTGTATTTGAATTCATATAGGGTCTACTATTGGATTTGGCCAAAATAGCAGTGAAATATTTGAGACTAGTTCTATTTGACTGAGAAGGGGAAGAGAAGGCAGTAAGGGCAGAAAGGGAGGCCCAGTTTGAACCGTTTCACCGGTATCGGTAAATTGGATGCAATACCTGGGTATCTGCTTCCATCTACTGGGGAAATACTAGTATTACAATACACAGGGGTCCCAAAATGCACCTACTCTGCCCAACAAAGCTGCTTGTCTCAATCTGCTTAAGAGGTGCTTCAGGTGTTTGAGGTGGTCATATGGCAGAAAGGACAACTTGCTGACTTTTCTTTCAGGAGAGTGAGGCCACTGCACCTTTAGGGGTTAGCTGTAAGACACAAGGGGTTAGGATGGATGAAAAGATTACAGCAGTGGAAATAGGGCAGGATATAAGCTACTCACAAATAAAAAAAGCAGTGTAGGGGTTAAAGTAGAAATGTGGAATTTGGAATGGCAGTAGATTTCATTGCAAAATGCTGAAACAGCCAGCATGTTAAGCCCTTATGCTCAAACTCTAAAACAGCAGCTGTAATAACAAATAATGCAAGTCTCCTAGGATTCAAGCAAGTTTTACAGTGCATGGAACAACCTAGTCGTGTAATTCACATCAAAGCCTTGCTCAGGTAGAGGCATGTACCAATATGTTGGCAGTCTATCTCAGCTGATTGCTCTAAAAACACGCACGAAGACTAGACTACTATAAACATTCCAATGGTTAGCTTCAGGTGTTCAATTCACTTTTCAGCAGTCTACAACAGATATTCAGTAGTGACACCTCCCTGTAGGAGACTTTAACCACACTTCAGTTGAGTGGAGTATCTGCTCCTCCAATGTAGGTTATGCTTATAAGTTTTCAGATCTAATAAATAAAAACTCAACAGACCAGATTGCTACAAGCCAAATACCAGACAAAATATTCTTGACCTGCTACTTACAAATGTAGCATCATCATGTACAGCTTCACTGGCAACTCTCTACACCATTAAGTCAGACCATAAACTAACTTTTCTCTCAAACTATCTAAACATCCTGAAACCAATATATATGAATTCAAAGACTCCAAGTGCCCACATATCCTCAAATTCTATGCCATACTCTCAAAATTCACTTACAAAAACCTTTCCTCAGACATCACCTTAAGAGATAGATTTGCAAAGTAGTTATATACCTACATTAATAAATGTGTGAAATTGGAAGTCCCATCCAGATACAAACACAACGGTAAATTTAAAAGCAAACTACACTGGTGGTCTACTAATGTAAATAAAATTTACAATAAAAAGAAAAAAAAAATGTATACAACAGATCTAAACATCCCCAAGTCAAGGAAAATATTAAAAAATTAACTAAGAATTCAAAGAGACTATTAGATGTACTAAGGCAGTCCATAAATCTAGTTTTGCACCTGAAATCAAGAACAATTATAGATCCTTCTTTAGTTATGCTAGAAAACTAAGAAACAGCACTCAATATACAGAACTCATACTAAGTAAAAAAACCTACTCAGACTTGGTGGACATTGTCGATGTACTACCAAATAAATTTAGGACAAATTTTACTCCTGACTCAGATGACTATCGAAAGCACTGCACGCCATGTATCTGTGAAGCCCCATCATCCCTAAAGAACACATACTGAGAGTGCTGTCCAAGACTAAGAACATTTCCTCCATGGTACCAGATAACATACTGAACTGTTGGTTAAATAGTATAAAAAATGCCCTGGCAGAACCTCTCCATAAGCTATTTAACCTGAGCTTGGTTACAGGCTCCGTCCTGGAAATATGGTGTACAGCATTGGTGATGCCTCTCCATAAAGGTGGCTCTACTAATGACGCTGAAAGCTATAGGCTCATTAGCTTTATAAGTCTCATTTGTAAGGCTATGGGATACATTATAGCTGACTTGATTAACATCAACATTAAAAATGTCATCATGCTTGATCTGCAGCAATTTGACATCATAAAAGCTAGATCCTGTTTAATGAACCTGGTAAACGTCTTTGAAAATATAACACAAGCTATATGAGGTAGTCACGCTGTATGCACCATCTACCTTAATTTAGCCAATGCTTTTGACACATCACCCATGTTAGCATGATTAATAAAGTAAATGTGTTACAAATAAATGTCTATTTGGTAAGATGGGTAGTAAACTGACTACATGCCAGAACTCACACAGTGCAGGTGGCAGAGGCAGTGTCTGAGAGCATAAATGTGATCACTGGTATCTCACAGAGCCCACCGCTGGGACTACTTTTGTTTGGTATTGTCTTCTCTGACCTACAAACTAAAAACAAAACATGCGGCCAACTAAGTTTGGGAATGTCTGCAGATTGGAAACCATTGTAAAATCACCCTCTGACACAGAAACCCTCCAGCAGAAACTTACACTGATAAATGCCTGGTGTATTGAAAAATTGGCATAAATTAAGTGCTAGAAAATTCAGCATTGCTTCATTTGGCAGACAACCCCTTAGCACATTGCACTGATGATACCCCACTTCAAAAGGAAAATGCAGTTTGAGATCTGGAAAATGTGTTGATGATTCCCTGTCCTTCAATCACCATGTAGCAATGGTTGTCAGGAAATCATTCTACTTGGTGCAGCTGATTGTCAAAGGAATAGTATTTAGATCTAAAAAGGTTATTGTCAACTTATATTCATCACTGATCAGATCAGTTATAGAATGCAGTGTCCCCTTTAGGATGCACCTCAACAGACATATCAAACAGTGGGAAAGACCTCAGAGATTCCTATTAAAGAACATCACAGGACTAAGACCCCCTTGCTATCAGAAAAGATTACCACTGTCCTTCCTCTTTTCTATGTTTTACAGGCTCCTCAGAGTAGAACTATACCTTGTCCTTCAAGCAGTCATGGACAAGTAGCCCAGGATCTCTTGTACCTTCATAAATTAAACAGCCACAAAATACCAGGTCAAGCAGATCAGTAAAACAAGATGAACAGACATATTTGTTATTCAACATGTCCCTCACATATGGAACAGAACCTCCCTGCAGATAAGGTGGTGTGCTATACTGTTTTCTTTGAAATTGTACCCAGATAATTTGGTGGGTATTTATAATTTCACCCTGAGCATGTCTGGTATAGCCCTTCTTGAGAAAATGAAGTAATGCTTAAGGTGAGACCTGGCAATGGGCAATGGTCATATGATTCCTATGATGGGGGTGGGGGTAGGATTTGTAGATATGATGAAATAAAATCACATAGACAAACTGTGGGAGTGAAACAGAAAAAGAAGGGTTACCATTACATCAGCTGCCAGGTAGTGTGTGCTTCATGGAGGGGGGGGGGGTCAGGTAGTATGTGATGCATGGGGGTGTCAGATAGTGTGTGATGCATGGTGGGTATCAGGTAGTGTTTGATGCATGGGGGCTGTCAGGTAGTGTGTGATGCATGGAGAGTGCCCGGTAGTGTGTGATGCAAGGGGAGTGTATCACCAACATGTTAGCCCAGCATCCTGACAGTGCCCATGATTCACATATTTGCCCACAAGCTCACTTTACTACCTCTTCCTGCCTGGTAGAATTCTTCACAGAGATTGTAATGTTCCTTGCCATAAGTATTTCACTATCTGTAGAGTGTGGTAGGTACTATTGAGTAATCACTCCCCTTTTTAATTATGTGCCCCCTTCCTGGTTTGCTTTGCAGGTGATGCAGTTTACCCACTTAAACCTTGCTCAATGGCACAAATCATTAAACCTCAAGAAGCTGCCAAGGAGCACTTCAACACCACCTCATCCAAGGTATGGTTAGTAAGCTTCTGCTTGGTTTGCTTAAATCCCATTTCTATTGTCTGGATGAGTCTGGGGTGCACTTCAATATGACCCTGCCACTGCATGCAAGATATTTACAGCATGCTGTGCTCTGCATAACATGATCATGCATCAGTCTGATGTGCAACTGCCACAACCAGTCACCAATAGTGGCAGTGCAGCTCCTGCTATTGTTCCTCCCAAGAGGGACGATAATGATTATTACTCTCAACTGTACAGATTTTCGCAAAATGTCCAGATTTTTGCCTCATATTTTTGGTCCTTTTTTCATATAATTGTGGTTTTCAGGCAAATTGGTGGCAACTCATTAAAGACTGAAGTTGGAAAATAATGACAGACAGTTGAGTTTCAGACTTCATACCCTTCAGAAAATTTGTGCTAATGCAAAACTTGTTGTTCTATCAACTTTCTAGGTTTGTAAGATCAATATATAAAAAGTACCTCTATTTTGGGTGCTGTGTCCTACTTTTATTTATGGCTTTGTCCAGATTTCTTGCTCTAAGAGATTGTGAGGTATGTTAGTGATGGTGTCCAGCTGATAGCAGTAGCACAACAACCGACCTGCAGACTTATACATGGTATATGGCTGTGCAGACAGACAGGCAGGATGTAGTCCAGAACTGTGAGGTATGGCCTCCACTTTGTAATGAAAAAAAGTTTCATAGATAATACTTGACACATAAAGCATTACTTGTAGGCTATACTTTGGTGCATGGTTAATGCACACTGTACATCAAACATTTCTTATTTTTCAACCACAGAGATGTTGTTTTTCATTACAGTTTTATCATTCATCATTTGGAGATTGTATTGTAGTAAGCAGCACAAGCATTAGCTATAATAACAGGGACTGAGTGCAACAGCAGGTGTTGTGACACGTATTTATGACTATGCTGCTATTTTTTCCTGCAGTGGACAGACCAGGCACTGAAGCATTGGGTCTATATTAGATGAACGAACACTTAAAATGTCGAGTACAACATGCTCAACAGCTTTTAAGTGAAAGTTCATATAAGCAAAACCCCAGGATGTTGAAACAAGGAATTTCAAAAAGTTATAGCTGGCCAGCCATCAGGAAGCCAAGGGCTGATGGTCTACAATGTACTATACACCATTACAACCCCCACCCCAAAAAAGCAAAAACAAAAACAAATCGACAAACAAAATAAAGTGGAAGGCTATGCCCCCCCACACCCCCCTACTTAAATGTATCAACTCCGAGATCCCACCACAGTGGTGGACTGTCATAACATTACACAGGGTGAACGTCAAGACCGCATCACAGTGGTGGACTGTAAGAACGGTGAGACAGGGTGAACATTTTGATGTCAGCCATTAGCTGCCTCATGGCTGGCCAACTGTAACTTTTCGAAACTCCTTGTTGCGACATTCTCAGGTTTCGCTTAAAAGCTGTTGAGCATGTCATAACGGACATTTTAAGCATTCATTCATCTATTACAGACCTGAAGCATTTCGTAAGCTATTAGAAATAACTGATTTTTTTGTTCTTAAAGATAGCTGCTAATTTTATGTCTCTATACAATACATCAAAATACTTCCTTCTCATTACTTGCTTGTAATGTAATAATACTACCTTATTGCAATAAAATTCTTTTTCTATTCTTTTTTTTTTTGCTTCTCATAGGACCTTATCTGATGGTTCTTCTGCCTTCACCCTTTTAGTGCATTTGTTCTAGGGGGTTAGAATTCAGGCATTCCCATATGAGTTGAATACCCTGCGGCAGCGGCACATTTGTTCCTAATCAGGCTTCCATTTTCTTGTAAGAGTTAAAGGGTAAAGAGCAGTTTAGCTTGATGGTCCTGGTGCAATCTAAGGGGCACCATCCCAGCCTCTACAGCTCTTTCAAGACCACAATGTTTCTTGTGGGGAAGCCTGCCTCTACATGCTTCCTATTGTTTAATGTACTATGACAATGCAGGACCAGAAAGGTTTATACACCATTGGATAGTGCCTAGACTCATAGAGTATTCATGACTTTACAGACTCATAGAGTATTCATGACTTTACAGTGAAAAAAATGTTCAGAATTTTAAAGCAATATATTGTGACTCTTACTTCTAATGACATCCCAGTACATATATGCACTGGTATTTTATTCTATTCCGACACCAGATTGCTGATATTCCAGTGTAGCATAAGGGAAATGCTGCATTCCTGCCAGTGTTTTCCTTTGGATGAGATGTTAAACCAAGTCAGTGTCTAATCTACTTGAGATGGTGATAGCTCAGTTGGATGTAAAAGATCCAGTGGCACCTATCAAAAAGAGTGGAGGAAGTTCCTCTGATTCACTGGACAAATTTCCCTGGTAGTGTAAATTGCATCTTGGGTCTTCCCTGAAAAGTGGCCACCAGCCAAGTGGAACTAACCCATTCAACAAAGGGTAAAACATTTCTTCAGCCTACCCTTAATGAGAACTGTGTACAAAGTCCTGAAGTTACTATCTAAGTATAAAATGCAATACTTAAGGCTTAATCTTGGTAGTTCATAGCAACATTTGTACAGGCTTATACTTCGTCACTAAGGGACAAAATGCACCTATGACTTACATTCTGCCTGTAAGGACTTAAATGTTTGTTAATGCTGAATTCAGTTCGGCCATATTGCTATGGGCAGATCATGGAGTACTAGTACTGTTAGCTGTTTGTGACAGAAACATGTCTTTATTGATGTTAATAATAAATAATCATGTTTCCAATTATTTACCCATGTACATAACTAAAAACAGACATGGTAACAACTGCAACTGATGAGAGAGAGACAAAATGCAACATTGTAAGAAAGTGGAATAAATGTAATATTAATGTTTATAGAACTGAGATAATAATTAACCTGACTAGTGGATATGTCAGGGGCTATTCACATACAGTGCACTTATTGAATATGACATGCATATACAGGGAATGTATGCGTGATAACTGAGTGTACTGCTATATCCTCAACTTCATCCTTTATAAACAAGGCATGAGCCATGCAACTGCTGTGTCATGCACAGCAGAAAGGGACATGTGTTACCATTTGCTCTCATTGGACAATCATAGATAGGGGGTATATTACCCTGACACATTTATTAGACAAGCATGTGTTTTATATTTGTGTACATCATAAGCAGTAATATAATAGCACTCCAAATACACTGGTGACAAATGAAAACACAGATCTGATTTAATAAAGAACATTTCAGATTAATTTGTACAATATGCTTCTGTCAAAAGAATGACAATGAGGTAACTGTGTTGATGTTCGCACAACTATCAGCAGTGCAATATCAATGCTGCTCGGCCAGTGAAGCTGTTCCTGCTGTTTTGTACATTTTCCCAGAATTGAAACACAATATATCTCTGTAGATATGCTTTACAAGTCATTACTGAATGCATGTGACACAGGAACACTCAGAGCTTGACATTCACAGAACAACTGTTTCACTGGCAGGATATTAAAACATGACTTTATACTTTTGTCTCAAAAGTTCAAATTGGGAATAACAATGTCATACAGTGTTGTTTAATAATGTCAGTACATTCATAAAACGTTGTCCTTTGCTGGAATTGAACACTAATCAATGCAATCCCATGGACTACCGACATGTATGGACCATAAGCACCACAGTGGAAGCCTTAATAATGCCGTGAGGCTCCACTGTTGTAAAGTCATTACATCATTTGATTGTGTTACAATCTGTATGAGATAAAAGGGCTGGAGGAGGTTTCTCCCACTGTAATTGTACACATTATAGCACTTGCAGTTGTCATTCGTGGAAAACAGCATTAGGACACATCGTGCTTACAGTCAGTCAATGTGTGTTTTGAACACCTGACTATGTGACAAAGGAAGTTCTATGATACTGGGAAGAATTAACCCACTATAGAGCAAGGGATGCTACAGTTGTGAGATATTTTGGTCTTTGAATCCATGACATCACATTATTGGTGCAAGCGAAATGTGTGCCTGTAGTTTCTTTTAAAGACTGTTGTTATATGTTTCATTCTCACACAACGTTGCCTACTGCTAGTTATACCCAAACACGTGATACATAATACAATCACTGTGACATGAGAATAAATGGCAATCAAGCAAGATGTGTGGGCAAGCATGGATTTGAACTCATGCTTACTAAGGCAACAGCATACAGAGCATTGTCTATTGTCTCTTGTCCTCATTTCACAGAAAGAAAACATTGTATTTCACATGGGAAAGCCAAATGTCATCCCATGACATTATCATTGGCAATAACATTTCTATGCAAAAAATGAGCTTATATTGTTATTATAGGAATCCTCAGTCATACATGAATATAATAGCTTTTTGGCTAACACCATTGTTACTTTCTTGACCCAAGCAAGTCTAAGGATCAATGGCTGGATTTGAACAGACTACCTAAGATCACAACATGCAAGACACTGCCTGAACTGTACATGCCATATGAGATGCTGTGTTACAATTGTATCAATGCATATTTGAATAGATGACATCACTATTCTTTCATAAGGTGATGTTCTTCTAAAAATGCATGACAGAGATGCATAGTAACACTCCACATACTGTATGCATTAGAAGTTTCACTAAACAGGACAACAGACAAGCATACACATACAGTAATCAATCATTGTTGGATTCAAACCTCCTCCGTCTGTACTTATACAATCTAGACAGCTCAGAATTAACAGCCAGTGCCACAGGATAACTCATGCGACCATACTGATGTAGTTCATTTCTGATAGCATGATGTAAGCATTATGTTTCCAAAACTTTTGATTGCCTGTGGGTAATACAAATTTATAGGGTAGTCTTCTGCCAGTGAAAACATGACTCCTAAGCAGAAGTTTACATAAGAGCTGTTATCATGGACAGAATTATGTATGATAGGACAGATAGTCACATTATTTAACCAATGTTGGCTATGAACCCTCTTCCTGTCTAATTATACAATCTATAGAAAACAGAATTAGCCACAAGGACAACAGGAGAAGTTTGACTCTTAAGGGGAGAGAGTGCACTTTTGACATAATGACCTCATCAATGTGTTTCAGAGAATATGCTTGTGGTTAAAGTGGGATAAGGGAATACTTGTAATACTTGCCCATGTTAAATCGTACCCATGACTAGAAGAAAATACATTACCTTTTCTCAGGAATCTACAAATATCTGATATTGCAACCACACAAGGTCCCCACGGTGAGAACAGAACTTTCAACCTATCTACTTAAACAATCAAGAAAGCACAGCATTAGTTGTAAGTGTCACAGAAGAAGTCTGACTCTTAATGAGAAAGAGTGGAATTTTGACATGACCTCACCAGTGTGGTGCAGAGAAGATGTTTGTGGTAGAAGGGGAATAAGGGAATGGAGAATACTTGCCCCTGTTGAATTCTTCTTGTAATTGTAAGTTGATATGTTACACTAAATCGGGAAGGTATACATACCTGATATTGCAACCACACACATGTTTTTCATGATGGAGATTGAACTTCCTACCTATTTAGTTACACAATTGAGAGAACACACTATCAGTCACTCTAGTGCCACTCTAGAAGTCTGATTCTTAATGGGAGAGAGAGAAAGCATTTTTGACTAAATTACCTCATCCATGTGTTGCAGAGTGTTTTTCTATTAAAAGTGGGCTAAAGTGCCGAGGGATCTGTGTCCAAAATTAAATGTATTGTCCTGTCTGGAAGTGTAGATAGCACATTTGACATCAAAGTGTTACCTACTTGTCACTAGAACCCAATGACCCAAATGGACAAAGAGGTGCCCCAGGGTGAGAATTGAACCTCTGAGTTACCTCAACACCCTAAATGGACAAACAAGTTCCCCAGAGTGAGAGTCAAACCTCCTAGTTACATAATGTAGAGGACACTTTATAAACTGCAAGTACCACAGGAGAAGTTTGACTTTTACACTGTGAAAATGCACATTAGTACCTAGTAAGACTGCACTATCTGGAACATCTGTTACTGTGCATCACAGGTTTTGGGACAACTGCAAGTGTGTGGACAGGTCAGCATAACAGCGATGTGCTTGTGCCATGCAATGGCATACTTCTCTGCTGAGATTAATATACTGTCCTTCATGTACATTTTATTACTGTGAGGGAGATATACCTGATTCACAGTATGGGATGTCAATGACAATTGCAACTGTAAACCAGGGGATTATCACTCAAGTTTTCCTGCCAGTTCATTCCTGGATGAGTGCATGGAAATAGTAAAGCTTTATAGTGTCACTTGGTCTTGTCTCATGCATGCACAATGTACATTGACAGATAGTATAGATGCTTCCATTGCCAAGTTGAAGACAAGAGCCAAAAATTGTGATTTTGGTGATTGCAAGATTCATTAATAAGAGAACCATTTGTGCCATAAGAAACTATTAAACAAGTGGCTGGTTGTTTTAAGGAGTAGACTTCCCTTTATTCAAAATCGGGAGTTGTGTAGAGCAAATTAATTTACTTGTACACAGTTAATATAATTCAAAAACTACAAGAAAAATGAAAAGTCAATATGAGAACTAAAATGAGGATGTTTGGCAAAACTGAAAGCACATGTAGTTTTAATGCTGTCAGTTCCATTGAAGCTCATGTAGCAATGCATGCACAATGAATTACAGTTTGATGAAGTGATTCAGTATCAAAGCTTGATAGTCCCTCATATGTCAAAAATAAACATTGTCATTGATGAACTTATTGAAAAAAATGGAAGGCTAACGAGAGGGAAAGCATTGTCCTTACATTTGAAGATCATTGTAGGGGGAGAGCATTTTCCCTATGATTGCGGGCATTGCTTTTCTGAAAGGTCAGTGCTTTGATCAAACCCTAAGACCAGTGTCGGGTCAAACATTGGGAACTTGGATCCACATCTGGACTCCGCTGCCATGAGAGCAAAACATTCTTGGTGCACTTAGTTAAGACTGATGTCACTCAGAAAAAAATGTATGCTTTTTATACCTGAGAGAGGAGGTGATGATGTGAATGACACTTTGAGTTTTTTTGAATGAGGTGGGAGGTGGATGGTAGGCTATAACAAATAGAATGGAGTTGTTTTTGCTAGAAGGGATTATTACAAGAAGCCATTTAGGTTCAGAATCATAGGATGCATTTACTTGGGTAATACATATGACATTAAGTTTGGGCTTACAAAGAAGAGTCCTTCTCCCTGTACCAATCAACATCAAAGGTGTAATTATAGCAAGGGAAGAAGTATTGTATGTTTGTATGAAAATTTCTTAAGCCAGAATTATGTGACTTCAACAAGGTTAGACAGGTGTACTATAATAATAAAGAACTGATATGGTCTAGTGTACTCCAAATTATCTTGATATTAGATGGACACAGGAGATGGTGGTGGGTTGTAGACTGTGGAAGGGTTGGGAGTTGGTAGAGGTACTGAGTATAATTCTACATTTGATCTAATTTGGTGTAGAAATATGACATGAGAAAATATACAAATACATTTAGGTAGCTTTACATGATGGTGACAGGCTTTAATATTTATAGTCATCAGGAGGTGCTGCAATATAGATAGAGTACTAGGGAGTGAGGGGCATTTAAAGTGGAGAGTGAAGTAATGGCCAAAGTTACATGGGATGGAGAGTATTATATCCATTGAGAGTGAGAAGGGAAATGTCATCGATATCATACCAGTGAGTTCAAGGAGAGAGAGAGAGAGAGTAATAGTATAAGAATGGTTATGTAAAGAAAAGGTGACATTAAGCTATATGGACGATATGTGGGAAGTTGTAATTTAGAGTTTTGGGATAGTGAGGAAGGTGTGTGCTTGGTGTGAGGGTCTGGTGGTGATGTGATGGGATAGCAGGGTGTAGGTGTGACAGGGTCTCCGGTATTGTTAATAAGGGATGAAATCAATTAGTAATGAAGACAGGTGGACAAGTTCTTGGGTCAAAGGAGTTGTAGAGAAAATTTAGTGATTGCAATAAAACAGAATGGTAGAAAGTTTGCAGATAAGATGATGGGAAAAGAAAGCAGAACTGTCTGAGATGTGAGGCAGTTTAAAGTAGGAAATTGAAGGGATTACATGCTGAGAATGGCAAGGAGATTGATCTATTGTGAGGCATTTGGAGAAATAAAAATGGTAGGCAAAACAGAAGGTGATTAAGTAAGGAATGTAAATTAAAGTAGGAGAAAGTATACTGCAATTTATGTTTGGGGAGTGATAATGGAATATATTTATAATTAGGAAAAAGCTTAGGGTGCTAAATATGGAAGGAACAGATGGTGGCATTTTGTGTTTTGTATGATAAATTCAGTGTAGACTAAACTGTGTGAGGCAGAGTACAGTCCTTATTATATGGCTGGCTTGAGTTTCTTAGAATGGCAGTTAAATTATGGAGCATGTAATTGGTTGAAAGCTGATGTCAGCAGAGGATATGGCCAGGGGTGATATGGGAAGGACTAGGCTAAGTATGAATGTAACAAAGAAAGGTGGTAGGAGGGGAATGAAGTGGATTCCAATCAACCCTGTAGCAGTAGCCAATCAGTGCACACAGGTACACAATGGCTTCCTGAGCCAGCAGGCAGCAGGAGGGATAAGTGTAACAGGACACCAGACTATTGTCCTAAAATATTTTAGGAAAGCAACCCTGTACATAAGACAAGCTGCAATTTAAAGTCACAATGGACTAGTTATTGGGCAATAAATCATCTTACAAGTAAATTCTGCAGTGCCACGAGTGAGTAGACTGGGCCCAAAGTGAGCCGCTCACAAGTAGTGGAAAGGAGGAACTCACACAAAATGGGCTACAAACTGTTAAATACGTCTGCAAGCCAAGGAAGAGACCAAGTCAGTGCAAACTACTGAGGAGGAAAATGGAGGTTAACAAAGATATAGACCAATATTACATATGTAATGGAGAGGGAAGGATCACTGCATGGGCACCACTGATCCAGAAATGCAACAATGAAAGGAGCATTGAGAATGTGCAGCAGCTTACTGCTCTCCTGTGGTGGAGTGAGGTTTCAGAAGATGTCACTGAATGTGCAAACCCCATTGCTTCTAGCACAGCCAGTGGTTTGAGGTGATTAGAAGGCTGCCAGAAAAGCAAAGCAACTGCACTAGAAGGAGCATCAAGGATATGCATCAGAACTGCCTTTGTACTATGGTGGACGGGGTCTCAAAAGATATCACCGAAGGTGTGACCCTGTTGGTGAAGGTACAGGGAAGTGTGTGAGATGATAAAGAAGCAGACAGGGAAACCTACCACTTGTTGCATGGGTGAAATTGAGGATATGCCTCACACATGCTGCTCTGTTATGGTTGCAGGAAGTCTCAAATGATGCCACTGAATGTGCAGATCCTTGCTTTAATTGCAACTAATTTTGCATGGTGTCTAGAAGACCACCAGAGAAACCTAGCAACAGAAGTAGTGGGAGCATTAAGCATTTGTACCAGACTTGCCTTTCTGCTGTTGTGGTGAAGGAGTCTTAAGTGATGTTACCAAAGGTGCGCACTCCTTAATCTAGGTGCAGCCAAGACATGATGTGATCAAAAGGCAGGCAGAGAAACCTAGCATCTTTAGGACAGGGAAAAACAAGGATTTTGGCAATTGTGTTGTTCTGATATAGTGATAGGTGGGTTTTAGACAATTATCAGTAAATACATTAACCTCTTGCTCCAGGTGCAGCCAATGGTAGAAGGTTATCAGAAGGCAGCCAGAGAAACCTTGGACTTGTAGAGAAAGAAGCACCGAGGATGTAGACCAGACTTGTCACTCTGATATGATGACAAGGTTTTAGATGATACCACCAAAGGAGCAAACCTTTTCCACCAGATTCAGCTAAGGGTATGTGAAGATCAGGAGACAGCCAGAGAAATGTAAATATCTGTAGTGCAGTAGGCAATGGTCTGGGTGTTTTCTGAAGGTAATCAGGAGGCTAGCTTATTTGGGACTTTCTTCAACATAAATCTGTAAATGTCACAGACAATATGACAAGCAATTGCATTTGTGATGTTCCTATAACAATACTAGAGTTGTACATTTGATATGTGCATTTTAGTTTGTATATAACTTTGACTTACACCTATTATATAATGTTCCTCTTTTCTCTTGTTCATGCTTTTTTAAATTCAGTAAATATATATTTTTAATCACTTTCATGAAGACACAATTTTGCATGTTTACATGATGTTATTTGTCATTGTAAGTGATGTTTCATTTTAGTTAATTTGAAAATTGATGTTATAGTTAGGGATTAATTTCCCTGATGTGAGTCTGCAGTACCAATGGATATATAAAAATAAATTTGTGTGACAATGTCAGGTGACAGTAAGGGAGACCACATAATACAGAAATGTGTGCTTAAAGTTGGAGCCTCATGTTTTAGCTGTGGCTATAAACATGAAAAGTTCTGACTCATTTCCATTAAATTTTGTAGAATATGTGCCAGAAAAGGAAATTCTCTAATGTTCATAGAAGGAAAAGGCAAGTACCCTTAAAAGAATTTGAATATTGCTTAACACGACTTTAAAAATATGTGGTGCCACAAATATGTGTAGTAGATTTTATTAAAGGGAAAACATGATTTAATGAAGTCTGAAGATATCTCAGAAGCACTGGGATACAAAGCAAGTCATTTTATACAAAAAATGCAGAAAAAAATCTAATATTAAATATTTGAAAATATAGTGTTGTAGTCAGCTGGATTGAGAAGAGAAATGTGTGCACATATTTAACATTTTTCTATCCTGCCAGCTGGAGACATTTGTCAGAATTCTCTAGCATGTAGATTTAGTTATAAAAAAATAAGACAATTTTTTAAATTGTAATGCTTGAAGTGAGCTCCCCAAATATATTGGTCTCTTTGGCTTGCAAGAAGCTAAGAATGGCAAAACAAATTAAAAGTTAAACCAAAGAGTTCACACCTAAAGATGGTTTCATTCCAAGGCATTTCGGATACTGTCCATTGCTACAACAATGATAATCTGCATGCATATACTCATTTAGTTATGAGCACAGGAAGCTTGTTAGGAGAACAGCACATAAAATAAAACCTAATGCTATTCCAATGATGCATTCTTCAATGAAAGTGTAAGGTAGCTATCAGGAGTAAAATTGAACAGGAATTAAAGTAGCTTAGATATCATGTGATAAAGAATCAAACAAATACAACAGAAAAAGTATGTAAGATGCTTATTATAAAAAAGAGGAGGCTTTTATTTGCAAAGATTCACAAGATCTGAATAAACTGCTTAAAAAAAAGATTCCAATGAAAGTTTGCCATTGAAAAACTGGTCTTATCTATGCCAAATTCTTCAAAATGTATTTTAACTTCTGGCAGAAAAAGTTATATGAAGAAATATCCAGATGTTATATATTTAATAAACTGTTAGGCATATTCAGATTCCGGAAAACTGTTTCTGGTATTTTATCATTACCTGGTATGTTACAAACAGATATCAATATTTTTATCACATATGGTTGAATACTTTTATAAAATGTTTAACATATTAATTTTGGAGGGTGAGATTCCAGTCAATTGGATGCTACCTCATGTGCTCTGTTTGTAATGGTAAAGCTAAATCATAACTGATTGAACTCTACAGATCAACATATCTACTACATGATATGGCTAAATTCAAAGAACATTTTATTTTATATATTTGTGATAGCCTCAGAAATTAAACATACAGGATTATGACCAGCATGAATTTATCTATTGTCAGTGATATGTAGTATTTCTATGTCCTAGTTGTTTGTTTGTGTCTTTCGGCTTTTCCCGGTTAGGGGTCGCCACAGCGGAACTCCGGTCCGCTAATGATTGGCAGTTGATTTTTACGTACCGGCTTGCCAGGCCTGACGCACAACCTTCAACAAAGGTACGCCCATTCATGCATGTCTCCACGCAGAAGACGCTCTAGCTGAGAATCGAACCGGACAGCGTCTTACTGTGAGGTGACAACGCTACCAGTGCCATTAAATTAAAGTTTGCTATATATTTAGTTTGCATGGAATAACCTTTAACCTATTAAATCTTCAGATTACTGCACAAAAATTTAATATGTATGGTGGAAATGAGTATATTATTTATTTATTTCATATTTGTTAACTGGGTTGGTACAGCTAAGTTACAAAAAAAAGAAAACATTTTCAGTGGAGACCCGAGGAGAAAAGCTCGAATAATTCTACAGCAATAAAAAGTAAAAAGAAACATTATACACAACATAAAATAGAGTACAAACTGAAATGCTGGTACACAGAACAAATTATAGTTGTCACATAATAGTGTGAGTACTAAAAATATAAACATACAAACAGTTTAGTCACAGTGCTGAAAAGTTAGCATGTTCTAATATTTTCAAGAATTAGAAGTAATGCCAAGACAATTCCTAAGTAGACGTTGTAGAATGTGAACAGACAGAGGTATACGGGAGGTTAAGTGGGGGTGATTGCAGTGACAGATCTTGGAGTTAAACAGGCAATATTTTAGTGTCTTTTTAAAGTTGTTGGCATGAGTTATACTTCTGATATGTAATGGGAGTTTGTTCCAGCTATGAGAGACAGAGTATTTATAAAGGTTGTTGCCTATATTTTTACAGAGTTTATAGGTCAGTAAGTATGAATTGGTTGTAATAGGACAGAAGTTTGGAAAGTGATGGGCAGGTAGTGGGGTTAATGAGAAGGGAGTGAGCAGTTTGGAGTTGAGTGAGAGTAAGTTGATGTGGGAGTTCAAGCCAGTGAAGTTTCTGTAAGGCCAGGCAGTGGTGGGTGGAGTAGGGATGCTTTACTGCAAATCTAGCAACTTTATTGTATGTTGATTCAAGTTTGTGAATAAGGGAAGATTGTAGGTTAGTCAGGATAAGGGAAGCATAGTGTAGGGTGGGTAGTAAGAAAGGTCAAGCAAGGGCATGTTTGAATTTTGCACTAATGTTTTTTTTATTTCTGTAAAGTATGCCTAATTTTTGGTGGGTTTTCTTGATGCTTTGTTGGACATGTAGGTCAAATTTTAGTTGGTCGTGAATAATGGTGCTGAGGAGTTTAGTTTGTGTTTCAACTTTTGTAATAGTGTTGTCGAGAGAAGAGAGTGAAAAGGTAGATTTACAGTGGGAGAGGGAGTTAGGCAGAAAAAGGAGGAGCTTTGTTTTATTGGGATTGAGGATGAGCTGATTGTCACTGAGACATCTTTCTTCAGAAGAAAAGGAGTTGTGTGTAGCAGTTAACAGGTCTGTTAAGTTTTCAGAGACAGATATCAATGTGGAGTCATCTGCATATTGGATGATAGCGGAGTGACTGCAAGACGTATGGAGGTTACTGGTAAAGATGTTGAATAGCAGAGGGCCAAGAATGGAACCTTGGGGGTACTCCATTTTGGATAGAGAGGAAAGGGGAGCAAGAATTTAGCCATCTAACTCATTGTTGTCTGTTAGAGAGGTAGCTGTGAGAGAGGTTGAAATGGGATGGTTTGGAGAGGAGCAGAGCATGAGAAACAATGTCTAAGTCTTTAGCTAGATCAAGGAACAGGCAAAATACAAGCTTCCTGTTGTCTCTGGCCATAGCAACAGTTTCAGAGAAGGAAATAAGGGCAGTGGAAGTGCTGCGTTTAGGGCGAAACCCGTGTTGTGTAGGAGTGAGGAGATTTTCTTGGATAAGACGTGTAATTAGTTGGGAGTGGACGCATTTTTCAAGGATTTTAGTCAGAGGACAGAGGATAGCATTGAGTCTGAAGTTGCTAGGTTCAGGTGAATTACCACCCTTGTGTAGAGGTATAGTGTAGACAGATTTCCAGAGGGCAGGAACTATAGATTCTTGAATGGATCTATTAATTAAAATAGAGACAGGAAAAGCAATAGAGTCAGCAGCTATTTTAAGGAACTGAGAAGGAAGGTTGTCAGTAGAGGGAGAGCAGGGTTTAAGTTTCAGGAGTAGTTTTCTGATGTAGGAAACAGGGACAGGTTTGAATGAGAAAATGCTGGCACTAGCAGTCTGAATGAGAGGGGTAGAGTGGTTTGTGTTACAGACATCTGTAGTAGAAGAGGAGTTATTAGGAATGAGCTTGGCAATAGTTCATAGGTTCATAGGTTGGTACTAGGCTATCAGCCCTAGGGCCTATACAAGCCTAGCCATAACAATTCCCTGGCTATTTCTTTCACATTATTTACTTTCCTGGACCCCTGTCTAGCAGGGCGACTGACGTGATCCCTGGGGTGAATTTCCTTTCTCCCATCCAATCATCAAGGTTCCTCTTGAAGAGGTCCAAAGAGGCACTCTGCTTGACATGTATGGGCAATCTATTCCAGAGTCTGGGGAGTCTCTGGGTCAGGAACCTATCCCTCCAGTAAGTTTTGTTTATTGTGATGACAAGGGTTAGATCCCTGGAGCGTGTAGCTCTGAGGGATTGGGATTTCTTTAAGTGTAGCATGTCCAACAGCTCTGGGTTTGACATGGCCTTGTATGTTAAGCAGAGATCGCCTCTGAGTAGACGATATGCGACAGAGTATAGCTGGAGTTTTTTAAGGCAGTCAGCGTAGGGCATCTGCTTTAGGCCTGTGATTCTTTTAGTGAGGTATTTCTGAGGCCTTTCCAGTTGTTGCAGATGTCTTGAGAGGTACATACCAAATGGGGCGTTGTATTCTATAATGGGTCTAATGAGGGATGAGTACAGTGGGACAATGACCTCCTTTTTTCTGGATGAAAAGCCCTTCGTGATGAGGTGTGTCACATAGAAGGATTTCCTGACTGTTGTGGCGATGTGGTTATCGAAGGTGAGACCACTGTCCACCTGTGTCCCTAAGTCTCTTATCACACTTTCTGTGTTTAGTGTACTGCCACCTATATGGTAATTCATGGATACATGTTTTTCCCAAAGGGGATAACAATACATTTCTTGGCATTGAGCTTGAGCCCATGGCTCTGGCACCAAGCATCTGTTTCTGTAAGGCCCTTTTGTAGAGTATCCACATCATTTGGGGATTCAATAATGGCTCCCAGTTTGCAGTCATCTGCAAACTTTGTTAGCCAGAGTCCCTTAGTGTTGACCTGTACTTCAGAGAAGTAGATGCCAAACAAGAGTGGCCCCAGGACTGAACCCTGAGGTACTCCACTTGTCACTTGTCTGGAGCTGGATTTGGAGTCGGCTACTTTTACAGTGTGGGTTCTATCAGTAAGCCATTTAGCAACTCATTGGGTGACATAGGGATTAATGCCCAACTTAGTAAGTTTATCTATGATTCCAGAGTGGGGATGGTGTCAAAGGCCTTGGCAAGGTCTAGATAGGCTGTGTGGACCACCTTACCCTTGTCCATGGCTCTGGAGACTGATTCAAAGAAGTCAATCAGGTTCAGGAGACAAGATCGGCCCTTCACAAACCCAAACTGGGTGGGGTCCAGTGTTTGAAGGTTGCCAATGTCTTTGTTTATAAGTTCCATGATAATACGCTCCATGGCCTTGCAGATAAGGCTTGTCAGACTGATGGGACGGTAGTTTCCGGGATCCAAGGTGGATCTCCCCTTGTGGATTGGGATAACTGTAGCTCTGCGCCACTCAGTGGGCACGAAACCTGAGGTGAGGCTATGATTAAACATGACACTTAGGTGAGGTGCCAGTTCATATTGTAGTTCATGTAGTACACAGCCCGGGATGTCATCTAGTCCCATGGATGCTGTATTCTTGGCTTTAGAGAGTGTGTTTTGTACCTGTGTGGCTGCTATTACTGGAATTTGGCAATTTTCCGGTATTGAGATGGGCCATTTAGGGGGTGAGAGGGGGGTGAAGTTGGCACTGAATCGATCTGCCAGGATATTGGCAATATCCTTTGGATCAGTATATTTAATGCCATTCTGTTTTAGCTCAGAGCAGATCTGAGCATTGCCATTTAGATTCTTGACATAGTTATAGAATGCTTTGTGGTTGTCTTTGGAATCTTTGGCAATTTTATTTTCGTAACTAGCTTTGGAGGATTTTATGAGGCATCTCAGTTTCTTACTGAGGCTAGTAAGGGAGTTTTTTGCATCCTGGGATTTTCCTCTTTTCTGCAAAAGTTTCTTCCTTTTGTTGTAAAGTTTGTTTATGGCAGGGGACCACCAGATTGGCTTCCTTTTTTGGATGAGAGCATTTTGGTTCTATTTGGGATGGCTCGATTCATGCATGAGTGGATGTGCTCGTACAGTGCCTTAGTGTAGGATTCAGCAGTTGAACTTTCAGTTCCCGTCTGCATGGGTGTTATGAAGTTTGTCACTTCTGACTTGAGTAGCATGAAGTTGGCTTTGGAGAAGTTTTTTATGGTGGTTTCTTTACTGGGGGGTGGGGGTAGGATGTGGATGTTAAGGGTGATTAGCTTATGGTCAGACCTGACTAATGAGGGGGTGACCATAGGTATGGAGCATTGATTTCCCATGTTGGTAATGACCAGGTCTAGGATATTGTCCATAGACATAGTCTCTATGAAGTATTTGTTAAGAAGTGCTGCAGTCTCTGCTGGGGGGGAGGTGTTGTTAGGGAAGGGGCTGGGGGTAGTGGGGATACCAGGATGGAGAATTTTGTTAATAGTACTCCAAAATCTTTTACGGTTGGTGTAGTGGTTAGTTTGAGCTTGGATGTAGTAGTTTTCTTATAGTGGTGGATTTTTTTTGGTGAGGTTCCCAAGTTCTCTGTAGTCTTGGAATTGTGAGGGTGATTTAAATTTTAGCCAGACTTTCCAAGCCTTATCTCTTTTTGCCATGAGGGAGAAAGTATTTCTAATGAGCCAGGGGGTATAGTTGCATTTGACCTTGATTTTCCTTAAGGGAGCTAGGGAGTTCAGGATGTCAAGAAAGATGTGGTTAAATTTAAGTACAGCTTCATTAATGGGCCGAGAGTGCAGGAAAGACCAGTTGATAGAGGAAAGATAATTATTCAGAGTATCTGGGTTAAAGTTGGTGAGTTTTCTGCAGTGTCTGTAGAGGTGAGGTCACTGTAGTTTGGGGGCGTATCGATAGAAGCGAGTTGGTATGTGCTTGCTTATAGTGTTAGAGGGGGTGCAAGGATTATGGTACATATGAGGTTTGTTAGTGAGGATCCAATCTAGAGTGGACTTGGGTATGTTTTTATGTAGGTAGGTGTGGGTGTAGATCATTTAGGAAAAGCTGGGTTGATTGCTGCTGTGTTGGGTGGAGTGAATATTTAGGTCATTCCATTCTACGTTAACATCTCCAAGGATTAAAGTTTCATAAGCAATATTTTGTGATAACCAAAAAAGTATTTGTTCAAGGATCGGGATGTTACCTGGTGGGATGTAGATGGATACAATAGCAATTTTTTTGTGGGCATTTAACTGACAGTTTAGAAGAAGCTCAGCAGGTTGAAAGTTTGAGATAGAGACAGAAAGTGGGGAGAGATTAAGCTGTTCGGAACAGAAAATGGCAACACTGCCACCTTTTTTTGGAAGTCTATCTAGTTGCTACTAATTAAATCATGGAGGTACAATTTCAATATTTGAAATGTGGGATTTAAGCCACATTTCAGATAGGACTAGGATTTGGGGTTTGTTAGAGGCTATCCAGGAGTGAAAGTCAGTAATTTTATTGATTAAGCTTTATGTGTTTAATGAGAGGATGGTTAGTTGTTTTGAGGGAGGGGAGGGAATGTTTGGCAATAGCAGAGGGGATGAGGAGATAGTATTAGCAGAGAGGTGAGAGTGATAGGGGTGGGTGGGCCTGGGTTTGGATGAGTGTCACCAGAGAGGAGTAAAGAAATGTAGAAGAGGATTGGTTGAGGAGTGTGGAGGTCATAAGTGGAAAGTTTAAGTTTCAGTTTTGGAGAAGTAGAAGTAGTGAAAAGGATGTAGAGTTTGAGAAAGTAGACTTAGGAGAACAGGAATATTGAGGATGAGATAGTGTAGAAAGGATTATTGTTATTTATAGTATGATTATTGTTATTTATAGTCGGTAGCCAGGTGCTGATGGGAGTTGGTTGAATATGGTTTAAGTTGCAATGGTAGTTAGTGAGGAAGGAGAGGAAGAAGAACAGTGGCGCCAGAAGGTATGGGAGGAACATGATTGGTGAATGGTTATCTGGTATCAAAAGAGAATTGGATAGTGCAGTGGAAAATCTGGCAACAGTGCAAAATGGGAAAGGAAATATTAAGTGTGTAAGGGAGGGGGAGTAGTTGTAATTTTAAAGTGTTAAAGTGGGGGTAGCAAGGTGATAGCTTGGAGTGTGAGGAAGGGGTGTGGTTATGTAATGAGGCTTGCATACAAGTCTAGGTGTTGCAGGAGTGGGTGAGAATGGAGGTAAGGTTGGGGAGTGAAGTGAGCCCGAGCATAGCGAGGGTGAATGGAGTGGGCTGCCTAGACCAGGGAATGCATGCAAGCAACAAAATAGTCTACAAATACAATCAGAGACCTGGGAAGAGGAGGATAGGTAAGTAAAGTATGAGTGAGTCCTATAGTCAATAGTCAATAGGAACAGGCAGAAATTAAGAGAAATACAAAAGTCAAAAGAAGCAGGCAGAAATTAGGAGAATTTACACTAGGGAGATACTCTACTAGACAGACTTTTAACAAGGAAGGAGGAGTGTAACTAACAATATGGGGAGGGGGAGTTAAAATAAGCTTATATGCAGCCTAGTTTAAACACTATGGCAAGGGAAGAAAGAAAAAAGGTAAGAATAATTTGGAGGTCATGGGGGGGATACAATGCAGCTGTCAGTACCGAGTCTAAGCTCAACCAAAAGGCACTACAAGTATCCATTTGCTTAAAAGAGCACTAGCTAGTGCTACTGAAAGGCTAAAAGACAACATTCAGTGGAGTTTAGTTGAAAATAGCCATTGTAAACACCTGGATAGAAGCAGAGAGGCTGTGGAGGTGATTAACTAGTAGTCCCAAAGTTTTCTTAAGTTTATATTTTTGGAGTGTCCATGCTCTCAAGCATGGGGAGGAGAACAAACCAGACCCACTATGTAGTTCTGATGTACAGGCACTGGACAGAAGCAGAGAGGCTGTGGGGATAATCAACTAGTAGTCCAAAAGTTTTCTTAAGTTTATATTTTTGAAATGTCCACACTCTCAAGGATGGGTAGGGGAACAAACCAGACCCACTATGGAACCTCTGGGATAAATTTGTGGTTGCCCATCCAATCATCAAGGTTGTGCTTGAAGAGGGTCAGTGCCGTACTTTGTTTAACATGTATGGGGAGTCTGTTCCAGAGACGGGGCAGCATGACACATATTACATTTAAGCCTTTTGATAAAGTACTATGCGAGAAGTTAGACTTACAGATATGGAGCATCTCTATTAGCACAGGGGCTAAGATTGCCTTGTAGCAAGACACAGATTACCTCTGAGCAATCTGTATGATACAGATTAGAGTGATAGTGATTTGAGCCTGTCCACATAGGACAGGTGTTGGACGCTATGGATTCTCTTTGCGAGGTATTT
Source organism: Protopterus annectens (assembly GCF_019279795.1). Taxonomy (NCBI): domain Eukaryota; kingdom Metazoa; phylum Chordata; order Ceratodontiformes; family Protopteridae; genus Protopterus; species Protopterus annectens. Next base: position 836,836,755 of record NC_056731.1, read on the forward strand.
TTGTGGACTTTCCAGTTGGTGCAGGTGTTTGGAGAGGTATATACCAAACAGGGCATTGTACTCAATTACTAGCCTAATGAGGGAGGAGTACAGAGAGGTAATAACCTCATTTTTTCTGGATGCAATCCTTTTATTTATGAGATGAATCAAGTAAAAGGCTTTTTTGACCACTGCCACTACATGATGTTCAAATGTGAGATTGTTGTTAACATGTGTACCCAGGTCTCTCACCTTAGGTTGTGTGCTTAGGGGGTTGCCGCTAAAGTGGTAATTAGTAGGGCCCATGTTTTTGCTGAATGGTATAATAATGTGTTTTTTTGGTTTTAACTTAAGGCCATGACTTTGGCACCCATCATTTGTTGCTATGAGATACTCATGAAGTATGTTAACATCATTTGGGGAGTCAATGACAGCACCCAACTTTCAGTCATCTGCAAATCTGGTCAGCCATAGGCCTTTTGTCTTTGCCTGGACCTCTGAGAAGTAGATGCCAAACAGTAGGTGTCCCAGGACAGATCCCTGGGGGACACCACTAGTCACAGGTCTGCTAGTGGAGGTAGTGGCACCTATTTTGACCTTGTGGGTCCTATCAGTGAACCACTTGGCCACCCACCTGATGAGATATTGATTTATGCCAAGTCCTGTTAGCTTTTTGATGATGCCCAAGTGGAAGATTGTGTCAAAGGCTTTGGCCAAGTCAAGGTAAGCTGTGTGTACTGACTTTCCCTCATCCAGTGCTTTGGTGACAGTCTCAAAAATGTCAACCAGGTTCAACAGGCAAGATCTACACTTGATGAATCCAAACTGGGTGTGGCCAAGTGCTTGGATGTTACCTATGTCCTTGTTTATGAGGTCCATAATAATATGCTCCATGGCCTTACAGATCAGACTTGTCAAGCTAATGGGGCATAGTTTCCAGGTTCAGTAGTGGCACCAACTTTGTGCAAAGGGATGACAATTGCAGTTCTCCACTCTGCTGCAATGAAGCCTGTACTTAGGCTATGGTTTAATTGGGTACTCAATGACAAGGCTAGCTCTTGCTGGAGTTGTTGCAGAATATAGCCTGGGATACTATCAGGTCCCATGGAAGCTGTGGTCTTTGCCTTGGATAGGGTCTTAACACTTGATCTATTGAGATGTGAGATGCAGGGCAAGTACTGAAGATGTTGAATGGGCGTTTCTGGGGACAGGGGGGTGAAGTCTGCACTGAACCTATCTGCTACCAGGTTAACTAAATCAACAGGATCAGTGTAAGTGGTACCATTAAGAACTAATTTGGAACAAACCTGGGCTTTGCCATGGAGGTTTCTGACATAAATGAAAAAGGCTTTGTGGTTGCCCTTTGTTTCAGAGGCTAGTTTTGATTCATAATTGGATTTGGAGGTTTTCACTAGTGATCTAATTTGCTTGTTGAGGCCAAGGAGGACGTTTTTCCAATTGGAAATTTGTGCCCTTTTACCCTTGGACAACAGTTTCTTCTTTTTGTTGTAAAGTCTGTTGACAGAGGATGTCCACCACATAGGTTTGTGTTTCCTTGAGGAGCAGGTTTTAGTTCTGTTGGGTATGGCTGAGTCCATGCAGTTGTACAGGTGCTTGTATACTACACTGGCATACTGTTCAGCATATTTGTCTGCATTTTCCGAGGGGGGCGGTGATGTGAAGCTACTGATTCCCTCCCTTAGAAGGTTGCAGTCAGTTTTTGAGAAGTTTTTTAGCCTGGTTACAGCTGGGGGGGGGGGGGGTTGGATGCGATAGAAACTTTAAATGAGACAGACCGATGGTCTGATCTCACCAGGGAAGAACTTACCATGGGGGTGATGCAGCAGTCACCCATGTTGGTGCGAACCAAGTCTAGAATGCTTTCTCTTCTTGTGGGGGATGAGACAAGCTGGTCTAGTACTTTAGAACTGATGAAGTCAAGGAATCATTGGGTGAGTGCATTAGAGCAGGAATAGTTTACCCAGTTTATGGTGGGGTAGTTGAAGTCACCAAGTAACAGGGTGTTAGTGGGTACCTTGATGGACTCAAGTAGGTCCAGGTAGGAGGAGTGGGTGTCCTGAGTCATGTAGGGGGAGGTCTATAGTTGGCTATAACTTGGATGCGTTTCTTGCCAATTGTCAATTGCACCTGGAGAAGTTCTAGTGCATCATGCTGGCAAACCAGTCTGGAGATGTGCTTGTCTTTAATGAAAATAGAAACTCCACCACCCTTAGTCTTCCTGACCTCATTTTGGGGTCAGAATGTGTGTATTGAGGTATAGCCTGGTAAGGCAGGGGTGCTCCCTGCAGCCTTGAACCAAGTTTCCATGACTACACAGATGTCAACATCTTCCAGTGCAAGGAGAGCCTCCAGTGAGTGCATTTTCAGGTTAAGGCTCCTAGCGTTAAGCAGTATGACTTCAATTTGCTTTTTGACAGATCTTTTATGTTGAAAGATTTGTCTGTGGGACATTGCCTAAAAAAGGCACAATGGGGAAGGAAAGAGCCAGAATTTTGAATCCCAGGGGTGACAAGTGGAGGCCATCTCTGGCAAAGCATCGAGGCCTGTCAACCATGTCATCCCAGGCAACAGATACTGTATCCCCTTGGAATGACACCAAAAATTAAGCCAATTGTTGAAGTCAATTATCTTTGTTGGTATTGTGGTATCATTCTTGGTGAGGGTAGGATGCTACTTAGGGCTAGGGTCATACCTGCCTGGGACACATACATTGACAGTTCAGTCAGGTCTCTCTTCATATAGTCCAGGGAGGTATGTCTCAAGTCATTCACACCAACATGGACAATGACAGAGTCATACTTGTACATGTTGTGGAGAGACATACGTGCGTGCATGATGTGGCAGATTCTGGCAGCTAACAGACAACTGACTGTGATCTTCTCCTTGTCAAGTCTGGTGAGGGGGACATCGGTGTGTCTCACAGTTGAGGCAACAATGACTAGTATGTTTGGAGAATAGAAGCAGAGAGTCTGTGGAGGTGATCAACTAGTAGTCCAAAAGTTTTCTTAAGTTTATATTTTTGGAGTGTCTGCGCTGTCAAGCATGAAGAGGGGAACAAACCAGACCCACTATGCATTTGCAATGTACAGGCACTGGACAGAAGCAGAGAGGCAGTGGAGGTGATTAACTAGTAGTCCGAAAGTTTTCTTAATATTATATTTTTGGAGTGTCCATGCTGTCAAACATGGGGAGAGGAACAAACCAGACCCACTATATAGTTGCTATGTACAGGCAATAAGGGCTCACAACACCGGGGGCCACAGTGGCTTAGATTGTAAATTAGATTCAAAACTGACATACTGGAAAATGATTTAGTATCTAAAGAAGCACCAAAGCTAACTAAGTCTTAAGAAAATCCACACGTTTAAGTATCAGTTCAGCTAAAACCAACTACTGAAGAAAGTTCAACAACCAAAAAATGTAGCCAAAAGAATTCTGGAACACAGTTCAGTTATCTGGCACCAGTATCATTAAAGTCAAAAACAATATCCATACCATCTTCACTCAAGCCAGACAAGGTATAAAACATAATATAAGATACCCCAGCACAGCACATCTGTTACCATTCAGTCAGGTTACTATGCCCACACCTGTGGAACCACTGCTTACCTACCACAATTACTAACAATTCCACTATACAGTAGTTACTAAAAAGAGGTCAAGGATGGACTTGGAAAAATTCCTGGCAATTCAACATCACACTGTTATACAGTTCACCAGTTCACCACCGTGGTGGTGGTGCTGCGGTAGCATTGTCACCTCACAGTAAGACGATGTCTGGTTTGATTCTCAGTTAAAAGCATCTTCTGCGTGGAGACATGCATGAATGGGCGTACCTTCATTGAAGGTTGTGCGTCAGAGCTGGTAACTCGGCATGTAAAAATCAACTACCAATCATTAGCGGACCGGAGTTCCGCTGTGGCGACCCCTAACCGGTAAAAGCCGAAAGACACAAACAAACTGTTATACAGTTCACCCTCTACAATTTAAATTAGAAAGATAGCAGCTGGCAGGACCAGTGCCTCATATATTTAACCATTCTCATTCCAATGGATTAGTTCCCAACCCATTTAAAAGAGAAGTCATAAGAACACTACCAAAAGTTGCTAACCCTAAAACAACAGATGATTATTGGCCAAAATCCAACCTAGATATCCCAGCTAAATGTTTTGAAAAATTAATATTCAATCAAATTCTACAAGACATTCACAAGATAATATTTTACTATAAGGTTTGATTTGGACAGATACAAAGATGGCACATCTTGATTGATTGCAGGAAAAAAATGCCCTCACAGACAGGTGAATAATAAAAAATAAACTGCTCAGTTTTTATATGAACAGATACTTTCAGTACTCGGTAAAAACATTACAGTGGCACATTGGTTAAGGTTTTGCTTATAACCCCTCCAAATGATAATTATTCCTCTCATTTACTGTTTGCATGGATTCTGTGCATCCTCCTTCAATCCAGATACACTAGTTACCTCTCACATTCAAAACACACTCTCTAAACTGAATACTCTAAGCTGTTCCTGTACATATGCCACTGTGGCCCAGCCATAGCTATAAATGTTCACAATAGACCAGTTCATTTATGTGATTAAGAAATACAGTAAAATTAAAGATGCAGGAGAAATAGACAGACAGAAGGCAGTTTCCTATTCTTCCAATACAGACATTTACATTTAAAACAAGAGCAGTATTTGTATGCAACATTACTTATTGTTTGTTGCTGCGCTTTCTTGCTAAAACAATTACTCTGAATTTCATCTTATCTTTATAAACTCTAATATCGTTACAACAGACAAAAAAGATGTAACAGCAGCAAGAATCAATAGATTTTCTAACTTTTGAATTAATTCATTTTTTACCAGGTAAATGAACTGCTCTATCTCTGATCCTTTTTATCTACAACTTGACACAGAATTTAAGAGCAAATGCAGTAAAGATGGAGAGTTTCAAATAGCCAAACAACCAACACGTTTTTTTTTTGTGAGGCAGGTGGAAATCAGAGTAACTAGGGGGGAAAAGCATAATAATGGGACAAATATCCGAATTCTACATAGTCAGTGTCTGGTGGTTAGAACTGATCCTCCAATCCTGGAGTAGGGATGTTATCTGTAAGCCATCCTCATACCAGCTCTGGCATGGCTAATTGAACAACAGTATTTTAATCTGCTGCTTAGTCTGCCGGTATGTGAAATAGGCTGTAAGAAAAAATAAAGTTTACTGAAGTGCATTAACAGTATGACCGGTCTGCAGTAAGCAGTAAACCTCGTTAAATACTAAATACTTTGCAGATCTGGGAATCCCTTGTATAAAAAAGTTGAAATTAATAGACTAAATGAAGTATTTGCCATCTGAGGCAAAATCAAGATACTGTTACAATGTCTAAGGGAAGGGGTAGTTTAATACAACAGTTTACAGATATTTGAATGTAGCTGTAGAATGAAGGAAAGAAATGGTAACCATTGTTTCAGTCATGTGTAAATTCAAATTCTTAGCTAAATCACTAAGAAGTGCACTACATGCAGGGGAAAGCAGAAGAGCCAAGTGTTATTTATTTATTTATTTATTTATTTGTCCCTTGCTAACCCAGCCATAAACAAGCTATACAACAGGAGGAAACTAGTACAGAAAAGAGTAAAATCCCAAGAAGGAAAGACATCCCTGATCAGTATCAGCAAGAAACTACGATCCCTCATTAAATCATCCAAGGCTAGTTTCAAAAGAAAAATTGCCAATGACTCTAAAGATAACCACAAAGCGTTCTTCAGCTATGTCAAGAACCTAAGTGGAAACTCTCAGATATGCTCTGAGTTAGTGCAGAATGGCACAAAATACACTGAACCGACTGATATTGACAGCATTCTGGCAGACAGGTTTAGTGCAAACTTCACCCCCCTCTCACCCTCTAAAGGGCCCATAACCATACCAGAAGAATGCAGGGCCCCATTAATCACTGACACACAGGTTAAAACAGCCCTATCCAAAGCCAAAAACACAGCTTCAATGGGACCGGACGGTGTCCCAGACTGTGTCTTACAAGAGCTCCAAAATGAAATAACCCCTCACCTAAACGCACTGTTCAAACTCAGCCTCTCTACAGGCTACATACCCACAGAGTGGCACACAGCAACAGTTATCCCGCTCCACAAAGGAGGAGCCACAATGGACCCCTGGAACTATCACCCTATAAGCTTGACTAGCCTGGTCTGCAAGGCTATGGAACACATCATCATGGAACTCATTAACAGAGACATTGGGAGCCTCCAAACCTTGGACCCTATCCAGTTTGGCTCTGTTAAGGGCAGATCATGCCTCCTAATCCTGGTGGACTTCTTTGAGATGGTTACCAAGGCATTAGATGAGGAGGTCCACACAGCCTACCTAGATCTCGCAAAGGCTTTCAACACCATTCCCCATTCTAGTATTATAGACAAGCTCACCAGCTTGAAGATAAACCCCTACATCATGAGATGGGTTGCCAACTGGCTCATAGATAGAACACACATGGTGAGAGTTGCAGGCTCTATGTCCGACTCTAAACCGGTTACAAGTGGCGTCCCCCAGGGCTCAGTCCTAGGACCCCTCCTGTTTGGTATATACTTCTCAGAGGTACAGGCGAGCATAGGAGGACTATGGCTGACCAACTTCACAGACGACTGCAAACTAGGGGCCATAATTGATTCTCCGGCTGATACAGACACTCTCCAGTTGGGTCTCACTGAGATGGATACCTGGTGTCAAAATCATGGCCTCAAGCTAAATGCCAAAAAGTGCATAGTCATCCCCTTTGGAAAAAACAAAGTACCCACAAACTACCACATAAGTGGTAGCCCCCTAAATACAGAAAATGTAATAAGGGATCTGGTGACCCAAGTAGATAGTAATCTCTCCTTTGATAATCATATTGCCAAGGTGGTTATAAAATCCTTCTATGTGGCCCACCTAATCACAAAAATGTTTGCATCTAAAACAAAAGAGGTTATTGTGCCTCTCTACTCATCACTCATTAGACGCATCATAGAATACAACGCCCCATTTGGGATGTACCTTACAAGACACCTGCAACAGCTGGAAAGACCACAAAAGTACCTCACCAAGAGGATTACTGGCCTCAAACAGATTACCTATGCAGCCCGACTCAAGAAACTCCAGCTGTACTCGGTTGAATACCACTTACTCAGAGGTGATCTGTGCTTGACAAACAAGGCCATGTCCAACCCAGAATTGATGGACATGCTCCACCTAAAAAAAAAACAAATCCCGGAGAACCACATGCTCTAGAGATATAAACCTCACCACAACAATAAATAGAACATGCTGGAGGGATAGATTCCTATCCCAGAGACTCCCCATACTTTGGAACAAGATTCAAATATACATCAGGCAGAGCCACTCACTAACACTCTTCAAGAGAAACCTTAACGGGTGGATGGGAAACAGAAAATTTACCCTGGGGATCACTGCAGTGGTTCTGCTGTACAGTGGTGCAGGAAACTAATGGCTCTGCTGGACAGAGGCACAGGCAACTAATCTAAGGGGGTGGCGAAAGCCAACACATTTTGACTAGGCTTATAAATGCCCTTGGGCAGATAGCCTAGTACTTACCTATGAACCTATGAACCTATTCGTCCAACTGGGCTGGTGGCCCATTTAAAGTGGAGACCTGAGGAGAAAAGCTCCAGACAGATAAAAAATAACAACAACGAAGATTACATTACAAGCGATTTGAATGAGTGCATAACTACATACATTCATTGCATACTTGGGATGTATACATAATTACATACAATCATGGTATAGTGGAAACTGACAAAAAGGTATAATATAGTAAAAAGAATAGCTAACAAAAGTTACAAAAGGTGCAAACGTGGTATACATGTGGAATTACAAACAGGGCATCAGAAAAATAAAAGTTAGCCCTAGCAACAACTGTATTGACTAAGACCATGTTGTTTGGGAGGAAGAAAAAAGTAATACGTGGGTGGGTTGAAACAGAGGGGAAGGGGAGGAAACTATGGGAGAGACAGGAGAGTGAAAGAAAAAAGTTATGAGAAGACAGAAATGGGGAGAGAAGTATAATAACTAAGAAAGAGAAAAGGTAGGATTTTAGTATAGTGTTTCTAAGCAGCATAGCTAAGGTGTCTCAGTACCAGTTGTTATGAAATTATTTTTAAGGCAAGGAGAGGCGAATTGTTATAGTCTAATAATTAAGGGAGTATATGTTAGGTAGGGTAGTGATAAGTGCAGAAGGGAGAGTTAGCAAAGTAGTTTTTAAATTCTCTTTTGAAAAGTATGGATGATTGGATAGTACGCAGATTAGTTGGGAGTTTGTTCCAAATTTGAGATAAGGAGCATTTATAAGTAATCTGCCTACTTCTTTGTTAGGCCTGTAGGTGGCAAGTAGCAGTTGTTCAACACTACGAAGAGAACATGAAGGTTTGTATAGGGATAGGAAGGTGGATAGGGAGAGACAGTCTGCAGGTTTGTAGAGTAGAGAATGTATCATCTGTAGTTGTGAAAGTTTGAGCAGTTAAGGGAATTCAAGCCACTCTAGTTGTTTAAAGGCCAGGCAGTGATGTGATTTGTAAGGGAGGTTACAGGCAAATTTGGCTATCTGGTTATAAGTTTGTTCAAGTTTGGTTAAAAGGTTTGCTCGGAGGTGGGTAAATATAGGGGAAGCATAGAGTAGGCAGGGGAGGAGGTAGGCTTGAGCAAGAGAAGACCTTGAGGAGATGGATAAGAAATTTTTGTTCCTATACAGTAAGCCAAGTTTTTGGTTGGTCTTTAGGATAGATTGGTAGATATGATGGTCAAATTACAGTTGTTTGTCAATTGTAATTCCTAGAAGTTTGGTATGGGAGTCAGGGTTACTGATTGTGTTGTCTAGAGAAGTGAGACTGAAAGAAGTTTTAAGGCTGGACATTGATTTTTTGCAAGGAAAAGCAGAAGCTTAGTTTTCTTAGGGTTAAGTATGAGTTGGTTATTGATTAACGAGTGTTCAATGGTGTTAAATGCAGTCTGTGTAAGGGAGTGAAGGTCAGTAGGTTTGTTGGATAGGGTAATGACAGTATAATCATCTGCATACTGGATCAGAGATGAGGTACAGCAGGTGGAGTGTAGATTGTTAGTGAAAATATTAAAGAGAAAGGGACTTAGAATGTATCCTTGGAGGAAACCAGTTTGGATAGGTATGAAGGGTGAGCAGGAGGTCTGCCATCTAACAGATTGCAGTTTGTTGCTGAGATGACTAGAGAACCAGAAAATAGTGGATGTGGAGAGGTTGAGTTCAGTTAGTTTGGTAAGGAGCTTAGAGAAACTGTGTTGAATATTTTTGAGAGGTCAAGGAATAGACATGACACCAGTTTGTTGTTATCTCTTGCCTCTGCTATAGTTTGGGTGAAGGATAGAAGGGCTGTGGACATGCTGGGATGAGGCCTACAACCATGTTGAGAAGGAGTGAGGAGGTTTTCCTGAAGTAGATATTTAAGAAGTTGTCTATGAATGCATTTTTCAAGAATTTTTGAGAGAAGGGAGAGGATGGCTATATGTTGGAAATTGGAGGAGTTGGTGCAGTTACCTCCTCTGTGAAGTGGAATTGTATAAAAGGATTTCCAAATATCAGGGAATGAGGATTCTTTGACAGAAAAGTTGATAAGGATACAGATGGGATATGCTGTAGAACTGGCTGCAAGTTTGAGAAATTGGGGGGTAGATTGTCAAAGGAGGGAGAGCATGGTTTAAGTTTCTGCAGAAGGGGTTTGATATAAGCAGTGGAAATAGGTTTCAGGGAGAAGGCTGACTGTGGGAGGGTGGGGGGGGGTTGAGATTGGTTATTGTTGGAGGGAGTAAGTTTGTGGATAATTCTATGAAGTAATTGTTTAGTAGAGTGGTGATTTCAAGAGGTGTTTCATTGGGGAAAGGGTTGGTGGTAGAAGGTTTCCATAGGTGGAGAATATTGCTCATGTTGTTCCAAATTTTTTTGGGGTTAGAAGTGAGGGTAGATTGAGCTTCTTGATAGAAGTGTTGTCGCTCATTAAACAAAATCAGACTTTTCATTCTTTATCATTCTGGGACTTTAATGACTCTGAATACCCGGCACACACACACACAAAAAATGTTTCCTAGAATTGCCTGTCACTCTCAGATCTTTATGCAATAACAAGGATTGCCTACCCTTACCACCATGGACAATATTTTTAATCAATACCAAAGTAAACATAAGAAATAGAAACACATGAACACAGATGTGGATAAAAATTCCAAATAAGTCAAATATTGACATTTCAGTGTGTAGTATACCACAAAGATAAATTTGCTTATGTGCATAATATTTAACACAGAGCACTGAACTTTTGATAACATTACCCTGTTTGCTTATAGCTATAATAAAATAAAAGGCCATTAGAAAACATATGCCATTAAGTATACAGATATCATGAAATGATATAGGCAAAATTAATGTTTTGAATAAATACATTACTTTTAAACAAAACATATGGATCCTCTTTGCTATCACTAGAAACAAAGTATAAAGGATTAATCCAGACAAAATCACTTTAGCTAACAGATCTAGGAGACTTTCTCTTTGATACTCTCCCTGTGGGAGGAATAACAATGCCTTGTTGAAGTTTCCAGAAATGTATTCAGTTAAGTAGATAGATGGGCAAGTGCTCTTCTTCTAATACATTACATTCAACAGGTCAGTTATTTAAGCAAGAGATAATGCCCAATGGTGTGTTATGAGATCTTATGCTGCAGGCTTTATTTCCACAATAACACGCACTCTGGATGGCATTATTGCACTCAGAGAATGGGCTGTCTGTAAAATTGTTGTGTTTTATTTATTTATTTATTTTATTACTCTATTATTTTTTTATATTTTTGTTGTAAAATAGTTCCTTTGCCTAATTTTTCATACTTGCTGTGATACATGTAAATGGTGATGGAGGAAGCATTTTATATCCAAAACATAACATTTTAAAAAATATCCAGATATTTACTTAATTTTTTTGGTCTTTAAGTCCTAATGTGTGTGTGGTTTGGTGCCAGTCATTAGGGACTGAAATCAATAAATAATAACATACATTTGCATTTCAGACTTTATTTCCTTCAGAATATTCATGGTAACACAAATCCTATTATTTACACAACTCTGTAATTTTGTAAGAGCAATATTTAAATGTTTTTCCTTTTTTTCAGCTTTTGTTCACCCTTTATTTTAGGCTTTATCCAGTTTTCTTGAGCTAAGAGGTTGAGCGGTACACAATCCTCTTTACTGCCGGTGCCAGTGTTTGATCACTTTGATCACTTTCACTCTTCACACACACACACACACACACACACACACACACACACACACACACACACACACACACACACACACACACACACACACACACACACACACACACACACACACACACACACACACGCCACAATTCCACTTTCATGAATGCAAGCACGCATACACACCCACATGCAGATAGAAACATAAACACATAGACTTACGCACATACTTTTTATGTTTCATTTACTTTTACTTTTACACTTGCTAAACAGCAAAAGTGCTGCTTAGTGAGTATAAAATAACAAGGCAATCAATCTCTCATTCACTCTCATACACATGCACTCACACACACAGACATAAATATACACACTCACTTTTTTATCTATTCTTTTTCTTTTTATTTATTTATTTATTTTTTATTTTATTTTACACTCATTAAACATCAAAAGTTCTGCTTAACGAGCGTAAAATAATGGCAGTTGCTATATTACTTTCAGTCTGAGCTCCACAGCAGCATATCAAGCTGCTGTGGAGCTCGGACTGAAAGTATTATAATGATGTGATGGACTTGTTTTTCAGCGGGTATTACCTGTAGATTAACACTCTGCTGGAGAACATTCGTTCTCCAGTCTGGGTGCCAATCTACAGGTTGCCTATTCTCTAAAGGCAGTTATAGTCAATGGTGGGAGGGTCTGGAAGATCTAATTGGAGGAACATCAATCAGGGAGATGGAAAAACAGGGAGCAAATTTCAAAATTTGGAGGTTAGTCCCTTATTTGAATATTCTTGAAAGAGCTATGAGGGTTTACCAGCTCAGCAGCCTGTGAAACCTCATTCTTAGTTAAAAGGTTTATTTTAATTTTTACTTTTAACTCACATAAATAAGGAGAATTCAAGCATGGCAACACACTATGAACAAGCGCTATAGAGCTATATTTAAGAAAACACTTTCATCTGAGCTTCATCAGGTCCATTTAATGGACTGGTTTGTAGAGAGGTTTACAGATTGTTAATAGAAAATTTTTGCTTTTATGAGACTGTGGACAGACTTTAATAACCTGTTTGTATTCCTTGAAGTATATTATTAAAACTATTACATAACTTTTTCCCATCTGACTTGTCCTTATCAATGCTTACATCACATCTAATAGGTGAGGCTGTGCCTGCTTTTACAGGGCTCATATTTCCTGAAATATGTTATGAAAGACTAATCTTATCTTGTTTGGCAAAAAGGATTACAGTGCCTGCTTTTATGAGGGTCATATTGTGACCAATCCCTATTCTTTTTCCAAGTGAAGACAGACCTTTTTATATGCAGGGGAGGTAGTCTACAGCCACACTATGTGACTCCCATTTTTTGAAAAATGCATGCATCCAGAGAAATAGCTTACAGTGGAAATCAATTACTGTGCTCATTCGTACAGACCTCATGGATGTGCCCAAGTAGTATGAAAATTAAAGTATAGACCTCAGAACTTGTTTGCACTCATAGAGTAAAAAATATACCAAGTAATGAACTTCAGACTAGAAAAACTTTACAAAAGTAAGTTACTCAGCTCTTCTTTGAGCATAGGCAAACAGTGTCCATGGTTTGAAGAATGCAACAGTGTGGAGTGGAGCCCTGGGATAACAATTTTCACTGTACCGCAAATTCAGAAATTTTGTTAAATGCAGGCCATGTGGTTGGAAAATCTATACCTGGAGGTTGTGATGTATTCATAGTGAGGGGGAGAGTGCCCTAGGTCTCTAAGCATACCTTTATGGTGTTCTAGTCTGGGAACTTCACTTTCAAGCCTCTTCTCATATCTGGCAGCTAGTAAGGGCTCTTCTGTTTGGATTCTTCCTCTCTTCAGGTTCCACATGCAAAAGAGGACAATATAGCTATGTTACTGCCTAGATAAAGGGCTGAAAAATGGAAGGGATTGGCAGCTAACTAATCTCCTGAGAGTGTGAGTGGTGCAATGGGGCAAGAAGCAGGACTAAGTAATGGAAGAGGCTGTCAATCAAACTAGGAAACAGATATTTGATCCCCTTTTTTTCAACCCAAAGAAAGAAAAATCGAGTTCCAAAATTAGTAGCATAAAACATTTTAAAAATATTTGAAAGCTGCTTTTTAAGTCTGTACATATCATGAGATCATAAAAATAACTGCACTAACTAGATAACATGCAAAGCTAGTATTTGGCACCCTTTTCTCAGGCAAAAAAAGAAGTGAAACCCCAAATTCCAAATAGGATCATAGGAAGTTACTAGGTTATTGACCCTGAGGCCCTTATGAGCCTAGCCAAGAGTTTAGCCCATGTATAGACAAATCAACACCCAATACCCCTGTCCAGCAGGGACACAGGTGGAATCCCAGGGATGTATTTTCTATTTACCATTCAGTTATCCAGGTCGCACTTAAAAAGGGGTAAGGAGTTACTCTGCTTGACATAGAGAGGGAGTCTACTCCACAGATGGGGAACCCTTTGTGACACAAATCTGTCCCTCCACCAAGTCCTATTGATGACACAGACCAGGTTGAGGCTACATATGAGGATTACTCAAGTGGAGCTTGACTTGCAGATATGCAGCAGTCCCATCAAGGCAGGGTCCAAGATCACCTTGTATGCCAGACAGAGGTCATCCATGAGGAGTCTGTATGAAACAGAGTAGAGGGATAGGGCTTTTAGCCTATCTGCATATGGAAGACTTTTGAGGCCCTGGATTCTCCTGGTGTACATGTGCTTTGTGAGGTACATGCTGAATGGGATATTGTACTCAGTAATGTAACTTGTAAGGGAAGAATACAGTGATGTTATGACCTCCTTGTCCCTGGATGAGATACCTTTACTTATGAGGTGGGCCATGTAGAAAGTTTTCTGTACAATGGAAGCAACATGGTGGCCAAAAGTCAGGTTGCTATCAATCTGGGTGCCCAAATCCCTCACGACTAACTGTGCACTTAGGATTTTGTTATCAATGTGATATTTTGTGGGGATATCACTTTCCCTAAAGGGGATGATGATGCATTGTTTTGTATTAAGCTTGAAGCCAAATGAGCAGCAGAACAACATTTTCAAACTCCTGACAGTTGCTGCTTTAGTTTGTACACATCTTGAGATCACATATAATACTTGTTTCCTATTTTATTAGTTCACCAGACAAGCTGTAACAAGGTAGATAGATAAAGTAAAAAAACAATGCTGAAATATTGTTTCCAGCTTTCTTTAGTTGTAACATTATTGAATAAAGGATCACATTACAGTAGTAAAACACTGTTGTTCTCAGTAATACTAGCTTACGGTGTATAGAAAACAATGCTGGAATATCATTTCCAGTTGTTTGTATTAGCTGTAACATTACTAAAGAAGGGCTCACATCACTCATGCTCAAACAGAAATTATCATTACTTGAAGTTGTTTCTTTGAATCTGCTTTCTTGATTGGCTATTTCTTTATATTAACAACAACAATTAGAGAGTTAATTACCGTTTTTTTGTCCAGGTTTAGGGTTAAACAGTATGGGTGTTTTAGCTGGATGATTTATGGTTTAGTTTCCTGAGTGCAAGCACACTTTTGATGTAAATGCTTGAGTTTATACCAGGGAGGTGGTGGACATCTACCCTGATCTGCCAGGATAACAACATATTTTCAAGGATGGCTCTTTTGTTTTCTTTGAGTGGACTCATAGTGAGGATGTCAAAGATGTGGAAGTGGAAATCTCCATGGTCAGGAAAAATCACAGTGTTGCTTGGGTAGTTGCTTTTAAGGATATGAAGTATAATTACAGAGGCAGTGTGCCACCCAGAGTTTGAACTTGTTCGCAGTTTTCCTTAAAAACAAGTGTAACCATTGCACTGTGCATGGTATACCACAAACTCAGTCTTGAAGTTATATTCTGTTTCTCATTAGTCCTGTTAACCTCTGAGTTACAGGTGGGGTGCCAGGCCTGACTCAAGCTTTCAGGATTACTTTCATTTTCTTTTTTATTGAAAGCTCATTTTCTTTTACTACCTCAGCCTCTTGGTTATATTAACTTATGCCATCTTTACATAGCCACTTACCCAGATGAGCAGCAACTTCCTTTGCCTCTACTGGGCTTATAAACATTTGACCTCCCAATATTTAACACAGACTGCAACAAAAGAAAAAAAAAACAAGGGAGATCTTCCTTTCTCCATTGCTTTGCACTGATGTACTGCAAAACCTTGGGAACAAAAGTCCCATATGCACAAGCAGTACATTAGGAAAGCCCCAGGACACCGGGGGAAAACATGGAAGAGCAATACAATGTCATTATACAAAGACAAAAAGTAACTAACATTTTTCTTAAATAATGTCATTGTATAATAGCAATAACTCACGTCTGGCTGTGGGTAAATGTAGCATTACCAACACCCACCCGTGGGTTATTACTATGTCAATTTGCAATCATGTCCAACTCTACAATATCTTGATCTGTGAAAGAAGAAATCACAAAAATGTGTTTATTATATGTAATGGATAGATTCATTATAATAGTATCACAATATAATAGCAGTGTCCGTGGTGCAACAGGTAGAGTGCTGTTTTTTGTGCAGAAGGTTATGGGGCCTACTCTCATATCAATTCAATTGTTTGCTGATTCTGCAGTATACCCTCATTTGGATGTGATGTTAAACCATGGCCTCATCTGTTGTTGGTAGCTCCCACAGCACTATCACAAAGAGTAGGAGAAGTTCTCTGATGCCCTGGCCAAATTTACCCTAGTAGTATAAATACCACCTTGGCTCTCTCCTGAAAAAAAAAGCTACTAATCTAGTGGGACTAATCTGATCAACAATGGATAAATAGATACAAGATTTTGATTCATAGTCATTCCTTAGTTTCCCTCAGCATATCTGCATTGGTGTCATCGCTTTTTTTTTTTTTCAGTAGTGAGCCTCATATATGTGCCATTGTTGTAGGATTAGTGATATTCATAGTCACAGGTTTCACACTTGGGTAGAGGTTATCTGTGAACTGCACTACCACAGCTGTATGCAAACATAGTAAACACAGGTTATTCACATGGAATAAGGAAATGCAAAGGCATTTTGACAAACACACCTACTTAAGACAAAAGCATAAAATAACTGAAGTGAATTGTTAAGTACATGTGAAAGATTACGTGAATGCCTTAGGCTTCATATGACTTCATATATAGTCAGATATTGTGGACAAGCACAACTATGTGCAGTCAGACTTTAAAGACTTAAGGCATGCATGCAGACTCCACAGCTTTTATTGTGAATATCATGAACATTTATAAAGAGGTTTAAAATGTTTTATATAGGGATACCCTTATCTGGACACTCTGATTTTTTTTCTTAAAAGAATGGAAAGGGAGAAATAGGAAAACTTGAAAAAGGGAAGACATAACAAATATTAGAACACAGAAGGAAGACATTAAGAGGGTTGTTTGGGAGTAAGTGGGAGATGAGAGGTACTTTGTTTTTTGTCAGGAGATAGACTCCTATTTTTATTTTATTTTTTTTAATATAAGAGGGTAGTTTGGGTGGGAAATAGGTAAGAGGGTATAGGAGAGAGAGAGAGGGGGGATAAGGAAAGTGCAGGAATGATGAGGAGTGTATTACAAGGAACTTTCCCAGTCCAGAAGAGCGCAAACAGTTCCATTGCCAGATGGTGTTGCAGTGGCTGACCCTGTTGTAGAGGGGGAGGGGCTTCTGGTGGATCTGGGTTTTTTTTTGGCTTCTGCATTCTCGTACCAATTGGCAGTGCTCAATGAGGGTTAATGTCTGAAGGCAAAAACTTAAAAATGTACTTTGAGATGCCTTCAATAGCGCAGGTGAGACTGGCAACATTGCACTGATTTCAGCACTCTGGACAGTACCATGTGAAGAAGATGCACTTATCAGCTACCAGTCTCTGTATCACAAGGTGTAAATGAAGAGAGTATGGGGGAGAAACAGTAGTGCTAATGCTTAATTTGAATCCAATCTGCAGATAATTTTAATAAGACGGCCAGAATAAGTATTATCACATAACTTTTATTAGGAATTCAATATAAAGTACAAATCACAAGTAGAAATATTAGATTTGCAACAAAACCATAAACAATGATTGCTAAATAGGTGAAATATAATCTGTGTAATTTATGTTATTAATAAAGATTATGATATTTAATTTTAACTACACTTGCTGAGGTATAATCTGTACAATATTTACTTAAAATCTGTATGACTCAGTGCATTAATAATTATGTGAGTAGGACAATATGTCATGTAAAGTATGTATGGCATCTACCCGAACATTCATTACTCAGGTCATGCAAATCCATGCAAATGAAATTTATTTATAGCCAAACATATTAACTTTTACATAATACTCTAGTAGCATGTAAAGTGAAAGGCACACATATACAGGTGTGTATAATTTTATATACCTTAACTTACTGCTTAAAAATGAGGGTGTCCTATGGCATTGACAGTTAATAAGCAACATTTACCAATTTAGCCTTCTTTTTTCATGGGTTCAATTCACAGGTGGCATTGGTCAAATTTTGTATTGTGCATTGTATGTCCCACCAACACATCATGTCCCAATTCAAAACAATTTACTTGTAAACAACAATAACTATAGCAAACATATCAAAGCATTTCACTACTTTTCCACTCAGAAGAAACATTTACACTGGAAGTGGGTCCATCATCAATTTATTTCACTTTTATCACAAACCTTTGTTCTGCTACATAATGATGATGTCATCCATTCAAATGTGCTCTGTCTCACGCTTATATTAAGACTTCTGTGGTGGGGGTGTTGCCAAGATGGTGAGCAGTTAACAGCACTGTTTTTTAGCTCTGCTTCATTTTAAAATCTCTGACAGGATTTTTATAAAAAACTCAAAAATTTTCAAAACTTGATGGATTTATAGCTGAACATATGCTGAAAGATTTACTACAAAAATAACAAGTTTGAAACTCTTTTAATTACTTTTTCCTGTCAAGGAAACTAGAAAGAGTTAACTTTTTCAGAATGAGCCACTCTAAGACCATTGTACAGTCAGTACTATGAAAAAAGACATACAGACTGTACTAAGTAACATCAGTGAGTTATATGTAAAGATACATAAATTAGGAAGCCAAATGGACAATTTTAAAGTGAAATGTGAAAAACAAGCTGAAGTGCGAAGTGAATCTCTTAATCAACAATCATCACAAATCTTGAGTATAGAAGAGACAATGTCTGATTTTGATGGAAGATTACTTGAAAATAAAAATAACACTGAATTTCTTCTGAAAAAAAAACATTATAGGAAAAATAGGAGACCTATAGAACATATCTGGAAGGAATAACATCAGGATTTACTGGATTCCTGAAAAAGAAGAGGGAGGCAATGTGATTCAATTTCTTAACACCTGGCTGCCTAAAACTTTGAACCAGCCTTAAGCTTTTTCCATTGGCATTGAAAGGGGACATACATCACTTTCTAACTCATCTTTAAAAAACACCTTTACCAAGGTAAGTGATTGTAAGCTTTTTCTCAAGTCATGATAAGGATTTAGTCTTCAAAGCTGCATGGTCTAATTATCCAGTTAAAATGAAAGAAAATTCTATAAGACTTGACAACGACAATTCAACATTAGTGATATCAAAGAGAAAAGCATGTGTGCCACTTGTTAAATGCTTAAAGAAAAAGAATATGAAAGCACAGATCTGGTTTCCAGCAAACAAAGGATTCACCTTCCAAGGGAAAGAAGATTTTTTACACCTTGGAAGATGCAATGGACTTTATACAGAAAAATAAAATCTTAGAAAAAAACAGAAGAAATGGACTGGAATCTATCAACTTCTTTGAAGAGAAATGCAACAAGAGATGGCTGGTTAATAAAAATGAAGGACAAATGAAAATTAATGGATTTTATGGTTATGAAGTCTTATTAATTTTAAGAAGTGCTTGGATACTAACAGGTGCTGAATATTACTTTTTACAAGGCAAATCATTTCTTTCTTTCTTTCTTTATTTCTTTCTTTCTTTCCCTACTTCAAAAGGTTATTAGTTTCCTTTAAAAAAATGTTAAAGTTTGATTCCTTTGGCTATATATGAAATTAAAGACACGTATTTTTATTTAGAGTTTAAAAGTCTAAACTATTCATTTTGTTAAAAGTTAATCATTATTATAACGAAACTTATGTTATATGGCGGACTTTATGATATGTTGGCATAGTTGAGTAATGTACTATTAAATATAATACAAGATGCAACAAATGACATTAAGAGGCCTGTTAAGTTACATTCTGGGTTCTTAAAATGGTCCATTAGTGTGCTACTGATATTATACCTGACATGCAATAGCACCCGGGAAATACATGCTATGTTATAAACAAGGTATAACAAATATAGCTTTTTTACATATATAAAAGTTACTATTGGAATAATACCAAATAATTAGAGTGATACCAAATAATTAGAGTAACATTCACACTTTTACAGGTTAAACCTGGATCACACATAATTGCCATTCTTTTACGGCAAGTTTATATGCTATCTCTCCTTTAAAAATTGGCAGTCTGTTTATATCAAACTTCTCATACAAACAGTATTTGTTGAATCATGAAATGCTAGTTCTTTGAGTGTAATGGCTTTTTGGTGGTTGGGATACTTTTAGATGTTTTTTGTTGTTTTGGTGGTTTGGAGAGGTTTAGGGGATTGGTGTGTGGTGTGGGGGTGGCTTGGATTCACTTGTGAACATTTTTGTGTGAATTATAACTGATGGACTGTACATTTTCAAGCCCTTATCATGAAAACCAGCTTGAAATAGCTTAGAGTCAACAGCACTTTTGTGATGTTGTGGGGGGGTCTGAAAAATTCTAAGAACTGTTCAGGTTACTTCTAAATAATACAAGTTAAATAATAAACCAGAGACTGTGAATTGCATTATAAACCACTGTCAGTTATTACATAGTCATGATTGATTGTTACTGATAGTATATTTGACATGCAATTGCACACAGGAAAGTAATGCTATGTTATAAACAACGTATAACAAATATAGTTTCTTACATATATAAACATTATTATTGGAATTTTATCAAATAATTAGAGGAACAATCACACTTTTACAAGTTAAACCTAGATCACACATAACTCATTCTTTTAATGCAAGTTTACATGCTCTGTCTCCTTTAAAAATTGACAGTCTGCTTTATATTAAACATCTCATACAAATTGTGCTTACTGAATCATTAAATGCTATTTCTTTAATACAATAGTTTTTTAGTTATTAACATACTTTGAAATGTTTTCTGCTGTTTTTTAGTGGTTTAGAAGAGTTTGAGGGATTGATATATAATGTAGAGGTGGTTTAGATTCACTCATAAATGGTTTTGTGTGAATTGTGGCTGATAAACTGTTCATTTACAAGCCCTTGTTATGATGATCAGCTTGAAGCAACTTTATAGAATTTATAAATTAGTAGGAAGTTAACTGCCCTTACATGCCATTTTAGGTCTAGTTAATTAGCCCATAGGAGAATCAAACCCTGTACCTTGTATCTGTAAGGCAAATCCCTTAACCATTATGACAACCTTCCAAGGGGGGATTTTGCTTTAATTGGAGTCATGAACACTTTTGTGATGCTGCGGGAGTTCTGAGCATTCAATGAACTGTACAGATTACTTCTTCCTGTCTAAAACTAAATAGTCATAATATATTGAATCCTATGCTAAGAGGTCAATGAATACATATTAGATAATAAGCAGAAGACAGTAACTTGCATTCTAAACCACTATCAGTTATTAAATAGTTCTGAATGCTTGCAGTCTACCAAAAGGATACTAGCCTATAGAATGACACTTCTGATAAAAAATTTAGGACTGTGGTTCTCTGTTATTGTCTCTTTTTAATGATAACAAAACCTAATTTCTCAGAAAAATTGTTATGGAAGTTTGAATCTTAAAAGGGAAGATTTTTCAGATGTTTGTTCAGATACTATTAGACATAACATTTAAGGAAAATATAGGACTGATTCTAAAGTAGTACTAGATTAAAGAGTATCAATTATATAAGGGTAAATATAAATGTTCTATTATATGATATTCTAGGCTAGGATTATAGCTAGAATATAAAGCCTAGGAATATATACTACTTCGTTGAAGGTAGGGCATCAAGCTGGCACCTTGGCACCGTAAAAAATCTACTGCCAATCATTAGCGGACTGGAGTTCTGCTGTGGCGACCCCTAACCAGGAAAAGCCGAAAGAAGAAGACAAGACATAGTATACAAACAGAAAATAGATCAGAATAAGTAAATATGTATATAGTTAAAGAATATAAATATGTCTACAAGAGTGAGAGATTGGCATAGTGGTTAAGGTTTTCACCCTATAGGCATGACGTGCAGGTCTTGATCCCCAAATAGGGTAATTGGCTTGGCTTGGAATAGCCCACAAGGACAGTTAGCCAGGTACTAATTTACGAACATATGATCCTATGAACAACTTTACACATAGTAAATAAAATAGAAAAATAGAAAATGATCTGACTTATAAATTAATAAATACAAAAATAACAACGGACTTCCTCCCTATAGTAGCCCAGGGAGATCATGTGAGGTACAGGGAAAGATGATTGTAAAGATATTCAGTGTGGTCAACTTATAAAGATTACGAACACCTGATATTCAGTGTGGTCAACTTATAATAAAGATTCTGAACATCTGCTCAACTTTTCTTATTCATAATAACTCACTGACAGGCTTTTTTAAGATAATGTACACTCAAAATATGAGACATTAATATGAATCAGAAGCATGAACTAAGCGTTCTTTGTCTAACTGGGAGTTTGAGAGGTAGTTTGTTTTGTCTTTTTCAACAAACTAGGAATATGCTATTCCATGGTAGAATGTTTTAGGGTTATATCAACAGGTATCCTTTTTTTATTTGTTTCAAAAATGTCCATAGCTGAAGATTTCATATTGTTGCATATAAAATATAAAATATGGTCTGGACATAAATGTGATTTCCTTATACCTGTCTTTTTTCTGTCTGATATAAATGTCTGATTTTAAATGCATATCTATTAATATTAATGGGTTGAATAATCCAGTAAAGAATGGGAGTCTGTTCACATATTTGCAATTACATAAAGCTTAAATAGCATTTCTACAGGAAACACATTTACTTAATAAAGATGTAAATAAACCTTCATTAACAAATTATTTGGTTTTAGCAGGTTCTGGCTTTTGAACTAAAAGAAGAGGCACCCTCATTTTATGGAAGAACTCATCAGTAATGCCTAAAGTAAAATATAACTATGCTGATAAAAATGGAATGTTAAGCTTTGTTACAACTGAGTGAAACAGAAAACTATATACATTGGTGAACTCCTACTGGAGTACAGGGATTGGAGATAAAGATGCAAAAAATTACTTAGACACTATAGGTTATTACATGAAAGGTGAAGTCTTAATGGCTGGTGATTTTAATTGTATTTTATCAGACAAAAATTCTACTGTAGATAGAAATCTGGGAATTGCCAAGCACTAAATACATTTTGTAAATCTAATGCATTTAAATGATCTATATGAACTAAGGAAAACAAACTTACTTCAATTTACATATGGAACACAACAAATACTGATAGCATTTTTGTCTCAGCCAATCTGTTATCACATATCAGAAAAGTTTCAATCATTTCATGTCCATTGTCAGACCATAATGCTATGCTATAATCTTTAATAGTATTTAAAAAAACTGAAAATTTAATGCATCACAGGAGATTACCAGTGTACATTATTAAAATAAAAAGATACAAAGATTGGTGTGTTAAAGAGATTAAAAATTTCCTAGAAATAAACATGAATGGTGAAGTAACTGACATTGTCCTGTGGGATTCATTAAAGACTTACTTAAATGGAAGAGTTACAAGCTGTTATATTAGTAAAACAAGATAATGGTGCAAAGAATTGAATATATTACAGGCCAAAATAGACACACTAGAGTTCAGTCTAAAGCCAAATGACATTATCAGTCAATCTAAACTTAAAAACTTAGATACAAAATATGTTGAAATTCTAAATCATAAAGTTTCAGCAAATCTGGAAAAACTTAAACTTCAGGCATAGTCAGTAAATGCTTTAAGTTTGTATAAACTTGCTGTTAGATCAAAGAAAATGAATAAACTAAATATTATCAAATAAATTATAACATATAAATAATAAAAAAGAATGAAGAATGGATATTAAAGGTATTCTTGAGAACTTTAAAATATTTTATGAAAATATAAATAATAATACAAATAACCTTGATAACGATTGTATAGTTAAACCTTTTCTAAGGGAAAATAAAAACAATAAAATAAGTGAACAAATAAAAAATGATAGACTATTCACTTTAACAGAAATAAAAGGTCAAATAAAAAAGTTAAAAAAATAATAAGGCACCTGACTTAGATGGGCATATCTTCTTCTTCTTCTACTCTTTTGGCTGTTCCCGTTAGGGTTCGCCACAGCGGATCATCTGTTTCCATTTCTTCCTGTCCTCTGCATATTGCTGTGTCACACCAACCACTTGCATGTCCTCTCTCACCACATCCATAAACTTTATCTTAGGCCTTCCTCTTTTCCTCTTACCTGGCAGCTCCATCCTTAGCATCCTTTTCCCGATATACCCAACATCCCTCCTCAGCACATGTTCAAACCACCCCAATCTCACCTTTCTGACTTGGTCTCCAAACTGTCCAACCTGAGCTGACCCTCTAATACACTGATTCCTAATCCTGTTCATTCTTGTCACAACGAGTGCAAATCTTAACATCTTTAACTCTGCCACTTCCAGCTCTGAATCCTGCCTTTTTGTCAATGCCACCATTTTCAACCCATACAACATAACTGGTCTCACTACCCTCTTGTAGACCTTCCCTTTCAGTCTTACTGGTACCCTTCTGTCACAAATCACTCCGGACACTCTTCTCCACCCATTCCACCCTGCCTATACTCTCTTCTTCACCTCTCTTCCACACTCACCATTACTCTGAACTGTTGATCCCAAGTACTTAAACTCATCCACCTTCGCCAACTCTACTCCCTGCATCCTCACCATTCCTCTATCCTCCCTCTCGTTCACACACACATATTATGTCTTAGTTCTGCTGACCTTCATTCCTCTCCTCTCTAGAGCATATCTCCACCTCTCCAGGGTCTCCTCAACCTGGTCCCTACTCTCACTACAGATCACAATGTCATCTGCAAACATCATAGCCCATGGGGCCTACTGTCTGAACTCCTCTGTGAACCTGTCCATCACCATTGCAAATAAGAAAAGGCTCAGAAGTGATCCTTGATGTAATCCCACCTCCACCTTAAATGCATCTGTCACTCCCACTGCAGACTTCACCACTGTCACACTACCCTTGTACATATCCTCTACCACTCTTACATACTTCTCTGCCACTCCTGACTTCCTCATACAATACCACAACTCCTCTTTAGGCACCCTATCATATGCTTTCACCAAGTCCACAAAGACACAATGCAACTCCTTCTGACCCTCTCTATATTTCTCCAACAACACTCTTAGAGCAAACATCACATCTGTAGTGCTCCTTCCTGGCATGAAACCATACTGCTGATCACTAATCATCACCTCCCTTCTTAACCTAGCTTCTACCACTCTTTCCCATAACTTCAAGCTGTCACTGATCAGTTTTATCCCTCTGTAGTTACTAAAGCTCTGCACATCATGCTTATTTTTAAAAATAGGTGCCAAAAAACATTTTCCCCACTCCTCAGGCACCCTCTGACTTTCCAAGATTTCATTAAACAATCTGGTTCAAAACTCCACTGCCATTTCTTCTATGCACCTCCATGCTTCCACTAGTATGTAATCTGGACCAGCAGCCTTTCCATTCTTCATCCTCTTCATAGCTGTCTGTACTTCCTCCTTGCTAATCTTTTTCACTTCCTGATTCACTATCCCCACATCATCCAACCTTCTCTCTCTCTCATTCTCTTCATTCATCAGCCCCTCAAAGTACTCTTTCCATCTGCTCAACACACTCTCCTCACTTGTGAGTATGTTTCCCTCACTATCCTTTATCACTCTTACCTGCTGCACATCTTTCCCAGCTTGGTCCCAATGTCTAGCCAATTGGTACAGGTCCTTTTTTCCCTCTTTAGTGTCCAACCTTTCATACAACTCTCCATATGCCTTATCCTTAGCCTTCACCACCTCTCTCTTTGCCATGCTCCACATCTCCTTATACTCCTGTCTACTTTCTTCATCTCTTTGACAATTCCACTTCTTCTTCACCAGCCTCTTCCTCTGTATACTCTCCTGTACTTCCTCATTCCACCACCAGGTCTCCTTGTCCTCCTTCCTCTGTCCAGATGTCAAACCAAGCACCTTTCTAGCTGTCTCCCTTACCATCTCTGCTGTAGTTACCCAGCTATTTGGTAATTCTTCACTGCCCCCCAGTGTCTGTTTTAATTCTTCCCTGAACTCCACATTACAATCACCCTTTTTCAACTTCTGCCATTTGATCCTTGGCACTGCTCTCACACTTGTCCTCCTCTTCTTGATCACCAACATCATCCTACAGACCACCATTCTATGCTGCCTAACTACACTTTCCCCTGTCACCACTTTATAGTCTCCAATCTCCTTCAGACTGGCCCTCCTGCATAGGATATAATCCACCTGTGTGCATCTTTCTCCACTCTTGTATATACCAGATCGTATATAATCTTGTATATACTCTTGCGTATACCAGAAGTATATAAAATGCTACCAGATGATGCAGTTAAAATATTAGATGATGTCTAACAACTGATATAGTCCCCCCATCATGGAAATATTCCCTTGTATCACATATTTTAAAACAAGATAAGGATCCTACAAAGTGTTTATCATGCAAACCCATTTCAATTTTAAATGTGGAGTATAAGATGTTCATGTCCATTTTAGCTAACAGAATGAGTCTAATTATACCTAAACTAATTAACAATGATCAAACTGTGTTTATTTTAAATAGAGAAGTACAGGATAATATAATAAGAATACATACATTAATAGACTACGCAAATAAAAATAAAAAAGAACTTTCTATCATTAGTCTGTATTTACATAAGGCTTTTAACTCATTTAATTCATTGTACATGTTTAAAATAGTTAAAGCATGTAATTTTTCATCTGAGCTAATTGCATTAATTTCTAAGTTATACAATAACTCTTGAGTGTATGTTAAAATAAGTTCTGTTCTTTCTAATTCCCTTAATGTACAAAAAGGCACAAAACAAGGCTGTCCAAGATTACTTTTACTTTTTGCATTAGCTATAGAACCCTTTGTTAATAGTATTAGATCCAGTAAGAATATTGATAGCATCAAAATAAAAGAAGATTTCAAACTAAAGCATCATCTCTTTGGTTATGGTATTTTGCTAATAATAGGAAATATAGAACATACATTAAAACATATCACTAGTTCTCTGAGTCAGTTTAAAGAAATCTTGAACTTAATATTTAATCATAATAAAACAAGTACATTATTACTTATCAAAAATGTTAAAAAATCATACAAAGATGTTCTAATTTCAATTGGAATAGCAATCAAATAAAAATACCTTGGTATAACCATTATGTCTAATAAGAAAGAAATGATACAAACAAACTTTCAACAGGTTGTTGACAAAATGTTAACTTTAGTCACAAATTAGAACAAATTCTTCTTTACCATGGAAGAACAATTAATGCTTATTAAGATGGTAATTCTCCCTATTGTTTGTCTTACAGTGTTTAGTACTATCACCACCAAAAAAATGATAAAAGATAAATAATGCTCTACTTAAATTTGTTGGCATCCTAATAAGTCAAGAGTTTCCTTTGATTAGCACAGAAAAGATTAGGATAATGGTGGAATAGGATTCCCTGATATTAAATTGTATGTTACTTCAACAATTGTAAAGTGTTGTGGATAAATTTATTTTATGATTCAAAATGGAGACAAATACATCAATAAATATTATTTTTAAATAATAAATATATCACAACCAGGCATTGACAAATAGTCTCTAATAGTTTTATATGGTTATTAAAAGATTTTTTTCCTAAATTGAATTTCACCTTTTTCTCAAATTCCCAATTTAAATAACATAATTTCCTCTTTCAAAAGTTCACATATTCTAACCATTGTATTAAAGACTTAATAATTTCTATGTTTCCAATTGCATATATAAATGAGTGCTTAGAAACTCATTACTTCATAAAAATGCTAGTATTGAAACAACAAAGTAACTTAACTCATTGGTGTCAATTCTTAAATGGTACTGATATATACTATATATATATATATATATATATATATATATATATACACTGATATATATATATATATATATATATATATATATACATATTGTTGAAAATATAAGGTCCAAATACAGTCAAGATTTTGAGAATTGGTTAATTTACCCATATTTAGAGACTTTATGAACACACAGCTAAATAAGATATTTAACCCAGATAACAATTAGTTCCTCAAATTATTGGAATTCTTAATAAATCTCAATAATAATGCAATGAAAAATAAATCATATTTGTCACAAATTTATAAAATTCTTAAGTTAGATTTCAAATATTTAGACAATTCCTATTGAAACAATTCCTCAAAAACTTATAATGAAGACTTCTCTGAAGAATACAAGAAAATAATATTAAAATCTACAGATAAAACCACATCTTCATTGTATTGGAAAAGTTTCACTTGGAAATTTTTTCACAGAACTTTTGCCACTCCTAATAAAATTACAATTATGTTTAAATCAAATAGAATTAAATGCAGGTGATGTGATTCTGAAATAACAGCTGATTGAATGCATATGGTATATGAATGTGAAGTCACCTCCCATTTTTGGAAAGAAATGAATAACTTTATTCAAGCTCTATGGTCAGACTGATGTAATTTTTCTAAATTTTTAGTTTTATTTATTGCTCTAATTCCTGAGATAATTCCAAAATCCCAAGTGTCTTTTCTTTGGCCTATTCTTGATATAGCCAGAAAAGTAATTACTAAAATATTGGAAAAGTAAAGTTACCCCCTCTAGTGTTGAATTTATTAGTATGGCAAAAATTGTTTGCAATAGTGAATTACACATTCATATAAATATCCGCTTAAACTTAAAGACTTGCTTGAAAAATATTTATTGTTGTTGATATGAATAATGTTGATGTATTGATCAGCTGTGGACCTATGCAAATAGTTATTTGTTTGTTTTATAATTGATTTGTTTATCTAATGTTTTAAAACCAAAAAAAAAAGACTTCTCTGGCACTTGCAGTTAATATTGTGTATTCTAGATAGATAGGTAACTGGTTCAAAACCAGCATCGCTTAAATAATGAATGCATGCCTGTGGTGTCATGTAGCACTGGCTTCATTAAAAGACACATTGTGTACACTTTCACTCAGGAGATATTTTTACACTGGGAGAGGGCTTCACCATTCATTTCTTGCATTTTTAGGCAAAACATTTTGTGCAATACACTATTAAGGTAATGATTTCAAAAGTGCACTGTCTCAGCATTGCAGTCAGACCTCTCCTGTGGCAATTGCTATTAATATGTAATCTAGACTTGGTAAGTAAATTGGCAGGAGGGTTGAATCCTGCAGTGAGTTGCAACTGTGTGTCTCTCTCATTCCCTCATAGAAACAGCTTCACCCGCAGATATGATGTGTAGCTTTATCATGGTAGTGAGCTTTCCCACCACTTTCATTTCTTTTTAGCACACCCATCATCCTATGAAAACAATGGAGATGTCATCTATTCCAGTATGTACTGTCATAGCTGTAAAAAGACATCATGTATGGCTCTTCTGATTTATGGAATGATCTCTAGCTTGCCCTCTTGTTGAGATAGGCATTTTGAACACAGACATTATTCCTCAGTGTCAGTGTGTGTGTGTGTGTATGTGTGTGTGTGTGTGTGTGTGTGTGTGTGTGTGTCTGTGTGTGTGTGTGTGTGTGTGTGTGTGTGTGTGTGTGCGTATGTGCGTGTGTGCACATGTGTGTGTGTGTGCATGTGTGCGTGTGTGTGCGTGTGTGCGTGCGTGTGTGTGTGCGTGTGTGTGTGTGTGTGTGTGTGTGTGTGTGTGTGTGTGTGTGTGTGTGTGTGTGTGTGTGTCTGTAGATGTGTGAATATACATGTAGGTAATAGGTACGTGTATAGCTGGAGAGTTTTATTCAATACTTAGTCCATTTTAGCATTCCATTAGTAAGCCTTCTCCTGTACCACAAGGAAATGATGCAATGTTGTGTAGTTTGCTGCCTTGTAAACCATAACTTCAAATTCTGGATTATTTAGAGATTATGGTTTTACAGTGCCAGGGATGACTGCATTATGCAACATGTCTGTTTGGTTATACCATCATACAATCAATTTGTGAGAAAGTGACAACTCACTTCTCTGTTTGCATCACTTTAAATGTACACATATGCTTTGCAGCAATAAAGAATATGTAATGGCTTTAAATACACATTATCTCACTTTGTAATAAAATTTCTGTGGTACATTCAGTCTAGATAATATCATGTAGCTTCTGTGGTCACATAGGTAGGTGCACAGAACCTGCAGGGACTGAATATTATTAATGTGTATCAGTACACTGCTATGCATTAATTGCATTGACTACAGTTGTAATGTGTAAAATTACAAGAGTGTCCTTCTTCATTACTATTAGCTCAAACAACTGCTTTGCAGCACAGTATTGATGTCATACCTTAAAATCTGTTCTGTCTCACCATTATGGTAAGACGTTGCCTGTGGTGTGTGCAGTTACTACACAGTTCTGTAGAATGTGAGCTTACAGAGGTGACTCTTCAACTTCAGCAAAATGACAAGAGTCCTAGTCTGGTTTGTATCTTATTTCTCTGGCTGTTCTCAGTGTATGTCATCAAGGGAAGTTCATCTGCCTCACTCCTGCCAGAATCCAGTGTACCTCAGCTTTTCCTTTGGCTCCATTGTTATTTACAATGTATATGCTGCCAGTAAGGCAAGTCATGATAAGGAGGATTATTATCTAGCAATTTCATGCTGATGATAAATAACTATACATCTCCTTTTCACCTGAAAAATGTGTCTGATTATTCTTCTCTGGACAACTGCTTGGATTCCTTCCCTGAGTGGATGATGTTCACTTAACTGAAGCATAAATCAGCTAAAAATAGGGTTATGCTGGTTCATTCTACAATCTGCCCATCTAATTATCAATAGTGAGAATCAATTGTAACTTGTGTTACATAAGTTTAACCACAGTGTGTAGTCCTCATGGCCATCAAGGAGCACTGATTCCTCAAGAAATGGTTCAAAGGTATTGACACTGGCCCAAGTGTCTTACTTTTATTTTTGGACCTCCTTATCCAGATAAGGTTTTTATTCCATTGTTTGGTGATTCTGACTGTAACATATGAATTCCTGGTACTTGATATTCCTACTTTTGTCACAAATTTCATATCATAGTCTCTAGAAGTCTTTTAAATAGTTATATGTTGTAAAACAAGAGCATTAAATATATTATATACTGATAACAATTTACCCAGAATGTGCAGTATCAGGAAAAGCATAGTGATCCGTGAATTGTTCTTGGTGGCACACTGATACTTAGGGACTAGGTGTTAGCTGTCATCTAGACATCTTACTTCTTCTGAAGAATATTGTCCACATTAAGCAGTAAGTATCATATTCAAACCTTGAAATAATTGTAAGTTCCCCAGTATTGGCCTGTCTTTGTTATTACAATGTTGTCTGTCTCTGACATTTTGTTTTTTTTACTAAGATAATTTTTATTTTAAACATGTAACACAAAGAATACTTGTTTACATTTTAAATAACAAATTAGTTAATTAGTTAACTATGTACAATATTTACATTTAGCCTGACATGAGTAGACTTAAGATAGCAACAAATTTATGAAATAGATAATAAATCATAACAATCAGTATATAGGTTATCAGGAGGAGACTGATTCCAATTGTAAGGTCTCAATCAATGACAAAACTTTCTTCCACAGATTATTAACTAATGGCTTAGGGAACATTCTTAGTTCTTTGATTTTTATCTCCAATAATGCTGTCTTCTTCAGTAAGCACAAGAAATCCTCCATGGTGGGCCCTGTGCTAGAGTTCCATTTCCTAGTTATGTACTTCCTAGCTATTGCTAGTATTGTCCACAGTAGATATTGGTTAGTTTTATTCATAAAAGGATCTTCCTTTATATTCAATAAAATTAGAGCTTTAGTCATAACAAATGAATCTGTATAAATTGCTTGTAAGAAATTATTAATATAATTCCAAAATACTTTAATATCCATACAGTCATAAAAATATGAGACAAATCTGCTTTAGATGACTGTTGACATCTCCAACATAATCTGTTAGTGGAAGAATTGATTTTTGAAATGTTATCAGGGTTAAAAAGGATCTGTGCAGAAATTTCCAATTAAATACTCACCAGTATTGAGTGTACAATGTAAGTTTAACTGATAATAGTATGTTTGATTTATTTTCTGATGATAACAATATTGTTATTCCTTTAGTAATATATTGCTAATAAGTTGTTTTATGAACTGTTTTATAATTTATAATTTTTATATTATATAAATATGATATTTCATTTTTCATATATGCATTATTATATATAATTCCAAACAACCCATTTATAAATTTTGGAGTATTCTTAAACAATTAATTATTTATTATTCTGCATAGATCCTTGGAGTATGTCAAAACATTCTGTAATAATACGAAGTAAGAACAAAACCACAGAGCAAAGCAATGAAGGGGCTCAAAATACTCACACAAAGTCCCATATAATACAAGGCAGCAGTCACAGATAAAAAATACTCCAACGTTGTAGAAAGGTATAAAATGCAGAAGTTTATTGTAGAACAGGGTAGCGCTTTTGCTAAATAGCTTCTTCAGCCCTCTATAAAAACAACCAACACTTGATCCCATTTAAATACCTAAAAAGGCGCCATTCTGATAAAAATTATTTAAAGGTACACATACCCAAACAGCAACTGGTATAATAAATACCATAGTCACATAGACATAGTTAAAAACAATAAATGTGCATTGTGCAATAATTATTCATGCCAAAAATATAAACATTAAAAACAACAGTAATGTCTATGAACATAATCCTAAAAGACAAGGAACTCTGACGACAAATATTATACATCTAAGACTTGTTGATTTTTTTATGCAATGCTGCTGCATATTACATTCTTATGTTCCCAGGAAATAAGGATATCTCTATACATCCTATCTAGAAAGTTCTTAGTAATACTGAAAGGTGCTAACAATATGAACCAAAGCTATAAGTCTATATTCATATTAACAAATTTTCTGAAAACATCAAAGGGATGATTAATTAGGTTTAATTTAGTAGGTTTTGTTATATTATATTGTAAGTTAAACTTAGTGAATGCCATAATTTATTACTTTTATCCATGACTAAGGAATTTTTGACAAGTTATTTTCATTTGTTGTTATAATTGAATTCATCAATTTCTAATTAGATGTGTAATTAGGATCCACAAATAATTTAAAGTGGAAACTTGTTTGCCAATGATGTGATTCCCACCTACTTTTATTCTCTTTTTTGTTCCGTATAATAAGAATTTTGATTTTGATTTATTAAAATGAAGACCTGAGATCTTATGAAACTTTCATATCAATAAATCTACTTCATCTAATACTTCTTTTGAATAGGGTAAGGTAAGAAGTACATCATTGGCAAAGAGCATGATTTTAGAGCTATATTGGTCATATATATCCATGCCTTTCATCTTTACATTGCTGTGTATTAATATAGCAAGTATCTCTATGGCTAGTGCAAATAAAATGGGTGACATGGGACAAACTTGTTTGGTACCTCTAGTAATCTGAATTGCCTCTGAAGTAAAGGGTCCTAGTTTAATGTAAGCTAAGTTATTTTCATAGACATTCTTTATATGTGTAGTAAAAGAGAGGGGAAAGTCAAATATACTCAGAGTTTTAGTTAAATAATGCCAAATTAAGGAATGGAAAGCTTTTTCTTTGCCCAAGCCAATTATCAAGGCTTCTTGATTTTCTCTTTTTAAGTAATCAGTGAATGTCAGTATCCTTTTAATGTTGTCATGTGTGTGTCTATTATGTATGAATCCAGTTTGATCATTATTGATTATTTTGGATAGTTGGACTTTTATTTTATTTACCATAATTGACATGAATATTTTATAATTGTTATTCAGCAATGATATTGGTCTATGAGAACTACAATAGCTAGAGTCTTTTTTTCTTTTAAAATAGGGGTGATTAAGGAATATCTCCATGAGGGGGAATTATTACATTTGCTTGGATTTCAAGTAGTGTTTTAAGTAGCAATGAAGTTA
Source organism: Protopterus annectens (assembly GCF_019279795.1). Taxonomy (NCBI): domain Eukaryota; kingdom Metazoa; phylum Chordata; order Ceratodontiformes; family Protopteridae; genus Protopterus; species Protopterus annectens. The sequence continues at coordinate 836,870,439 of NC_056731.1, forward strand.
TGAATGTGGAACAAAAGTTTATAAAATTCCATTATTAAGCCATCTATCCCTGGGGCCTTACCAGGTTTACTTTCTTTAATCTTATCTGTAATTTCCTTGTGAGTAATAGGTTTTTGAAACTCTGTTTTTAATTCTTCAGGAATGTTTTTAATGTTAGGGAATATAGTTTCTAGATTAAAATGTTCCATTATAGTATTTTCACTTTTGTAATGTTCTGTATAATGATTTTTAAAAGCATCCAAAATATCACCTATTTCCAAAATTTTCTTACCTCTTCCCTCATGGAAGATGTTAACAATAAAATTAGCTTTAGATCGCATTTTAATTTTCATGGATAGATTATGTAAATGCTTTAGAGACGTAGCATAGGAGTTTATTTTTAATCTTTCGATAGCTAAGTTAGCTTTATGGGTTAATATTTCATTATATCTTTAATTTAGATTTTCTAATCTCTTTTTATTTTCAGTCAAGTTAAAATCCTTTTTGGATTTGAATAATAAGAATTCATTTTGCAGTTCTTGCAGTGCTGATTCCCATTCTTTAATTTTATTTTTGAACCAACTAAGGGTTTTACTATATATATATATATATATATATATATATATATATATATATGTACACATACACACACACACACACACACACACACACACACACACACACACACACACACACACACACACACACACACAGGCTTTTAAACAATCCCATACCATAACGATGCTTACATCTAGTTTGTAATTAATGTCTAAAAAGAGTTGGAGTTCAGTGATTAACCATTGCTAAATTCTTTAATTTTTATAATATACAAGCAGATTCAGGAGGTGAGTGTTAATGGTCTAAAATCCATTTGAATCTACAAAACAAGAGAGTTATGGTCTGAGAAAGGACACGGGATTATTGAGAAGGTTAAAATATTTGAAAAAAGATCTTGGGAAACATATATATTTGTCTATTCTGGTTTGGGTGCCAAATCTATAATCTTGATGGGAAAATAGTAATGAGTTATTTCCTATAATGTTATATGTATCTCTTAATTTAAAGGTTTTGGTCCATTTTTTTTTAAAGAGTTTTCCAGTAAATGATAAATGTGGAGATTTCTTATTTGTAGTTTCAGAAGTATCAGTGATACAATCAAAATCTCCACCTATTATTATGTTTCCTTTAGAAATATTTGTAATATGATCTAAGTATTTCTTCACTGTTCCCACCCCAATACCAGGAAATCAATATACGTTTACTACAAACCACCCTTACAGCCACAACAAATCCTCCAATAAATAACTAAAATTCCTCATCATTAATGCCCAAAGCATAATTAATAAATTGACCCACTTCCACGCCTGGCTCAATCACTACTCACCTGACATTATAGCCATCTCCAAAACCTGGCTAAAACCCCACAAAAGCGACTCTGAATTCCTTCCCCCTGGATTTCTAGCTCTTCGTTCTGACCACCAAAATCGCAGAGGTGGTGGTGTAGCCCTAATCTACTCCAGCCACTTGTCCATCACTCCATATCCAAATCTCATTCCTTCTTTCAATAATGCTGAACTTGTAATTGGACTACTAAAACAGAACAACCATAAGAGCATCTGTATCATATCACTCTATATTCCTCCTGGTAATAACACTAACATCCTGGAAGATATCCTCTCCTGGACCTCTTCCAACATTAAGCTAGAAACCTGCATCATGGGAGACGTAAATATAGACTGGAACAAAATTATTCACCATAATCCCTCCATATCAGTCAATCTCTTTAACTTTACTCAACTTACAAACTCTATTTCGAGACCAAACAAAAAAAAAAAAAAACCCAGGCTCCATACTAGACTGGATGCTCGTATCCCATCCTAACAAAGTCTTAGAATCTGGTGTCATTCCTGACCCATTAGGAGACCACCTCCCTACCTTCATCCATCGGGCTACTCCCATTTCCACACACTCCCATCATTTTATTCAAACCCGTAACCTCTCTAACTTCAACCCTACTACTTTCTCTGATTCCCTTAAGCTAACTAATTGGAACCCCTTAAAAACTCTTCCTTTAGATGCTGCCGTTGATTACTTCAACTCTACATTCCTAACTATCCTTAACTCCCTTGCACCTATAAGAACAAAAAGAGTTAAAACAAAAACCACCCCATGGCTCACAAAGGACACCAAAAACATTATGCTACAAAGAGATAAAACCTGGAAATCTTACCTCCACCTTAACCAACCAGAAATCTTACTTAAATATAAACAACTGAGAAACCAAGCCAAAAAACTAGTAATTAAAGACAAAAAGTCCTACTACTTCAAACTACAAGCAAATCACATAAAAAACCCCAAACAGTTCTGGAACTCCATAAACTCCCTCCTAAAACCTGGTACTAAAAACAACCTTTGTCCTGACACTAGCAAATCTGACCTTCTTTACCTCTTCTATTGCTGAACTAACCAAGACTTTTACCAATAATAACCCTCCACCACCTACTGCTCAAACCTCCCCTCCCTCCCCCCACTTTTGAACTTAAACCCATCTCCACCAACCTAATAAAAAATCTCCTAGCTAAATTAAAACCATGCTCCAATGCCCCCAACATTCCTTCCTCCTTCCTAAAAATAGCCTCTGACAGTATTGCCCACCCTATCAGCATACTAATCAATAGATCATTACTTGAATCCTATGTTCCCAAACTATGGCATTCTGCTTTTACTCTTCCAATCCACAAGTGTGGCAAAAATTGTAACACCTCCAATTTCTGTCCCATAGCCATCCTCTCCCCTATCTCCAAAATTCTGGAAAAATGTATCCACCTGCAACTCTTACCATTCCTTACCAAGCACCAAGTACTCTCCCCTACCCAACACGGCTTCCGTCCAGGGCACAGTACCAGCTCTGCCCTAATCTCCTTCTTACATTCTGTTAATTCAGCTCGGGACTGCAGTAACATAGTATCCTCTGTTTTGCTAGACTTATCTGAAGCTGTTGATACTATCTCCCATAGTCACCTACTAAACCATCTGTCTAACCTCAACATCTCCCATAAAACTCTTTCCTGGTTCTCCAGCTACCTTTCTGATAGGTCCCAAGCCATGAAGTGGGGCCAGGCCACCTCCACTTTCCTCCCAACCCCTACTGGAGTACCCCAAGGTTCAATTCTTGGCCCTTTGTTATTTAATATCTTTATTAACAACTTCCACAAAGCCATACCTAATTCCAAAATTGTGCAATACGCTGATGATTCCACTTTAATCTGCTATGCCTCTAACCTAAAAGATCTCCAATTTCTAACTCAAACTGCTTTTTCTACCACCGATAATTGGATGCTACAAAACCATCTCTCACTAAATGCCAACAAAACTAAGATCCTTCTATTCTCTCCCTAAAAATCCTTCCCTATTGACAAAAACTACCCTCCGCCAAACTTCTTGGTGTAACCATTGATGAACACATTAAATTTAACAATCACATCCAGCAAAATATCAAGAAAACCCATATAAAACTTGGCCTACTTTATAGAAACAATCACTTCCTCTCTCCTTCCTCTAGACTAACTCTCACCACAACCTTTCTACTTCCCTCTCTCCTGTATGGAGCTCCTCTCCTCAGTAATCTATCTTCCACACTCACCTCCAAATTGGAAGTATGTTACAATGAAATAGCCAGATTCGTCACAAATGCCAAATTCTCCACTCATCACTGCACCTCCCTACACTCACTAAACTGGCTTGAACTCCCCAACCTACTACTCCTTCACCAAATCACCACTGCCCACAAACTATTCTTCCAACCTACTAACTGCCCTGCACTTTCCAATATTCTGCAACCTTACATCCCCCTCAGACCCCTTAGATCTACCCACCAAAACTTGATCACCATCCATAAACCCAAGCGCCCTGCTGGCCAGCTTCTGCTATCTTATTCCTTAGCTAAAAAATGGAATGGTCTGCCCCCCACACTGAGGACCTGTGAAAACCTTAAAAATTTCAAAACTCAACTTCATTCCTATCTCTATCTAAACAGGAAATGCAATTGTACTCCCCCCCCATTCCTCTCAATCTCTCCTCTCCCTTTTCTCCTGACTAACCTTTCTACCTTCCTAACCTCACTTTAATTTGTTAATGTAAACAATCAGCAAAATCTAGCCATGATAATAGATGCCTGTTTACACCTGAATCTATACTGTTTATTTGTTTTCTCACTCATGTAAATGCCTCCTGTTGCTTGCATTACTAACTTCATTTGTAATTAAGCATGTTATCAAACTTTAATGCAGAGCTCTATTGCCCTAGCCCCCTCTAAATGTATTCATGTACTTAAACTTTGTACTGTGTAGCTTTTTCTCCCCGAGCCTCCACTGAAAGTAGGCTCACTTAGCCCAGTGTACTGAATTGTAAATATTTTTTTTCTATTTTCTATTTTAGAATGCTACCTGTTTTTTAATCCTTAATTTCTTTGTTAATTAATCTTGAAATTCTGTTTTGTGGAGCTTTTCTCCCCGGGCCTCCACTGAAAATGGGCTCCCCAGGCCCAGTGGACCTTCCCGGTCATCAAACTGGAATAAATAAATAAATAAATACATAAATATCCACATCCTGTTATTAAATTTAAGTATAACAATAGCTATAAGTCCATCACTATCTGCATTTTGTGTATAATTTAAGACTTAAAAAAATTACTTTTCCATAAGATTGCTAACCCCAGTCCTTGATTTATATGAGGAATAGGTTAGAATCATGTAATTACTTAGGTTCCATATAAGTTTATCATTCTTTTTAAAATGTGTTTCCTGTAAAAAGATTATTCGAGCTCTATTTAATTTTAGATATTTTAATAGACTGGATCTCTTAATGGAGTATTTAAGCCGTTAGTATTTAAAGATAAAGTAAAGCCCATATCATATTGCTTTTAAAGAAAGGTTTGTTATATTATTATTTTAATATATAAATCTCCTCCTCTAATATTAATTTTATAATAATTTGCAGACTTCCAACTATCTCAGTCAACAATATTTCTTTCAAAAATGCAAATAGAAAAAAGCTTAAGTCAGGTTTATTAAAACTAAAAAAAGATTTAAGTTCTAACACAATTACTGAATTTAAAATGATGTAGTCTTTAATCCATACCAGGCATGGAATGAAGATTATTACTAGTCAACAGATAAAGATAAATCTGTTGAACCAACCTCTCTAACTCTCTTTCTCACTTCTTCTGAGCTCCATAAATAATTAATAATTATTAAAGGAGGCAAATTTGTGAATAGGTTCATAGGTTCATAGGTTCATACTAGGCTATCTGCCCGAGGGCATTTACAAGCCTAGCCCATCGTTTTGTGGCTTAGGCCACCCCTTTAGTATGGGGAACTATACCCATTATTTTTCTGTGCCTCTGTCGAGCAGTGACACTGAGGTAATCCCTGGGGTATATCTGCGATCTCCCATCCATTGGTCAAGATTTCTCTTGAACAAGGCCAGCGAGGTGCTCTGCCTCACATGTACCGGGATTTTGTTCCACAGCATAGGGAGTCTTTGGGTGATGAATCTATCCCTCCAGCACGTCCTATTAATAGCCGTGTCAAGGTTTAAGTCTCCGCCCTTGTGGCTCTGATGGATCTAGATTTTTGAGGTGAAGCATATTCATCAAATCTGGGTTTGACATGGCCTTGTATGTTAGGCAAAGGTCACCTCTGAGCAAGCGGTGGCGACTGAATAGAGCTGGAGTTCTTTCAGTCGGGCAGCATAGGACAGATTTTGAGACCCTTTATCCTTTTGGTGAGGAACTTTTGTGGCCTCTCCAGCTGCTGCAAGTGTCGGGTCAGATACATTCCGAATGGGGCATTGTACTCAATCATTGGTCTGATGAGTGATGAGTAAAGGGAGACTATGACCTCCCTTGATCTAGATGAGAATCCCTTCATGATAAGGTGGGCAATGTAGAAGGTCTTCCTAACTACTTTAGCTACATGGGTGTCGAATGACAGACTACTATCAACCTGGGTCCCCAGGTCCCTGATAACTTCTTCTGTGCTCAGTGGATTGCCACCTATTTGGTAGCTATGGGTAACCTTGTTTTTCCCGAAGGGTATGACTATGCATTTTTTGGCATTTAACTTTAGGCCGTGGCTCTGGCACCAGTTATCCGTTTCTGTGAGACCCTTCTGAAGGATATCTGTGTCAGATGTGTTTTCCACTATGGCGCCCAGTTTGCAGTCATCTGCAAACTTTGTCAGCCATAACCCTCCTGTGTTTGCTTGTACTTCGGAAAAGTAGATGCCAAACAAGAGTGGGCCCAGGACTGAGCCCTGTGGGACACCACTTGTGACAGGCTTTGAGTCTGACATGGTGCCAGCAGCTCTGACCCTGTGGGTTCTGTCACTCAGCCAGTTTGCAACCCATCTTGTGATGTATGGGTTGACATTTAAGCTGATGAGTTTTTCAATGATACCCGAATGGGGTATTGTATCGAAGGCCTTAGCCAGATCGAGGTAGGCTGTATGGACTGCCTTTCCCTCATCAATGGCTTTGGTGACTGTTTCGAAAAAGTCAACCAAGTTTAAAAGGCATGATCTGCCTTTGACAAAGCCAAACTGGGTTGGATCCAAAGTCTGCAAATTCCCTATGTCTTTATTTATGAGGTCCATTATGATCCTCTCCATGGCTTTGCAGATAAGGCTTGTCAAGCTAATGGGCGGTAATTTCCAGGGTCGGTGGAGGCACCGCCTTTGTGAAGTGGTACCACAGTTGCAGTGCGCCACTCCTGGGTGCGTATCCAGAGGTAAGACTTTGATTAAACAGCTGTCCTAGCTGTGGGTTTAATTCCTCATTGAGTTCATGGAGCACACAGCCGGGGACACCATCAGGTCCCATGGATGCTGTGTTTTTGCTTTGGAGAGAGCAGTTCTCACTTGGGCGCTGGAGATGTTTGGGGGCTGCAATCGTTTGGTATAGATATCTCTCCTTTTGGGGGGGAGAAGTTTGCACTGAACCTGTCAGCCAGTATGTTGGCAATGTCTGTAGGATCAGTAATCTTCACATCATTTTGAACTAGCTCTGAGCATATCTGGGAGTTTCCTCCCAGGTTTCTAACATAGCTAAAGAAGGCCTTATGATTGTCTTTTGAGTCTTTAGCTATTTTTCTCTCGAAATTTGCTTTGGATGATTTTATGAGAGCTCTTAGTTTTTTACTTATAGTGATCAAGGGTGTCTTACCTTTTAAGGATTTTGCTCTATCTTGTAGTAGCTTCCTCCTTTTGTTGTAGAGTTTGTTTATGGCTGGGGTCCACCAGACTGGATGCTTGCCTTTGGTAGAGAGTCTTTGTTTTGCTTGGGATTGCCTTATCCATGCAGTCCTGCAGGTGCTGGTAGAAGGCATTTGTAAGTGATTCAGCGGCTTGAGTACTGTTTTCCATGCTCGGGGCCTTAAAGGAGACCACACTAGTCTTTAGAAGTGTGAAGTCGGCTTTTGAGAAGTTCTTTACTGTGGTCTTTTTATTTCAGGTGGGGTGGGATGAGGACCTCCAGCGAGATTAGTTTGTGGTCTGATCTCACCAGTGAGGGTACACCTCCGGTGTTGAACATTGTGCTCCCATGTTCGTGATGATGAGATCAAGTATGTTATCTCCTCTTGTGGGGATGGTGACTAGTTGTTCCATGGCATTTGAGTTTATGAATTCCAGGAACTTTTGGGCTAGGGTGTTTGGGCTTGAGTAGTGTTCCCAGTCTATATTAGGGTAATTGAAGTCACCTAGTATGATGGTGTTTGGTGATACATTTATCCTCTAGTGTTTTCAGGAAGGCCATGTGAGGTTCCTGAGTTTGTGAGGGTGGCCTGTAACATGCTACAATTTGCAGAGCAGTCTTGCCTATGGTTAATTGCACCTGGATGGTCTCCGATGCATCGTGCGTTGCCACCAGTCTTGAGGTGTGGGTGTCCTTGATGAATATGGATACCCCTCCTTTCTTGGTATTGTCCAGATTTTGGGGCGGAACGCATGATATGAGGTAAAACCTGATAGCGCCGGGGTGCTCTCAGGAGCCTTGAACCAGGTTTCTGTCACAGCACAGACATCGATGTTCTCCATACTGAGAAGGGCCTCGAGTGCGTGCATTTTGAGATTTAGACTTCTGGCATTGAGCAGCATTACCCTTAGTTTTTTCCTTTTTGTGTTCTAGGGTGGTAAGTTTAGAATTTGAGCCTTGCCTAAAAAGGCACTATGGGGTGGCAAGAGCCTTTGCCAATATCCGGAATCCCAGGGTGACAGGTGCAAGCCGTCCCTTGAAGCAGCGTGGCTTGTCCAGCATGTCATCCCAGGCAGACAGACACTGGATCCCCTTTGAATGACACCAGTGTTTAAGCCAATTGTTAAAGCTGATCATCTTATCTCTGTATTGTGGCATCATTCTTGGTGAAGGTAGGATACTGCTCAAGGTCAGGGTCATACCTGTCTGGGCTACATAATCAGAGAGCTCCTCAATGTCTCTTTTCATGTAGTCCAAGGAGGTGCGTCTCAGGTCGTTTACACCAGCGTGGACAATGACTGAATCATATTTGTACCTGCTGTTGAGAGACCTGAGTGCTTGCGTTATGTGGCGGATTCTAGCGCCCGACAGGCAGCTTACTGTGACCTTCTCCTTACTCAGTCTGGTGGCGGGACGTCAGTGTGTCTGACTATGGAGTCACCAATGACTAGTGTGTCTGGCATTGTGTTTGGCCTTAAGGGCTGTGACTGTTTGACACTCTGACTGTGAGGTCTATGTGTTGCAGGTGTTGTGTTCTGAGGTGGTGGTTGTTTGGGTGTCTGCTTTGGTGGCCTCTGCTGTTTTGGTAGATTTTTGATCAGAGCCTCCGAGTATGTCTTTGTGTGTTTATGTGTATGATTTGAGGTTGTAATGGTAATATGTGAGACTGGGTCTATAGTGTGTGTGGTAACCTTCTCCTCCTGACTGGTCTTGCCAGTCCTATGTTGAGAGAGCTCAGCCTCCAGTTTGGCCGTGTAGTTGCATCTCTCGCATGTATTTGTGTTTTGTGGGAGGAGGAGAGGGTTGTCTGTGTACATGAGGCAATTGTAACATTGCCTCAATATTCCCAGGTTCACCAGCTGAGCAGGAGAGGACACTAGCAACTGATCCCTCGACATGCTAGAAGGAATAGACAAAAACTTTAAAAAGATTCCGGGGGACGTGGGTGACCGAGAAATGGGGGTTGCCTTTTTGGGGTACTATCTATGACAAGAGTGCCGTATCAAGGTAATAAGTACTGTAGGAGCAAGTGCTACGTTTAACAGATAGAGAATAGTCTACTTGGAGTCAAGTAGAGATGATCTTTTTAATTATAGGATACGCTGATTAGATCAGTAGTATAATTCGAGGAAGGTAGTTTTAAGGGAAAATTTGAAGAGTGGACTTTAGGTAGCCCGAATAGTTTAAACCTGCTTAACCGGCGCTGCCCTAGTGTGCAACAGTAGCAACTCCACGCTAAATCGGGCTAAATCGGGCTAAATCGGGCTAAATCGCGCTAAAGCGTGCTTTATAGCAGGGGGCTGGAAAAGACAGGAAATGACCCAAATTGGCCAACAAACCACCAGTCACTGCCCTAAACCACTCCTCCGAGGACAAATGAAGGAGTTATGGAAATGACCCCTAGTGGCCAATAAAACTACAGTTTCAAGTCAGTAACCACCTCTCCGGGGCAGGAAGCTGCTCAATGTTAGTCACTCCCACTGATAAACACAGAGACCCTCCTTCAGCCCAAGCAAAAATGGCCTCACAGAAACTTTCAAACAGTTCAGGAACAGCAAGCCTGTAACTGAACTTTTTAACTCTCAGAAAAGTGGGAAAAAGCAAGATTTTTTTTTGTTTTTGTTTTTTACAGAGATAGCAGAGGTTCACAAGTAATATCAAGTTACAACAGTGCAGTAAATGACCCCACACAAGAGTGCTAGGTCAAGGACAGAAAATATGCAAGTTTTAAGAAAAAACGATTTAAAATTAAGTGCAAACAGGAAATTCAGCAAACAGCTTTTGGTTGTGCTCTAAATACAGCTACTAATACAGAAATCAAGTTTAACAAGCCAGAAAATGCTCAAGCTAGGCAGCTATGCAGAAAAACTTAGCAAATAAACAGAGAAAAAATACTTAATATCTCAAAAGTGGCTCCCTTCTTCTCTCAGCGTTTTTCCTCTTGGAGGGTGCTTCACCAACAGCCAACAAGCCTGAAAAGACGCTCAAACCACGAGGCAACTAGGTTTTAAGAGAGGAAGATGAAGGAGTTATGGAAATGACCCCTAGTGGCCAATAAAACTACAGTTTCAAGTCAGTAACCACCTCTCCTGGGGGCAGGGAAGCTGCTCAATGTTAGTCACTCCCACTGATCAACGCAGAGACCCTCCTTCAGCCCAAGCAAAATGGCCTCACAGAAACTTTCAAACAGTCCAGGAACAGCAAGCCTGTAACTGAACTTTTTTAACTCCCAGAAAAGTGGGAAAAAAGCAAGATTTTTTTTTTGTTTTTGTTTTTTACAGAGATAGCAGAGGTTCACAAGTAATATCAAGTTACAACAGTGCAGTAAATGACCCCACACAAGAGTGCTAGGTCAAGGACAGAAAATATGCAAGTTTTAAGAAAAAACGATTTAAAATTAAGTGCAAACAGGAAATTCAGCAAACAGCTTTTGGTTGTGCTCTAAATACAGCTACTAATACAGAAATCAAGTTTAACAAGCCAGAAAATGCTCAAGCTAGGCAGCTATGCAGAAAAACTTAGCAAATAAACAGAGAAAAATACTTAATATCTCAAAAGTGGCTCCCTTCTTCTCTCAGCGTTTTTCCTCTTGGAGGGTGCTTCACCAACAGCCAACAAGCCTGAAAAGATGCTCAAACCACGAGGCAACTAGGTTTTAAGAGAGGAAGATGAAGGAGTTATGGAAATGACCCCTAGTGGCCAATAAAACTACAGTTTCAAGTCAGTAACCACCTCTCCGGGGCAGGGAAGCTGCTCAATGTTAGTCACTCCCACTGATAAACACAGAGACCCTCCTTCAGCCCAAGCAAAAATGGCCTCACAGAAACTTTCAAACAGTTCAGGAACAGCAAGCCTGTAACTGAACTTTTTAACTCTCAGAAAAGTGGGAAAAAGCAAGATTTTTTTTGTTTTTGTTTTTACAGAGATAGCAGAGGTTCACAAGTAATATCAAGTTACAACAGTGCAGTAAATGACCCCACACAAGAGTGCTAGGTCAAGGACAGAAAATATGCAAGTTTTAAGAAAAAACGATTTAAAATTAAGTGCAAACAGGAAATTCAGCAAACAGCTTTTGGTTGTGCTCTAAATACAGCTACTAATACAGAAATCAAGTTTAACAAGCCAGAAAATGCTCAAGCTAGGCAGCTATGCAGAAAAACTTAGCAAATAAACAGAGAAAAATACTTAATATCTCAAAAGTGGCTCCCTTCTTCTCTCAGCGTTTTTCCTCTTGGAGGGTGCTTCACCAACAGCCAACAAGCCTGAAAAGACGCTCAAACCACGAGGCAACTAGGTTTTAAGAGAGGAAGATGAAGGAGTTATGGAAATGACCCCTAGTGGCCAATAAAACTACAGTTTCAAGTCAGTAACCACCTCTCCGGGGGGCAGGGAAGCTGCTCAATGTTAGTCACTCCCACTGATAAACACAGAGACCCTCCTTCAGCCCAAGCAAAAATGGCCTCACAGAAACTTTCAAACAGTTCAGGAACAGCAAGCCTGTAACTGAACTTTTTTAACTCTCAGAAAAGTGGGAAAAAAGCAAGATTTTTTTTTGTTTTTTTTTTTTACAGAGATAGCAGAGGTTCACAAGTAATATCAAGTTACAACAGTGCAGTAAATGACCCCACACAAGAGTGCTAGGTCAAGGACAGAAAATATGCAAGTTTTAAGAAAAAACGATTTAAAATTAAGTGCAAACAGGAAATTCAGCAAACAGCTTTTGGTTGTGCTCTAAATACAGCTACTAATACAGAAATCAAGTTTAACAAGCCAGAAAATGCTCAAGCTAGGCAGCTATGCAGAAAAACTTAGCAAATAAACAGAGAAAAATACTTAATATCTCAAAAGTGGCTCCTTCTTCTCTCAGCGTTTTTCCTCTTGGAGGGTGCTTCACCAACAGCCAACAAGCCTGAAAAGACGCTCAAACCACGAGGCAACTAGGTTTTAAGAGAGGAAGATGAAGGAGTTATGGAAATGACCCCTAGTGGCCAATAAAACTACAGTTTCAAGTCAGTAACCACCTCTCCGGGGGCAGGGAAGCTGCTCAATGTTAGTCACTCCCACTGATAAACACAGAGACCCTCCTTCAGCCCAAGCAAAATGGCCTCACAGAAACTTTCAAACAGTTCAGGAACAGCAAGCCTGTAACTGAACTTTTTTAACTCTCAGAAAAGTGGGAAAAAAGCAAGATTTTTTTTGTTTTTTACAGAGATAGCAGAGGTTCACAAGTAATATCAAGTTACAACAGTGCAGTAAATGACCCCACACAAGAGTGCTAGGTCAAGGACAGAAAATATGCAAGTTTTAAGAAAAACGATTTAAAATTAAGTGCAAACAGGAAATTCAGCAAACAGCTTTTGGTTGTGCTCTAAATACAGCTACTAATACAGAAATCAAGTTTAACAAGCCAGAAAATGCTCAAGCTAGGCAGCTATGCAGAAAAACTTAGCAAATAAACAGAGAAAAAATACTTAATATCTCAAAAGTGGCTCCCTTCTTCTCTCAGCGTTTTTCCTCTTGGAGGGTGCTTCACCAACAGCCAACAAGCCTGAAAAGATGCTCAAACCACGAGGCAACTAGGTTTTAAGAGAGGAAGATGAAGGAGTTATGGAAATGACCCCTAGTGGCCAATAAAACTACAGTTTCAAGTCAGTAACCACCTCTCCGGGGCAGGGAAGCTGCTCAATGTTAGTCACTCCCACTGATAAACACAGAGACCCTCCTTCAGCCCAAGCAAAATGGCCTCACAGAAACTTTCAAACAGTTCAGGAACAGCAAGCCTGTAACTGAACTTTTTTAACTCTCAGAAAAGTGGGAAAAAAGCAAGATTTTTTTTTGTTTTTTTTTTTTACAGAGATAGCAGAGGTTCACAAGTAATATCAAGTTACAACAGTGCAGTAAATGACCCCACACAAGAGTGCTAGGTCAAGGACAGAAAATATGCAAGTTTTAAGAAAAAACGATTTAAAATTAAGTGCAAACAGGAAATTCAGCAAACAGCTTTTGGTTGTGCTCTAAATACAGCTACTAATACAGAAATCAAGTTTAACAAGCCAGAAAATGCTCAAGCTAGGCAGCTATGCAGAAAAACTTAGCAAATAAACAGAGAAAAAATACTTAATATCTCAAAAGTGGCTCCTTCTTCTCTCAGCGTTTTCCTCTTGGAGGGTGCTTCACCAACAGCCAACAAGCCTGAAAAGATGCTCAAACCACGAGGCAACTAGGTTTTAAGAGAGGAAGATGAAGGAGTTATGGAAATGACCCCTAGTGGCCAATAAAACTACAGTTTCAAGTCAGTAACCACCTCTCCGGGGCAGGAAGCTGCTCAATGTTAGTCACTCCCACTGATAAACACAGAGACCCTCCTTCAGCCCAAGCAAAATGGCCTCACAGAAACTTTCAAACAGTTCAGGAACAGCAAGCCTGTAACTGAACTTTTTAACTCTCAGAAAAGTGGGAAAAAGCAAGATTTTTTTGTTTTTGTTTTTACAGAGATAGCAGAGGTTCACAAGTAATATCAAGTTACAACAGTGCAGTAAATGACCCCACACAAGAGTGCTAGGTCAAGGACAGAAAATATGCAAGTTTTAAGAAAAAACGATTTAAAATTAAGTGCAAACAGGAAATTCAGCAAACAGCTTTTGGTTGTGCTCTAAATACAGCTACTAATACAGAAATCAAGTTTAACAAGCCAGAAAATGCTCAAGCTAGGCAGCTATGCAGAAAAACTTAGCAAATAAACAGCGAAAAATACTTAATATCTTAAAAGTGGCTCCTTCTTCTCTCAGCGTTTTTTCCTCTTGGAGGGTGCTTCACCAACAGCCAACAAGCCTGAAAAGACGCTCAAACCACGAGGCAACTAGGTTTTAAGAGAGGAAGATGAAGGAGTTATGGAAATGACCCCTAGTGGCCAATAAAACTACAGTTTCAAGTCAGTAACCACCTCTCCGTGGGGCAGGGAAGCTGCTCAATGTTAGTCACTCCCACTGATAAACACAGAGACCCTCCTTCAGCCCAAGCAAAAATGGCCTCACAGAAACTTTCAAACAGTTCAGGAACAGCAAGCCTGTAACTGAACTTTTTTAACTCTCAGAAAAGTGGGGAAAAAAGCAAGATTTTTTTTGTTTTTGTTTTTTACAGAGATAGCAGAGGTTCACAAGTAATATCAAGTTACAACAGTGCAGTAAATGACCCCACACAAGAGTGCTAGGTCAAGGACAGAAAATATGCAAGTTTTAAGAAAAAAACGATTTAAAATTAAGTGCAAACAGGAAATTCAGCAAACAGCTTTTGGTTGTGCTCTAAATACAGCTACTAATACAGAAATCAAGTTTAACAAGCCAGAAAATGCTCAAGCTAGGCAGCTATGCAGAAAAACTTAGCAAATAAACAGAGAAAAAATACTTAATATCTCAAAAGTGGCTCCCTTCTTCTCTCAGCGTTTTTTCCTCTTGGAGGTGATATGTGACATTTTATTATCTATCTTATCAGGATGTGTAATTTCTTTGTTAAATTAGTGTTTGTATCAATAGTAATCTATTCTATCAAATGCAATAATAGGATATAGATAACCGATCTATTATGTATCTCAAATACAAAGAAAGAAAATATTAAAGCTTATTAATCTGAGGTTCAAGAAAAAAAATGTGAAAAGACATTTAACTTATAAATTACTTTCTATTAATATTGTACATTTATTTTCATCAGTCAACTTATTTACTCAGTAAACTTTCTGTTTGAAAGATATTAAGCTGAGTGATGGGCCATCAATCATTACTAACTGTAACAACACTTGTGTTTCTGGATTAAATTAAGTATTAAACTAAATCGGTAAAACATCTGGTAATTCCCATTTCTTTTCATTTTGAATATAAATAGTATCTGAGTTTCCCTTAAGAATGTGTAAATATGTTCATATATTATAATATATTAATAATGATCCAACATTCTAGCTAATGTGAGTCAAAATACATTCATGGCAGTATAAATATGATTGCTTCCTCAACATTTCCTTTTCTTATCACTGAAACTCTTAAAATAGTGTAATAATTATCCTCTTTTAATGAATGCATTGATATAACAATGTCTCTGACATTTTGGATGTCAGCTTGACCTATGTACAGAAGGTGAAGAATTCTGCTGCCATACTCTCCTCAGTTACATCTAGAATAAGTCATAAGTATTGTGTTGTGGGATCTGTACTGCCTGCCAGTAATAGAAATACATGTATTTAAGATCCTTTCTTTTCCCTTTCATACTGTATTAGATTCAGGTCTTGCTTATCTGAAAGAGCTGCTGAAGCCCTATATTCTGCTAAGACAACCCAGATTCTCAGCTGTGGAGATGCAAGCTGTCCCAAGGCCTTGGTTAGGTATATCAAGTAGGATTATTTTATATATACATATGGATCTATCTTACTACGTCGACAAGTCAGAACGCCGACAGCGAGAACACCGACGCCAGAAGATCGAAAACGGAGAAGACCGACGGATCAAAACCCCGATGCTGAGAACATCGACATGGGAAAAGGCTGTGTATGTATGCGGTAGTGACGGACGTTAGGGTGCGAGTAAGGTAAGTGTGCGACTGTGATAGTTTGTGGGTTAGGGGCGGGTTAAGTGAGTTAGGGTTAGGGCGCGGGCTAGGTAAGTGTGCGACTGTGATAGTTTGTGGGTTAGGGCGGGTTAAGTGAGTTAGGGTTAGGCGCGGCTAGGTAAGTGTGCGACTGTGATAGTTTGTGGGTTAGGCGGGTTAAGTGAGTTAGGGTTAGAAGCTGGCTAGGTAAGTGTGACTGTGATAGTTTGTGGGTTAGGGCGGGTTAAGTGAGTTAGGGTTAGGCGGGTTAGGTGAGTGTGCGATAGTGGTGGACCTTAGGGTTAGGGTTTGGGTTAAGGTTGTAGGTAGTTGTGTATGTGAGGTTTAGTGTTGGTTTGTAAGGATTTTGGTGTGCTTGTGTTGTGTGTGTGCTTTTGGACCGGGATTTGTTTTGTTTGTTGCTTGTCGGGATTATGGTGTGTCGGGCATGTGAGGTTTCGTGTTTGTGAAATGTCGGTTATGTGGTGTCGGTGATTTTGATTTCGCTTTGACTTGTCGACGTTGTAAGATAGATCCATATATATATATATATACATATATATATATATATATATATATATATATATATATATATATATATAAATATATATATATATATATAGAGAGAGAGAGAGAGTATATATATATTTTTTTAATCTTGAACCAGTCCATTGGAACTCATTATCCCTGGCTTGATCATGTGAGACAGTGGCTTCATTTTGGAGGTCCCTTACATTTTATCTATTTAGAAGGGTCTGCTGTGTGCCAGGCAGGAGCAGCTACATTAATTTCAGAATACTTGAGATTAAAAATATATAGTTTTTGAATCCTTTTACACTTAACCCTATTACTGAGCTTTGGTTTAGTCACACATTGTTTATTTTTTTTTTATTACAGAAGGCTGTGGCTTCTATTCTCACAACAGGAAGGTCAATTGCTGACACTACAGTGCAGCATGGGCAGTGCTACATTCCATAGTGTATCATTCTTTGGAATAGAAGTTAAACCAGGTCTCATTTGCTTGAGTTGGTGGTAGCTCAGATGTAAAAGATCCTTCAGCCCCTACTGAAAAGTGTAGGTGTTCTTTATTTCACACAACATAAAAACATTATTTACCTGTTTACAAACTTTACACATTTAAAGGTACATACATACATTTCTATTTCTTAATATTTTTCATTTTTTCTTATATCTTCAATATCATTCCGTAACTAACTCCCTTTCCTTCTTTCATAACCATAATCAGATTTTTCACAATATAACTTCCCAAATCAATTTCCCATTAACACAATGTCATTCAGTCATTCATTTCAAGTAATTCATATTATATAAAATAAATTCTTATCTACTCTTCTGACATATTCTTCCTTATTATTCTTGTAAAATCCATGCATAAACATATTCATATTTAAATTGTTTATATCATTAATATTCTCAAAACAATTTCTTCACACTAATTTTCCAGAGTTTTACTCCTCTTTAGAATTTCAGAAATTATCAGGGGTGGTTCATGTTATAGGACTGCAGCCCCCCCACCTGTAAAAAGAAACGTCCCCCCACTGTACAAAATGAAAAAAAAAATAATGTCTCGGAACTCCCGCATGCATGCTGAGTTCCTGAACACCAGACTGCTCAGTTAGGCAGTCCGGATAGGGAAGGAAGGGAAATCCTCCCTGCCAGCCCAGAGGTCTGTGCGGTGATGATCGCACAGACCGGAAGCACACCGGACTGCATCACCTACAGGCTCCAGCCTACTCACATCTCACGGGGAAACCCAGAAACAGCTTCCGCGGGCTGTGGACTTAGCTTGCAGAGGTGATTGGGCTACAGAGGACTGTGGACTTAGCTTGCAGAGGTGATTGGGCTACAGAGGACTTAAGGCAGGCTGCTACAGATGTACAGGCTGTGGACTCAGAGTTATGGAGGTGATCGGGCTGCTACAGAAGGAAGGTAGTGTGTGTGTGTGTGTGTGTGTGTGTGTGTGTGTGTGTGTGTGTGTGTGTGTGTGTGTGTGTGTGTGTGTGTGTGTGTGTGTGCGTGTAATGCCCCAGTTGCTACATGGTGGTGGGTAGAGAATAAGGCTTGAATCCTGTACTTTGGGCCCATCTGGCAAGAGCCTGAATTCCCTACCCACCAACATGTAAAACATTTGCAGATTTTTGCTTCATATTTTTCTATTCTGTTCCTCATAAAATCTGTGGTTTCTGAATTTTTGTTACTTAAAACAGCCATTAGTGCAGTGGTGCAGTGGTAGCATTGTCGTCTAACAGCTACAGGTTGTCTAGTTTGATTCTTGACTGGGGTGCCTTCTGTGTGTAGTCCTCATGTTCTCCCTGTGTTTGTGTGGGTTTGCTCTGGTGTCCTCGATGGATATTTGTCCCTATTTTTTTGGACTGTATTCTCCCATTATTGGCTTCATCCAGGTTTTTTTTTGTGCCAAGGTTGAGAGCTATGGTTGATAACTGAAATCACTAAATATGTTTAGGGGCTGTATTTCCCCATTATTGGCTTTATTCAGATGTTTTGTGCTAAGATGTTGACAGCTATGGTGAGAACTGAACTCACTAAATGGTAGCCATTTAAGTTTCAGTCTTCCTTTCTTTCATAAAACAGATGATTTGGCATAGTAATATGTTGCTTTGACTGTTTTGCACAGGGTCCTGGGTTCAATACTTGGCAGTGAAATGTATGGTGGTAACACAGCATTTTATTCTAACAACTTTCCAATATTATACAAGCAATGTTTAAAATGTGTCCCTGTTTTTTGGTCTTTTGCAACCCCCCCCCCCCAAATTTTGGATTTTTCCAGATTTCTTGTGCTACAAAGTTCAGAAATGCAGCTGAGTGTCAAGTAGATTTTACAAGAAGCTGAGAGGTGCAGGGGAACAAAAGTTTAGCGTTGCTTATACTGAGTCTGCTTGTATTGTTAATAGCACAATAGGTAGTGTACTTACTTTTGATGCAGAAGGCTGTGGACTCTACTCCCACAGTAGACAGATGCATTGCTGATACTGTACTGTATTGTGAAGGGGGTGGATGTTGCAGTCCTTTTTGGTGAAGATACCTAGTAACTATGAACCTGTTATCAGTTTGCCATCCATTCCCTATTGCAATATTACTAGCTTATTATTTTTTAATGCAACTTAGGCAATTTATTCCTCAAGGGCAACAGGCACTTTATTAGTAGATGAAACAATGAAATATAAAGTTGTTTGCTAGCAGCAACCTCTTCATTAGTTACATATTTCTTTAATGTGGAATTATTTAGATGACTTTTAATTCTTCAGAGATTGTGCATATTTACTGATACTTGTGGACTGTAGAAGTTTAAGTAGACTTTTATGATAGAAATGTTCTGAATTGGGCAGTTTTGTCGTTATTGGTGCATGCATTTTGTTTCATTGTTTACTGGAAAATTTTCTGAATTGGGCAATTTTGTCATTATTGGTGCATGCATTTTGTTTCATTGTTTACTGGAAAAATGTTCAAAACAAATTTCAAGCACTCTCTAACAACTGTACTATATTGTACAAGGAATATAGTTTAATACAATCAGGAAGGTTTATCAAAGACCACATCACATATATGTTTCGTGTCCAAGGGGCCCATGATTTGAAAACAGACCAAAGTTAATCTTTATCTTCCACTGGCAAAATGTATTTTCTTTGAATGTGGGTTTCAATGCTGTTTCAATGAATGTGAGTTTCAAGGGCAGATAAGTTTTAATGCTAAGTCTGTTTTCATTGTGAGATTGCATTGTTTTATTTAGCAGATGTCAAAGTGTTTGTGCTGTAAAATGCATAATAAAATTTTCAAACGAAGTCCAAATCATTGTAGAAGTAAAGCAGTATGCACATTAGTGTTTATGGTAAATGGGGTGAAATAGCCAAGTAATGGTTCACTGGAATGGCTGCAGGAGGGAGGCTCCATTCGACCATGATTTTGTGAGGGGGAAGGGCGGCAAATTCAGACAGCCCCGGCTGAACTATCCCTCTCAACTGTCCAGATTTTCACAGAATTAATACATTTTTGCTTCTTATTTTTGGTTTGTTCCTCATAAAAATGTGTGTTTTTATGGCAAATAATTTAGGAATTAAGTCACTAAATAATGACAGACACTGAGTTTCAGACTTCATAACCTTCAGAAAAATGCATGCTAAAGCAAGACATGTTATTCTATCAATTGTCTCTGTTTATACAACAATTTACAGTACTGTTTATATGTTCTGCCAGTATATTTGGCCTTGTCCGTACGTGGTACGTGCAAATAAATTGCTTTATAGAATTAGGCATATCCAAACCTCTCAACTGTCCCCGATTTTGGCTCAAAATGTTGCTCTTTCCCTAATAATCCCACCACAAAATAGCAATTTTGGAAGAAAATGTGGAGGGCTTACAATTAAGAAATAACTGTAATAATCAGAGTTATAGATTACTTTTATTTCAGAAATGCATGTAGATTCTTTTATTTTGTCAGCTGCTCAAGTTAGCAGTACTAATATTAAAAAAGTGTCCCTTCTTTGACAAGTTCCCAGCTGTATTGTGTGGCTATTTTATATTTTTGCATCACATTTTGGTCCATTTTTCATAAAATTGTGTTTTTTTGGCAAATTAGTGGCAAATCATTAAAGACTGAAGTTAGAAAATAATGACAGACATTTGAGTTTCAGATTTCATACCTTTCAGAAAATTCATACTAATGTAAGACATACTATTCTATTATCTTTCTAACTTTATAAGAGCAATATTTAAAATTTGTCCTCATTTTTGGGCCCTTGTCCCACTTTTATGTATGGCTCTGTCCATATTTCGTGTTCTGAGGTTGAGAGGTATGACAAATATGTCAGGGCCATCACAGTCGGCCAGAGACATTTCAAATTGTGACATACTTGTTGCACCCCACTCCCCCATGTAGTGACTCTGGATGTGTTCAAGCAAGGCAAGGAGCAGTTATGCAATGTAAATGTGCAGAGTACCCCCCATCCAAGGTAGACACAAGTGCTACTTTTATTCTGTCCTTGATTTTACAGAATGTTCTGGTTTCTGTCATATTTTTATACTGTTGATTTATGCTTATTATTACTCAGTGCCTGTTGCTCTGTGTTTAAGTAGCAATGCTTTAATGACCATCAGGTAAGCTTGTCTGAGATTGTAAGATGTAAGTAAGCTTTAGTAATCATACTGTTAAAGAATTGCCAACATTGAAAGCCTTTCTGTTGTTGCCATGCAGAGAATACTTACATAACTAGATAATGTATAAGCCTTGGGTATTGAAATGCATATGACAGTATTTGTAATAAAGGACATGATTGCATTATTTTAAAAAGCTCATTACATTTGTTGGAGACTTGTAGTCATCTTTGCAGGCTTTACCTGCAAATCAAACAGAATGCCAATCTATCATGTGTGGTCCATTACCTGTACAGTAATCCTTTAAGCAATGTATCTTGAGCTTGTTTCTTGTTTGCTTTTCATTTTTTACTTTGATCATGTTTTCCCCATGAAACAAGTAGATAGTTGTTGTCAGGCAGCAGGTCTATTTTGGATAAGAAACATTTTTACAAGTGGGGGTATCACAGAGATTGCTACTTTCAGCATGTTACTCGGTACTTTAATAAAGCTGAATATAAATTATAGTTAGAACTGCAGTGCAAGGAGAAGTGGTTTGAGTTGAGTGCTGCTTGTTTTTTTTATACTTGATTTTGACTGGCATTCCAGTAATGTATTTAAAAAGTAATTTATTTTTTCATGCCTCACAACCTTTTTGTTTCCATCTAGCTAATAAGTAAGCTGTCATGCAGCCAATGCATTGAAATTTTTTTCTTCTACACTTAATTTTGTCTTGATTGGACTCTCATAATGATGGTTTGGCACCTAGGG
Organism: Protopterus annectens; assembly: GCF_019279795.1. Taxonomy (NCBI): domain Eukaryota; kingdom Metazoa; phylum Chordata; order Ceratodontiformes; family Protopteridae; genus Protopterus; species Protopterus annectens. The sequence continues at coordinate 836,892,123 of NC_056731.1, forward strand.
CAGCGTATTTAATTAAAGTTAGTTTTTGTGGTTTTGAGCATAGCTCCTCCCCTTTCTAGTTGACCACACCCCTTCCCATTGACCTCACCCATTCACCTGTCTCTTGCAGCCCCCCTTTGATTTGAAGTCACCAGCCGCCACTGGAAATTATACTCTATTTTTGCTTTCTCTCCACAGAATAAACACACTCTTTCAGCTTTCTTTTTATATGGCATATTCCCCTATACTGGTAATTTATTTATTACCAGTCTCCATAGGGAATCCTGACACTCCTGTATCTTGGTACCTCACTTTTTCCTTACTTAAAGTGGCTTAATCACTTTTTTTTGGCAAATTTTCCCATAGATGTGTATAATAACGTTTCATCACATTATTATATATCATCCTTCAATTTCTCTCTAAATCATAGATTTTTATTTCCCATGTAAGTATTTTTCTTTATAATTATTATTTTTTTCATTCACATATTTTTTTTCTTATTCACATCATTTCTGATAATATTTTATACTTGACAGTTAAACATTCTCAGCAATGAATTCTCATTATCTTCCTTTACCTACATTAATACTCTATAAAAGTTTAAAGAATCAGAATACATGACTGGATTTATTAACTACAATCACTTTTCATCTTAACTCATATACAACACGTATCTTTTCACCTTTTTTCTCAATTACTTTCATATATTTATTTTATATATCATAATACTCTCATATCATTCTTCTCTATATTCTGTGATAAACATCAATACATTTTCCAATATCTTATATCACTTGCCACTGGGAGAAAAAACACTGTTTATACTTCTTTTTTAAATTCAGTCCATCACTCAGACTTGCTTTTATAGAAGTCCTTCATGGTTTTATGTTCCTTCTATAATTGCAATACTTCCTGCTCTCCAATTATATAGCATAATTTTCAGCTTTTCTTTTTATTCAGTTTTCTATTTTGATATACTCCCTTTCTTCCATCAGTCAATCCAGTTTCTAAATGGTCTGAGAAATCATTCACAATTGTAACACCATCTGCTACTCCCAAGCCTTCAAACAATACAAAATATTCAGTATCAGGTGTATCTCCCTTCTGTAGTTTTCTCCTCACACCTAACTTACCACATTTTATCACTTCCTGAATTTTTTTTACATCTAGACCTTTCTTTTTATATCTTCCCCTTATATTAAAATTAAAGCTCCCTGCAAGTATAATTTTCATATTAATCACCACATAGTACAATATTTGATAAAACATATTCTCTCTTTCCTTGCTAGTTATATCTGCATATAATGCTACAAATTCTACAAACATTTTCTCTCCGCCTCATATCCACAACAGTTAACCTTCCCATCCTTACCGGTGTTACATCTAGTACGTATTTTCACTGTTATCTTACACAGCAAAGCCATTTCAGAACAGTGTAGGGGAAATTCCCCAGTGCTGTGGCAAAAAAGTTCCCCTAATAGTATGAATACCACCTCAGATTCTCTTTAAATGTGGCCAATAGCTTAGTGGCACTAATTCAGGCACGAAAGGATAAATAAAATAAATATTCTTTGCATGCTTATGTTTAATCATTCTACTTTAAATATATAAATAAAATGAATAAATGAATGCACGCATTCATACATACATACAGTACATATATAAAAACATATTCTGCCATTTATGTTGTATTGGATAGCTGCCTAGCTCTACTCATCCTTTTAAAATGGACACATAGCCTCAATGCATGCAGGCACAATCTGTGAGAGAATACAGTTATGTGTGCCAGTTTGGTACAAGGTATAAGACTTTGTGCTGTTGGACCTAAAATTAATCACAGTACTGGGTTGATTCCCAGAGCTTCTCCTTGCCTGTTGTGTGACTCTGAGTAAGTCAATTAATTAGACATTGCTCCTCTGTCAGTATGGAAAAGGACTGTGTGTCCATTGGATTAGCTGGTTAACAATATTTTTTCCTTCTAAGTGGCCATCAGTTGTCTACTACTTCTCATTGCACTGCTTGATCAGGCTTTGCATCTTGCTGACACTTATACGTTATACTTTGTAAATACAGCAAGACTGGATCACCTGACCAGCAAGGTGATAATTGCTTTGCTTAGCCTCTCTTTCTAAATGTAATACTATTTTCAGGTATTTTGGGGGTTGGATTCCATAAAGCAATCTACCATCTTCCATGCAAGTATTGTGCATAAACAAGTAATATGCAAATGTACCCAAGTCTATGGGAAATACCTCAGCAAAAGGCAGACATAACCAGTGACATCAGTGTAACAACAGTCAGTCATGTCAAAATATGTATTCAAAGAAAAGTTGTTCATGAAATAATATATGTATGTCAGTCACCAATGCACACCTACAGAATTTCTACAAGTCCATCTGAAATTACATTAATACGTGGAAAATAATAAATAAAGATAAATGTGCAAATGAAGACAAATGTCTCAAAAATGACAAATATCTACAAATACTTACAGATATCATCATACAGATTTATTTATTTATTTTACATTTGTTTACTGGGCTAGTCCAACTGGATACATTTCCATTTTCAGCAGAGGCCCGGGGAGAAAAGCTCCACATTGAAGTTAATACAAACAAGTCATTTACATAAAGAAAGTAAGTAGTTAGTAAAATACAAACAGAAATAAGGTTCAATCTAGATTATACCAGTTGAAAATATATACTGGGAAGGACACTTACTCTAATTTTATTTACATTACAAGATAGGGGAGTTATACTTTAATAAAACATACATGAAGAGTATAATTGATTAAGTAAATAAACCATACAGAGTTCTATATTAATTCATATCAGAGGCTAATTAACAAGGGTGTTTTATAGATTGTCTACTCAAGGGGAGTGAGTAGAGAGAGGTAAGAGACGGTGATTAAGAGAAGAGTAATTAGTATAATCATAAGATTAGTCGGGATTGATGCATGGACAGAGCCAGAGTGTTTTTAGATGTTGTTTGAGCTTTTGTTTAAAGAGGAAGGGTGACGAAGTAGAAGTTAGAGTGGTAAGTAGAAGATTCCAGTATTTACCTATGGTGTTGGAGAACAGTGAGTCGCCTGCTATGTTATTGGACTTAGTTAGCTTCACAAGAAGTTTATTAGAGGAGCGTAATGAAATTAGGTTAGAATAGGGAGAAATAAGGTCAGAAAGTATAGGGGTATTTTTTGGTTGGTAAAATATCCTATGAACAAAGGTAAGTTGGGAGAGTAATAGCGTATTTTTTAGTTCTAGCCAGTCTAGTTGTTGTAGATTCTGACAGTGCTGAGTTCTAAATGGGTTTGCTGTAGCAAATCTAGCAATGCTATTGTATGCATTTGCTAGTTTAGTGAGGTTATTTTTCTTTAGGTTAGTGTATATGGGTGAAGCATAAAGAAGAGTGGAAATAAGATGAGAGTGAGCGAGTGTAATTTTGGCCTGTGGAGTTAAAAAGGTTTTAATTCTATATAAGGAGCCGAGTTTTCTATTTACGGTTTTAATAGTGTTATTAATGTGATTATCAAAAGTGAGGTTATTGTCAATTATAATACCTAACAGCTTAGTGGTAGAGTCAGGGGCTATATGTGTGCCATTGTTGGAAGTAATAGAGAAGTCTATGAGGGGGGACTTACTATTAGGCCTGAAGAGCAGGAGTTTGGTTTTATTGGCATTCAGAAGGAGGCAGCATTTCAAGAACCATGACTCAACTGTGCTAAATATATTCTGTGTTAAGGTTTGTAGTTCAGGGGAGGTGTTAGCAGAGAATATAAGTGTTGAGGCATCTGCATATTGAATACATGTAGCTTGAGGTATTGCTACATGTAAGTCATTTATGAATAAAGAGAAGAGGAGAGGTCCTAGGATGGAACCCTGTGGGACTCCAAGAGAGACTGGCAGAAGGGATGAAAGTGTGTTATCCCAGAGAGCTGCCTGTTGCCTGTTACTACTGTAGGAAGTGAACCATTGAATAGCTTTGGTATCTAGAGAGAGAGATTCAAGGGTTTTTATGAGCATATTGTGGTTTACCATGTCAAAGGCTTTTGACAGGTCTATAAAGAGTGCTGATGACAAGATACTATTATTGCAGTTTCTATTGATACACTCGGTAAAAGATAGGAGAGCTGTTGTAGTGCTATGAAATGGCCTAAAGCCATGTTGGCAGTTGGCTAGTAAGTTATATTGAATTAAGTGGTGCATTAGCTGATGATGAATACATTTCTCCATAATTTTTGCTAAGGGTGATGAGTGCTATAGGACTGTAGTTAGAATACTCATTTGAGCTACCTCCTTTATGTAAATGGATTATGTGGGAAATTTTCCAGATAGCAGGGATGATTCCTTCATTGATGGTTCTGTTTATAAGGAGGGATATGGGATAAGCAACTGCTTCAGCTGCTTTTTGAAGGTATACAGATGGTAACTGATCTGCAGATGGGGTACAAGGTTTGAGTTTTTGGATGAGTTTTAGGATGTAGGAAGTAGAGATGGGTTGTAGCTGGAATATAGGGAGATTAGCAGATGTGCAGGTGGGAAGGTTAGATTTGTCTATTGTGAGCTGACTCGCTAGTGAATTAATAGTGTCTGTGAAAAAGGAATTAAAGGCATTGGCAGTTTGATATGAGGTATTCTTTTCGGCCCCTAAAGGGGATTGTGTATTAGAGTGGCCTGGGTGTAGGAGCGAATTTAAATTTGACCAGAACCTTTTGGGGTTGTTATGATGAGTTTGTTGTAATTTACAGTAATAGTTCTTTTTATCTAAAAATGGCTTTTTAAGTGCTATTTCTTAACTGTCTAAAGGCTTGTTGGTCTAAAGTAGTTTTTGTAGTTCTCCATTTAGCCCAAGATGTATTCCTAAGTAATATTTTTTGTCTTGTCTCTTTGGTCAGCCAGGGGGGGCAGGTTTAGATTTAATTCTGATAGATCGTTTTGGAGCATGTTGGTCAAGGATTGATAGGAATTTGGTATTGAAATATTTGATAGCATCTTCAAGGGTTAGGGTTTTTAGAGGATTCCAGTTACAGGCTTTTAGTTCCCTTTGGAATAATAATGGGTTGAAGTGTTTATTGCTATGGGAGACCCTGTAGGTAGGGGTATAATTAATGTCACTCTTTTGTCTTATGATGTAAGTTAAGGAATGATCACTTACATCATCAGGCAAAGTTCCAACTGTATATGTTTGTTGTTGTTTGTTAGTAAGAATCCAATCTAGAATACTTTCTTTGTTATTGGGTTTATTGATTCTTGTGGGATTATTGATTGTCTGAGTAAAGCCGTGAAGATTAATATGAGATGAAGGATTATTTGTATTGACAGAGGACCAATCATAATTAAAGTCTCCTAAATTGATTGCTTCTTGTGGGTAGGAAGAAGATATCCAACTTAGGATATTTTCAATTGTAGTGTAATTGTTGCCAGGAGGTAGGTAGATACAGATGATATAGATTGATTTATTAGGGTTTAGTTGTAGTTTAGAAGTAAGGATTTCAGCTTTATCATCTTTTAATGGGTTGGAAGGTTGTGAGGAGATTTTTAGTCCAATTTTAAACAGAAGTGCTACTCCTCCACCCTTACGTTTTATGCGGTCCATTCTCAATATGTTATATCCAGGGGGAAGTATTGCATTGTCTTTAGTACCAGGTTTCAACCAAGTTTCAGTGAGACAGAAAATGTCAAAGGAGTGAGTATCAAGGAGGGCATGGAGATTGGCAATCTTATTGTTGAGACTGCGGATATTGAGATGTCCAATAAGTAAGGCATTAGAAACAGTGATTAGTATTGGGGGGGGGTAGAGCATGAGATATTATAAGTTATGTCAGTGGAGTTATTAGTTGGTCCTGGGTTAGGGTGGATGCCACCATCGCAAAGGGTTGGTGTTTTTAGTTCAAATGATGGTTTGCACGAGAAGTTGGTTAGATATTTTAACCTCCTTATGTTTGTATTGTTAAAGTTAATGTGTGTAAGTCGATGGTATTTGGGTAGTAGGTAGTTGGGGGTGCATGTAATGTTTAGATGAGTATAAGTTTGGATAGGATGTTGGAAGGCTGTTTGTCTGTGACAGTAACTAAAGTGGCAGTAATTAGTTCTTTCATAAGAAGTAAGGAGATAGATGATGGTTAAGCCTAGAGAGCATATGTATATGAATATTAGTTTGGTTTGTATAGTTTTACATATGAGAAACATGTTGTTAAGAAGAGTTATAAAGCCCTGGGAGATAGAGTTAATAAGTAAAAAACAAGTTAAAGTATAGGAAAGGTATAGTTTTCCTGAGAGGAGTAGTTAAGAGTATAAGTGAAAGGTAGGTGTTAGGAGAGAGGTAATCGATAGAGTAAGTTAGGAGGGATGAGGTGGGGTTATAGTAATTAAGAGAGAGATAATAGATAAAGTAGTTAAGGAGGGACGAGATGGAGTTATATTAATGAACAGTTACAAGGGATAGGATGTGTGGTTAGGGATATCATCATAATCTTCACAATTTGCAGAATCCAATGTAATCTGCAAAATGTGTAAGAAAGGAATTAATTAAGGCAAAGGTAAATCATGGCCACTTCGCCGTGGGCTACCAGAAGCTAACAATGGGTGGAGGACATGTATGGAGAACACAAGTAGTGCACACACCAAAGGAAATAGGGTGATAGAAAAGTAGATGTAGGTTGAAGGTTAAGAAGAGGGGCACACAAGAGGTATGATGGAACAGGAAGGTCAGGGGTACATTTAGAGGGGCATGGGTAATATTTCGAGGGAAGAGTCCCCATTTGTTTTCATAAAAGAAAGAATGGAAATGACATTAAAAGAGGAGGGAGGCAAAACAGCAGGTACAAACATGTAACAAATATCACAAGACATGACAGGCCAAGGTTGGAAATACACATAAAGCATCGGGAGGGGTTGAATGAATAATAACAAACAGGGTAGGGATGCATACCAGATATGGTACAATGCAAAAATACCTATTTACAAAATCACAAGTCATTCATAGGTTCATAGGTTCATAGGCTGGTACTAGGCTATCGGCCCTAGAGCCTATACAAACCTAGCCATAACAATTCCCTGGATATTTCTTCCCACAATATTTACTTCTCTGGACCCCTGTCTAGCAGGGCAACTGACATGATCCCTGAGGTGAATTTCCTATCTCCCATCAAATCATCAAGGTTCCTTTTGAAGAGGGCCAAGGAGGCGCTCTGCTTGACATGTATGGGCAGTCTATTCCAGAGTATGGGGAGTCTCTGGGTCAGGAACCTATCCCTCCAGCATGTTTTGTTCATTGTGATGACAAGGTTTAAATCCCTGGAGCGTGTGGCTCTGAGGGATTAGGATTTCTTTAAGTGGAGTATGTCCAACAGCTCAGGGTTTGACATGGCCTTGTATGTTAAGCAGAGATCTACTCTGAGTAGGCGATATGCCACAAAGTATAGCTGGAGTTTTTTTAGACGGTCAACATATGGCATCTGCTTTAGGCCTGTGATTCTTTTAGTGAGGTATTTCTGTGGCCTTTCCAGCTGTTACACATGTCTTGTGAGGTACATACCAAATAGGGCATTATACTCTATAATGGGTCTAATGAGGGATGAGTACAGTGGGACAATGACCTCCTTTTTTCTGGATGAAAAGCCCTTAGTGATGAGGTGTGCCACACAGAAGGATTTCCTGACTGTTGTGGCAATGTGGTTATCAAAAGTGAGACCACTGTCCACCTGTATCCCTAAGTCTCTCATCACACTTTTGATGTTTAGTGTACTGCCACCTATGTGGTAATTCATGGGTACATGTTTTTTTTCCAAAGGGGATAACTATACATTTCTTGGCATTAAGCTTAAGCCTATGGCTATGGCACCAGGCATCTGTTTCTGTAAGGCCCTTTTGTAGAATATCCACATAATTTAGGGATTCAATAATGGCTCCCAGTTTGCAGTCATCTGCAAACTTTGTTAGCCAGAGTTCCTTAGTATTGGCCTGTACTTCAGAGAAGTAGATGCCAAACGAGAGTGGTCCCAGGACTGAACCCTGAGGTACTCCACTTGTCTGGAGCTGGATTTGGAGTCAGCTACTTTTATAGTGTGGGTTCTGTCAGTAAGTCAGTTGATAACCCATCGAGTGATGTAGGGATTTATGCCCAGCTTAGTAAGTTTATCTATGATTCCAGAGTGGGGGATGGTGTCAAAGGCCTTGGCGAGGTCCAGATAGGCTGTGTGGATGACCTTACCCTTGTCCACAGTTCTGGAGACTGATTCAAAGAAGTCAATCAGGTTCAGGAGACAAGATCGGCCCTTCACAAACCCAAACTGGGTGGGGTCCAGTGTTTGAAGGTTGCCAATGTCTTTGTTTATAAGTTCCATGATAATGCGTTCCATGCCCTTGCAGATCAGGCTCAGCAGACTGATGGGACGGTAGTTCCCAGGATCCAAGGTGAATCCCCTCTTGTGGAGTGGGATAATTGTAGCTGTGCACCACTCAGTGGGCATGAAGCCTGAAGTGAGGTTATGATTAAACATGACACTTAGGTGAGGTGCCAGTTCATTTTGGAGTTCCATGTAGTACACAGCCTGGGATGTCATCTGTTCTCTTGGATGCTGTATTCTTAGCTTTGGAGAGTGCGGTTTCTACCTGTGTGGCCGTGATTACTGGAATTTGGAAATCTTTTGGTATTGAGATAGGCTCTTTAGGGGGTGAGAGGGGGGTGAAGTTGGCACTAAATCGATCTGGCAGGATATTGGCAATATCCTTGGGATCAGTATATTTAATGTCATTCTGTTGAAGCTCAGAGCAGATCTGAGCATTGCCATTTAGCTTCTTGACATAACTATAGAATGCCTTGTGGTTGTATTTGGAATCTTTGGCAATTTTATTTTTGTAACTAGCTTTTGAGGCTTTTATGAGGGATCTCACCTTTTTACTGAGGCTGGTGAGGGAGTTTTTTGCATCCTGGGATTTCCTCTTTTCTGCAACAGCTTCTTCCTTCTGTTGTATAGTTTGTTTATAGCAGGGGACCACCAGATTGGCTTCCTTTTTCTGGAAGAGAGCATCTTGGTTCTATTTGGGATGGCGCGATTCATGCATGAGTGGATGTGGCTCATACAGTGCCTTAGTGTAGGATTCTGCAGTTGAACTTTCAGATCCCATCTGCATGGGTGTCATGAAGTTTGTCACTTTTGACTTCAGTAGCATTAAGTTGGCTTTGGAGAAGTTTTTTAAGGAGGTTTCCTTACTGGGGGGTGGGGGTGGGATGTGGATGTCAAGGGTGATTTGCTTATGGTCAGACCTGACCAATGAGGGGGTGACCACTGGTGTGGAGCATCTATCTCCCATGTTGGTAATGACCAGATCTAGGATATTGGAGCCCCTGGTGGGACAATGGATTAGTTGATCCAGGACATTGGAATTTATGAATTCCAAGAACCGTTGGGAAAAGGAGTTGGTACCAGAGTAGTTTTCCCAGTTAATGGTAGGGTAGTTGAAATCACCCTGTATTAGGGTGCTTGGTTGTATCTTAATATTTTCTATTTTCCAGTATGTTTAGAAAGGTGTAGTGAGAATCTTGGGGCATGGTGGGGGATCTGTAGCAAGCTACAATTTGGATTGCAGTCTTACCTAGTGTTAGTTGCACCTGGAAAATTTCAGATGCATTGTGTTGGGCAACTAGCCTAGAGGTGTGAATATCCTTGGTGAATATGGTCACTCCTCCACCTTTAGTGTTTTGATTTTGTGGCCAAAAAGTGTGGTAAGAGTTGTAGCCTGGTATTGCAGGGGTGCTCTCTGGAGCCTTGAACCAAGTCTCATTTACTGCACAGATATCGATGTTCTCCATTTTTAGGAGTGCCTCGAGAGAGTGCATTTTGAGGTTTAGACTGAGTAGCATTATCTTCAGATTTTGCATGCTTGTATCTGTTACGGTGGTGGTTTTGTCCTTTGAACTTTACCTAAAAGGCATTATAGGGGTGGCAAGAGCTTTAGCCAGTAACCTGAATCCCAAGGGTGACAGGTGCAGACCATCTCTGGCAAAGCATTGTGGTTTGTCGATCATGTCTTCCCAGGCAGACAGATACTGGATCCCCTTTGAATAACACCAGAAGCTTAGCCAATTGTTGAAGTCAATCATTTTGTCCTTATACTGTGGTATCATTCTGGGTGAAGACAGGATGCTACTCAGGGCTAGGGTCATACCTGCCTGGGCCACATGATCTGAGAGCTCTTCCATGTCTCTTTTCATGTAGTCCAGGGAGGTACGTCTCAAGTAATTCGCTCCAGCATGGACAATGACAGAGTCATATTTGTACTTGTGGAATGATTTGAGTGCATGCATTATGTGGCAGATCCTGGCACCCAACAGGCAGCTGACTGTAATTTTCTCCTTGTTCAGCCTGGTGAGTCGGACATCAGTGTGCCTGACTATAGAGTCACCTATGACTAAAGTGTTGGGTACATTGTCTTGCCTTAGGGGCTGTTGTTGGGTGGCACACTGACATGTTGCAAACTGTGTGGCAGTCATAACAGAATGAGTATAACTGATGGTAATGGTAGGTTTGTGTTGTAGAACACTAAATGGAGATTACTGTCACTGCAGTACACAATGGATACCAAATCCAATCATCCACTAGGCTGTCAGCAGTGCAATCACAAGCCAAGTAACAGCAAGGATGAGCAAATGTAGGAGCAGACAAGAAGCTTCAACTAAACACAGTGCCAAATAGAAGTACCATAGTCAAAGATTAATGTGGCTGTGTAGCAAATAAATAAGTATATACACCACAATTACAGGAGAAATCAGATCCATATATCAAAAACACATGCCAGAAACAAAACATATGGGCATTAAGATATACACTGTAGATGTGTGACATACAATGCCATTAAGTAAGTCAAACTGAAAAAAGGATCATCACACATGCCTACACAAATGACATGGAATATTACGTAAATGGCGATACATATTGTGATGATAGGAGGTACTGCCAGCCATGCCAGGAGAAGTAGGGCAGTGGCTATATAACTTATGCCAGCAAAGCTAGCTGGAATTTTGTAAAGAATTTTATATCATTTGTGTATCAAACTGATTTGTACAGATGCTTGTGTTTAAAAATGTATTTGTAAAATTGCTTGTGTTAAAATGCATCAACAGTGTTTCCTGCTGGACAGAAAAGAAATGTACATGCATTACTTTAACTGTTTAAATGTATACATTGTAACAACATTGTCTAGAAGAGAAGAGGTCAATCCACCTGACTTTGAAAAAAATATTGTTGAAATGGCTTAAGCCATACAAATGTTATCCCACAGTTTTGAAGGGAGCCAGAGATGCAATGTCTGTACTACAAAATAGTTTGCAGCTCCTGTAGGAAGAGTAGAACGGTTTTATTGTTTTATGGTATCCAGATGTTGCAACAGATTTTAGAAAAGTTCCAGGTAATAGTGTGGGAACCAGAAGTCAGATAACCAAATGCATGTGATGTCATTCTGTACAGAAATAATGTTTTTTTTCCTCGTTTTTTTTTTATTTTTCAAATACAGTTGAATGAATTATATAGTATTTGTATATAACATCTTAAATAACTATGTACACTATTTACATCAGCCTGACACTATAACAGAGCTCAATATATACAATTACTTTATAGGTATAACAATCCAGTTATCAGAGTGTATCTGTTCAGTTAAAGTAAAGTGTCAATCAATGATAAGACTTTTTTTCCGTGGATTGTTAATAAATGGCTTAGAATTAATCCTTAATTCTTTAATTTTAATTTCCAACAATACTGTGGTCTTCAGTAGGCTGTAGAAATCTTCCAAAGTTGGTATTGTGTTTGTATTCCATCGTTTAGTTATACACTTTCTTGAGATTGCAAGTATTGTCCAAACTAGATATTTGACTCATTCAAATGAGGACCTTTGTACACATTTAATAATACTAGAGCTTTAGATAAGTTAAACGCTTCATTAAATAAAGCTTGTAAAAAGTTCTTAATACCATTCCAAAATGTCTTAATTTTAACACAGTCGAAAAAAGTGTGATTCCAATCTGTATTGTATATTTGCTCACACCTCCAACATATTCCCTTTGTGGAAAAAATAATTTTAGTAATTATATCTGGAGTTAAGAATGCTCTGTGCAAACATTTCCAATTAAAAACTTTCCAGTATTGTGCAAAGGAAGTATGTTTTATTGATAATAAAATATTTGATTTAATTTCTTCAGTTAGCTATAATGAGTGTCCTTATAATTCCAATATGAGGATTTGGGTGTTGTTTTATAATTTATCAATATCTTGTAAAATTTTGAAGTACTATTTCCCATGTCATAACAATTATTTATGATTTCATATAGGTATTTCGTAAGTTTAAGTACTTCTTTAAATGAAGAATTACTAATTATTCCTGCATAAATCTTGTGAATACATCAGAATGCTTTACATAGTTAGCCAATCTTGTTGTGGGATTTTGTATGTTGTTTTTATTGTTTGCATATCCAGAACATTTAGTTCTTTGATACATTGAAACCAACAAATTCTTTCTGTTCTCAGGAATTAATTATTTCTCTGTATATTTTATATGGATAGCTCTTTGTAACTATGAATGGTGTTAAAAGATCAAACCAGATTTTTAAATCTATATTTGCATTAATAATTTTCCTAAATGAGTCAGTGCAATAATTAATCATATGAGTTTTAGTGGGATTAGTTATATTACATACTAATACATAATATGTGCCATGGCAAATTGTTTTTATCTGTTACTTGTTTTTTTTTTTTTGTAAATCAAATTCATTTATTTATATTAAAGTAATTCTTTTCAATTTGCAGAATAATTTGGACTTATCCAATCTGAGATTGTTTTAGATATTGATGATTTTATGTATGTTTCTATATCAGGAAAGTTTAATCCTCTCTGTTTCCATGGTCTGATATGATGTATTAAAGCTATTCTGTTTCTTTTGAGAACACATAAAAAATTTATGAGGCCTGAGTTTATTTCTTTGAGTATATTCCTTTCTGGTAACAGTTGTATTACCAAAGCTATATATAGAATCTTGGGTAGTAAAACCATTTTTTATTAACTGCAGTCAATCTTCAAATGTTAATATCATTTTGCTCCAGTTTTCCAGAGAGATTTTAATTGTATTGATGATATTATTGTAGTTTTTTGAGGCAAATTCATTATTATCCTTGCATAAATCAATTCCTAGATAGTTTAAGATATATTCTTGTTTCCCTATAATGTGATTTCCCTTCATCTGCAATTCTTTTTTTTTATTTAAAAATAAAAATTTTGATTTTGATTTATTAAAATTGAGTCCTGTAAAATGTGTCAATTAAAATATCTAATTCTTCTAATGTCTCTTTTGTATTGGATAATGTTAATAATATGTCATCAGCAAAGAGCATTACTTTAGAATTGCATTGTTCATAAACATCTACTCCTTTGATTTTTGTATTGTTACGTATTCAATCTGTCAATATTTTAATAGCCAAAGCAAATAGAATCGGTGACATGGAACATCCTTGTTTAGTACCCTTTATTATATGTATAGATTCAGAGATGACAGGACCTAGCTTAGCATATGCTAAATTATTTTTGTGTATATATATATATATATATATATATATATATATATATATATATATATATATATATATATATATATATATATATATATTCTTTAGTAGATGAACAAAGGAAAAAGGAAATTCAAATAACACCAGAATTTTGAATAAATAGTCTCAATTTAGGGAATCAAAGGCTTTCTCCATATATAAGCCAATTTATTTTCTTTATTAATATAATCTACAAGAGAAATTATCATTTTAATATTTCCATATGTGTGTCTATGATATATAAATCCAGTTTGATAATTATTTATTGTTTTGGATAGTGGTATTTTCATTCTGTTAGTTAATATTGTCATATATATCTTATAGTCATTATTTAATAATGATATAGGTCTATATGAGGTACAGAGGTTTGGGGATTTGTTTTCCTTTAGGATTTGTGTGATTAAGGAATATCTCCAAGAGGGTGGTATTAAAGCTTGTGATTGAATTTCTAATAGAGTTTTATGGAAGAGGGATAGTATCTTTGAAGGAAAAGTTTATATATTTCCATAATTATGCCATCTATACCTGTAGCTTTATTATTTTTACCCTCTTTTATTGTATCTGTAATTTCTTTGTAGGATATGGGTGCTTGCAGATTTAGTTTTAATTTTTCTGTTTTTTTTTTATATTAAACATTTTTCATCTAGATTTAATTGATCGATGTGTATATATATATATATATATATATTTTTTTTTTTTTTTGGAAATGTTCCATATAGTAATTTCTATAGGCATTAAGAATGTCACCTATCATTGAGACATTTTCCCTTTCTTTTCATGGAAATACTTTTAATGTTATTAGCTTTTGATTGTATTTTGATTCTTGTTGATAAATTATGTAGATATTTTGGATAAGTGACCAAGGTATTAATTTTTAGTTTTTCTAAAGCTAAACTAGATTTATGTGTTAGAATGTCATTGTATGTATTGTTTAATACTTCTACTTTGTTTTTCATCTTCAAATGATTTTGATTTTTTTCAGCTTTTAGTGACAAAAGTTTTGATTGTAGATCTAATAATTCAGAACTCCATTCTCTGATTTTGTTTTATACCAAGTTAGGGTTTTACCATATATGTAAGCTTTTAATGAGTCCCATATCATTATGTTATTTATCTCTGTGATGTAATTAATATCTAAGAAGAACTGCAATTTAGATAATAACCAGAGTTTGAATGTTTTAATTTTAGTTATATATGCTGGAATTCTGGAGTTAAAGATTAATGGTTTGTACCCATTTTGAAGTTTTACTATCAATGAATTGTGGTCTGAAAAGGGGCAGGGAGTGACTGAGAAATTAATGATTTTACAGTGTAAGTCATGGGCAGCAAATATTTTATCTATGCTAGTTTGGGTACCAAATCTGTGATCTTGATGGGAAAACAACAACGATTTATCTTCTTTAAATTAGAAATTATCTACAAGATGAAATGATTCTACCCACTTGTTTAAAGCTTTTGACACAGTAGATGTATACAGCAGTCTTTTATTTGTAGTTTCAGAAATATCAATTATATAGTTATTTATTATTTATTTATTTTAGTTTTGTTTACATTTGTTTAACAGGAAAGTCCAACTGGAGGAGTTCCCTTTTCAGCGGAGGGCCGGGGGAAAAGCTCCACAATAATAGGAAATAAGACTTTATACAAAAATGCAGAAATACAAAAAGAATACATACGTACAGAGGATACAGAATACAAAAATCTTAGTGAATATTTGACTCATGGATAGACGTTATATCCAAAGAACACAATTTTCATATGAATCCACAGTTGACTACAATGATAATACTTAGCTCAGATAGGTTTCAATTAGACATACTGAGCTTACATGGGGTATAATATTAGGTGAGAGAGGTAAAAGGAGAAGGAGACACAGACAAAGTATTATGTAGTACATAGACATAACCATGAGTCTCTAAGATGTGATTTAAGTAAGTTTTTCAATTGTGCGATATTTTGAGCAGAAGTCACAGATAAGGGGAGGTTATTCCAGTTTTTAGCTATAGAGTATGAAAATAGAGATTTGCCTGCTGTGTTCTTTGCTGTGGAGATAGACAGAAGTAATTTATTGGTAGATCAAAGGGGACAGTTTGTAGTATAGTGTGTCAGTAATTCACCTAGGGTTGGGATTTTATTAGGATGTTTTAGTATATTATATGCAATGGCTAGTTGGTGGAAAGTTAGTAGTTGTGGGAATTCTAACCACTGGAGCTCCTTTAGAGGTAGGCAGTGATGGGTTCTAGAAGTGGGGTTGATGGCAAATTTGGTCACTTTGTTATAGCAAGACTCAAGTTTGTCCAGGTCAGTTTTTCTGATGTGGGTCAAATTTGGTGCTGCATACATTAATGTGGACAGTAGGTGAAATTGGGCTAGGGTGACCCATGTTTGATCTGTAAGAGGGTTTTTATGTATATACAGGGTTCCCATTTTTTATGAACCTTTTTAATTGTTTGAGAGATATGGATGTCAAAATAGAGGTTATTGTCTATTTCAACACCTAGGAGTTTGGTATGAGGAGTTGGAGAAATAGTAGTTCTGTTTTTGGAAATTATAGTGAAGAAGAGAGCAAAGGTTCTGGATTTATTGGGGGTAAATAGGAGACATTTTGTTTTGGTAGGATTAAGAATTAGTTGGATATTTGTGATCCCACTTTCCACAGAGGTAAAGGATTCCTGGGTCAGTTGTTATAGAGTGGTAAATGATAGGGCTGAGAAGATTACGGTAGAATCATCTTACAATCATCAGTTAAAATCTCCTCTTAATATTAGGTTGCCTTTATAATTATTGGAAATGAAATCCAAGTGTTTTTTAACAGTTCCTGATCCAATGCCTGGGAACCAGTATAGATTGGCTAGGGTCCATATTTTGTTATTATATTTAACTATCACTAATGCCATAAGGCCTTCTTTATCTTCATACTTATAAATTTCTGGGTTAATCATATTTGTTTTCCATAAAACTGTTACCCCTTTTGTCTTTGGCTTATAAGTGGATTGTGCCAATATCATATATTCCTTAGGATTCCATTTGTAATTGTCATTTGTTTTGAAATGAGTTTCTTGAAGGAAGAAAAATTATGCTTTGTTCAGTTTTAAATATGTCAGTAGATTTGATCTCTTGCTAGGATTGTTTAAGCCATTGGTATTTAAAGATAATAAAGTTAAATCCATCTTAGGTTATTTAGACTATGTATTTTTTGTTTTATTGTGACTATTAAACATTTTCCTCTGATAATTATAAAGTATATGTTTGAGCTTTTAAAGGAAATGATCAGTTGTATACTTTGAGTGTTTACCAATAAAATAATATTTTGGTCAAGCATACTAATTTTTTTTTGTGAGATAACAAATTTAAAGTAATAAATGTTAACAAAACTAAGATCCGCTGTAGCCATGGAATGAACATCATTCCTAATCTGATGGATAAACCTAAGTCCATCAGATTATCACGCATACCTTGACAATCCAGAACATCTGAGCTCCATAAATTGAATTATCATATGGAGAATATTTGTAATAGGAGTAAGCAATATTTATATTATTTTGAACAGATATAGTAGTATTGTAGATTAGACAGAATGCTTATACAATATAAATATCTACTTATTGTATAAGAAATTAATATTTACATGAAAGATAGATGACAAGCATTTCAATCATAGTAAAGTAGGATGTATCATATGTAAAACCTCAGTAAAAGATTATAGCATACAGATTTTAACATATACACCCTTACTGATGAAGTCTTTCAAAATGTATTACTTAATATAAATAGGTGTTTATAATACAATGTATTTTACTGGCTATATCAGAAGTTATATTTCATTGTTTACCAGCATTTAAGTAATCACTTTGTTTGTTGCTAACTTACTTAAAGCATCAAGTTTGTTTTATGAAGGCATTGATGAAAGTTAGTGCATTTTAATTATCAGTGCATGCCTCTTCCCTCCATTTCCTACACATAAGGATTTTCATATCTGTCATTTCTTATTATAAAATGAGTGAAATTATAGGTTAAAAACAACAAATTCACTTATTGCGATTAATGATTACACGTTCCCTTTCCATATTCATAAATTGCCATTTTATGGCATATACTGAGCGTTTTTAGATTTAAATGGCAACATTCTATTTTATATAATCAGCAAAGGTTAAACTGAGTGATTATTGTCAATTTAATACTATTTGTTCATAATGTGATTGTTACATTCTGTGACATTCCTAGTTCAGGCTTCTATTGTTTCACTTGAACAACCTTGTCAGTTTGATGTCATGTATAAAACATTAGTTACCTTGGTAACAACTTAAGTATTATATATGGTCAAGATGTGTTACAAAAACCACAATTCAAGTTAAAGCAATTACATGACTTGCTATACATATTTACTTCATCGTGCTTCCCCTTGATGCTCAATATAGTGTATGTCATTTATGACAAGTTAAAACAGTAGTGTTATTATACTAAAGCCCATGTTATTAAGTCCTGTCTTTAATATCTAAATTTAGCAGACTGCTTCATCTTATATGACGATTATATATTTTATGTGTAGATTTACTAAAATCATACATTACATAACTATTATATGTACATATTTTTTTTACTCAAGAATCAACTTAATGAGCTAAACGAAGTGTTGGGAGACCATCAACATGTGTACATATGGTTTAAAACAGCTGTTTTATTATACATTTTTTAAAAACAAAAAACATCATTGCAGAGAATCCTCTTGGAGGCTCCTCAGAGCCGTTAAGCATTATTGCCACTTTGTCTCCATTACTATAGCAATCTGGGAGTATCTGTTTCTGTTAATGTGTCTGTGTATTGCACACCAAAGGCTCGCGATGCACTTGAAGCAAAGCTTCACTTTGCTGCAACTTCATGCCTAGATTCCTTCCTTTTCAGTGAGGCAACAGCCAGGAAAAGAACAGAGAGCAAACAGATAAAAAAAAAAAAAAAACTCCCAACAAGCCACTGCAAGAGACAACACACTCCTCCAGCCCTCCCACCTCTCACTCAGCAGATGTACAAACAAACCATTGTCTGCCAAAATATCCCAAATTACAGTTCTATCCACCTCCTTCCCCAGGATCTAAGCTAAAACACCCAATGTCTCTTCCTAATACACAAGCATCAGTAAACCATGATCAGAAGCTGCAACCCACAGCTTACCGGAGATGAAAACAGTAA
Organism: Protopterus annectens; assembly: GCF_019279795.1. Classification (NCBI taxonomy): domain Eukaryota; kingdom Metazoa; phylum Chordata; order Ceratodontiformes; family Protopteridae; genus Protopterus; species Protopterus annectens. Next base: position 836,910,883 of record NC_056731.1, read on the forward strand.
CATATAACAGCTGTCAGACACAGCTGCATCCACATACACGATGTCAGGATTAATCAAACAGCACTCAAACCTATGATACCTGCCATAATTGATATTAACTATGTTTAGACAGAATAATAATGACATTTGTACTAGCTGCCAGACACAGCTGCATCCACGCACACCAAATCAGGATTGATCAAACAGCACTCGAAGCTATGAAACTTGCCATAATTCATATTAACTATGTTTAGACAGAATAATAATTACATTTGTACTAGCTACCAGACACAGCTGCATTCATGCACACCACACCAGGACTGATCAAACAGCACCTGTAGCCATGACACCTGCCATAACTGACATCAACTACATTCAGACAGAATAATGATGTTATCCGCACTAAGATCTTGCTACTATTATTTAAACAGGATATACATGACATTTCTAAATCATACTTCAACTGAAGAAGGCATAAGTCTCCATGACAGCATTTTTTTTTTCAAAACACTCTGCTGTTTCTGCTATTATATATTATGTTAATTTGTTACATTTGAGACTGAACTCTGATGAATGGTACCTTGTTCAATTAATTAATTGCTTAAATTATTATAGGTAAAATTGATGCAAAATGAACAAGGTAAGTATTCATTGAGTTCAAGTAGGGGAATAGAAACTTCTATGTTTGTATTATATGTTGTTTTGTTTGGCTTATATATAATATAAATAGTAACCAATCTTAATCTACCTTTGTTTGTGAAGAATTATTGAACTCTTTGAACATTCTGAATAAATCATTACTGTTTCTCAGTTGTTTAAGAATTCCTCTTTTTTTTTTAAATAAAAACAGATGACAAGTGATGTACCATATCAGTTGATATTTTGAGAGATGTAGTTGTAAGAGTTATTTTTTTTTGGGACAGCTATCTTGGAATCAGTTTTTTGTTTCTTCTTTCTAGAATCAGTCCAAGGATCTGTTTTTTTATTCTTTTAAGAGTAGAAGCCATCCATTCCATTTCTTCTGGGATAGACACTATGTTGTTGTTTTTGATGAATATAGTAGCTTCTTCTGTGTCATTAAAGGTTCTCATCTCATTGGCAAGCTGTACTTTATTGCTGTTTTGTTTCAACAGTTTTATTATTAGCCAGACCTTTTTCCTTTGTTCTAGTAATCTGGAAGAATAATCATTGTAAAACCTTATCAGGCTTTGATTGTATTTTAAGGGTGATTTTCTCCAAGCAGATTTTAATATTAGTTCATTGTCCAGAAATGAAAGAAATTTTATAACTATGGAGCTAGATGGAGTATTTGTTGGGTAGGTTTCCTCAGTGCTCTATGCACCACTTTAATCCCAAATCAAAGTCCCTCTTTCAAGTCTAAAAATTCAGGAATCCAGGTTAAGAATGAAATAATGTCTTCTTTTTCAGTGTTGTCAGGCAGACCAAAGATGGTTATGTTGTTTCTCCTGTCCCTGTTTTGTAAGTCGTCTATTTTGTTAAGCAGCCATGTATTCTATTTATGCAGAAATTCTTTTTGCAATTATTCCTCTTTGAGTCTCCCTTCAATGTCATTTAGAGAAGTCTCTATATTTGTTATTTTTGTATGGTGTTGCTATAATAGTTCATTAAAAGTATCAGTCTGTTTCTGAGAATTTAATTTGAGGGTTTCTAAGTCATTTTTAAAGTCATCCATCTTCAAAGATAGTTCCTGTAAGATAGATGTCATCAATTGCAGTTCTTTTTTCAAAGCAGCATCTGGATGAGAATTCCTTGAGTTATTCACATTCAGTGACTCAATATATCTCCAAGTTACCTGACAGGAAAATGTTTGTATATCTCCACCAGAATTGATATTTATGTAGTTTAGTAGTTTATCTATAGATTTCTGATGTTTTAAAATAATACAATTTTCCTATATTATTATACTAGTTTATGGAGCTCTCAAATTTAATGCTCTCAGTTAGCCATCTAGGCTCTGCCCCATGAAATAATATTTTAATATTAGAGGCGACTGAAGTCTCAGGAGCAGTCAGTTCTTGGAAAACTGACTAGGAGACATTTAGCAACATTATCTTGCCTTGCAGTAATAAGTAACTTAATTAGGGAATAGTAATTCTTTTAGTCAAGCAGATTAGCTAAATACAGTTTTCCTGTTTCTGTGTGAAACTTTCCATTGATGTTATTTTTATTATTTTCTGTTGTTGAAACTCTGGTGTTTACTGTAAACAGATATTTAGTATTTTCCTGTTCTTTTATTATTTATAATTAAATATATTTAAACTTTTCATTGTGGCTGGCCCTATTTAGGCTTTGAGAGTATTTGCATATATTTATTTGGTAATAAGTTTGGCCACTCCTGACAGCCTAGCTGTTTGCTCAGCATTACCATTGGTATTATTCTTAATTTCACTCAGTATAATTGGATAACCTTTTAAGACCCTTATAGTAACTGACTGGAGGCAGTGAAACTATATTATAGTTTGGACAGAAGGTTGCATAGCCATTAAATCTGTGCCAGCCTTTCCCAGGAGTGTGTGTGTGTGTGTGTGTGTGTGTGTGTGTGTGTGTGTGTGTGTGTGTGTGTGTGTGTGTGTGAAAGCTACAGGGAGCAGGGACACAAAGTACTGGTTTCACAGAAAGGGTGCTGAACACAGCAGTACCAGTGGAGAGCTTTACTGGGGAGCTGGGGAGAGATGATAGACAGTAACCCAGACTTAGGGCTGAGTATGTTCCCCATGTGCTCTTAATTGAAAATGTGTTTGATGCAGAGAGGTCTGCATCTGGAAATATTGAGTGTATCCATTTGTATTCCAAGTGACCTTCCTTGTCCATTGTCAGTAGTGAGAATTCAGGCTCCTTGATTACTGGCCCAGAGTTGGAGAAATCACACATATATATCATTAATGAAAACTGGGGAATGCAAGGCTGTGCAAAGACAAAAAGCAAAGAAATACCTGGGAAATCCACAACACTGATGGAATTGATTTAACAGCTAACACCTTGCGTGCATCTACCTTGCATATGATTCCCCTCATGGTGGTACACGGTCATATTGCACCAGTGCACCTACATTACAACGGTGATGCATTTCAGAAAGGTAAACATTTACATAACATATGGCAAATACGATAAAGCTATAAGGAGATAAGGGATAGGGAGATGAACAACATAGGCCCTCAGCAGTGAGGAAAAGCCAGAAAGTGAAAGTAGGCACAGAATAAAGCAGGGCAACCATAGATAAGGAGACACAAGTGCACACAAATGTGTCCACAACAGAAGATGGACTTCAAGTCCTCACAAGGTACATTGAAACAAATGGCCATATCTGATGTGCATAGTGTATTGGAGATGCCTACAAATATGACTATGTACAAATGACACAAACAATGCAGTAATTTGCAACAATTAAACAGCAAATGATATGGGTGCACAACAAAAGTAGCTTTGTGTTTCACTTACCCATATACATTGTCATGCAAACATAATATAACAAGTGGTGCAATCACCTTTTTGATATGAACATCATCATACATGTGTAGTACTGATCAAAGGACAACAAAATAGAGTAAGTGCATTTAACAAGTGACATGTTACAAAGGCAGTTGTGTGTTGATCAGAATACAGCCATACACATGTACATCCATTTAAATAAGTGCATATATACTACAAAGGCGTAAACATGGACATATGCTAACCCATGTATACATGTCCTAATATAAGCTAATTTCAAAAAGACTGGCTAGTGTCATAAGCAAGGTAAGGACAAACAAAAAGGAATCATGAATGATGCTAAGCAAAGCATCACTTCTGTATATTATCTAAGGAACGAGTGACTGTCAGTGCAGTATGTGAAAGACACATGTTCATATATAAATGTCACAGTACTGTACAACAACATGGCATCCTAATTATAAAAACACTTTAATTTTAAATCACAAAATAAAAACACATAGTACATAAAACACACTGCTTCAAAGGACTTAGAGCTTTCATTTCCTATCACAGAAACATCATCAGAGTCAATATTTTCTTCCCTTGTCAGCATTTAAATAGACCCAAACCCTACATCATTAATGACAAGATAATTAAAAATGAATTTGTACTTCATTTTAAAGTTACTTTTTCAAACATCAAAAACCCACCCCTTTTTTAAAAAACATATATATGCTTAATACATAACTTTGAAAGTTCTTAACATCAAATACTCTACTATAATAATTAATAATATTATAAAATATTTTTTTAAAAATGTCAATTGTATTATAAAATTGTTGTTACACACACACACACACACACACACATATATATATATATATATATATATATATATATATATATTTATATATATATATATATATATATGTATAAAGAAAATGTAACATACATATTCATACCGTAATATAAAATTGCTTGGCTTGAAATAAATGTTAATATTTAATGTTTACTAATAACAGGGGTTATAAATAGGAAACATAAAGGAAGAAGTGCTGAAAGGAAGGAATGAGAAATATACACCATTATTAACAAAAGAACAAAATAATGAGTTAGAACTAGTGGAAAAGAAACAAGGGGAGGGAAATGAGACAGGAGATGTTTATATGGTATTAACCTACAATCAAGACACTAGGGGAATAAAAAATATTATATATAAAAACTGGAACCTTTTATTATCCATGTCCAATAGTATTAAAATATTCTCAAAAAAATTAAAGTTTGGGTATAGGAAAAACAGGAACTTGAAAGAAATATTTGAAAAAGAACATGATATAGGAAGTAGAAGTAAAGTTGGTACATATAAATGTGGAAGGTGCCCACAATGCCCTTTTGTATATAATCAAGGATTTTTAGAATTACAGTGTATCAAAATGTCCTTCTACCGAAAGGGATATTATAATTGTCAGACAAAGGGTACAATATATTTAGCTAAGTGTATAAAATGTGGCTCATATTATATTGGAAAGACAGAAAGGAGTCTGAAACAGAGGATATATGAGCACACACATGATATTAATAGAAAGAAAGAGACTAATGCCCTTTACAGACATACTATGACCTGTTTGCAAGCTGATTTCAAGTTCTGGGTCATAGAGCAGGCTAAGAGAAATGAAAGAGGAGGGGACTGGGAAGTACATTTAGAATTAAGGGAGTTAATATGGCAATTACATTTGGATGCTTGTACCCCACCGGGGCTCAATGACCATATTTCATTAATGCCAGCACTTAAAACTAGAGCAAATAAATATTAATGTTATTAGTAAACATTAAATATTAACATTTATTTCAAGCCAAGCAATTTTATATTACAGTTTGAATATGTATGTTACATTTTCTTTATATATATATATATATATATATATATATATATATATATATATATATATATATATATGTGTGTGTGTGTGTGTGTATATGTGTGTGTGTGTGTGTGTGTGTGTAACTACAATTTTATAACACAATTGACATTTTTTAAAAAATATTTTATAATATTATTAATTATTTTAGTAGAGTATTTGATGTTAAGAACTTTCAAATTTATGTGAAATTTCTGGGTGGAAACTCCCAGATATGCTCAGAATTAGTCCAAAATGGTACAAAAATCACTGAACCCACAGACATTGCCAACATACTGGCAGACAGGTTCAGTGCAAACTTCACCCCCCTCTTCCCCCCCTAAAGGAGAGATAACTATCCCAGCAGAGTGTAGCCTCCCAGACATCTCAAATGTGCAGGTGAAAGCTGCTCTCAAACACAGCATCAATGGGACCGGATAGTGTCTCCGGCTGTGTGCTACATGAGCTAAATGAGGAATTAAACCCGCACATAAGGCAGCTGTTTAATCTCAGCCTTACCACAGGATACATGCCCAAGGAGTGGCATACGGCAACTGTGGTCCCACTCCACAAAGGCGGTGCCTCTACAGACCCTGGTAATTACCGCCCCATAAGCTTAACAAGACTAGTCTGCAAAGCTATGGAGAGGATCATAATGGAGGTAATAAACAAAGATATAGGGGACTTGCAGACATTGGACCCGACCCAGTTTGGCTTCGTCAAGGGCAGATCATGCCTTTTGAACTTGGTCGACTTCTTCGAAACAGTCACCAAGGCCATTGATGAGGGAAAGGCAGTCCATACAGCCTACCTTGACCTTGCAAAGGCCTTCGACACAATACCCCACTTGGGTATTGTAGAAAAACTTACCAGCTTAAATGTAAACCCATATGTCACAAGATGGGTTGCAAACTGGCTTAAGGACAGAACCCACAGGGTTAGAGTTGCTGGCGCTATGTCAGACTCCAAGCCAGTCACAAGTGGTGTCCCACAGGGCTCGGTCCTTGGCCCCCTATTGTTCGGCATCTACTTCTCAGAAGTACAGGCCAACATGGGAGGACTTTGGCTGACAAAGTTTGCAGACGACTGCAAACTGGGCCATAGTGGAAAGTGCATCGGACACGGATATCCTTCAGAAGGGACTCACGGAAACAGATAGCTGGTGCCAGAGCCATGGCCTGAAGTTAAATGCCAAAAAATGTATAGTCATACCCTTCGGGAAAAACAAGGTAACCCCAAGCTACCATATAGGTGGCAATCCACTAAGCACAGAAGAGGTTATCAGGGACCTGGGGACCCAGGTTGACAGTGGCCTTTCTTTTGACACTCACGTTGCTAAAGTGGTTAGAAAGACCTTCTACATTGCCCACCTGATCATGAAGGGATTCACATCCAGATCTAGTGAGGTCATTGTTCCCCCGTACTCTTCACTTATCAGACCAATGATCGAGTATAATGCCCCATTCGGGATGTATCTCACCCGACATTTGCAGCAATTGGAGAGACCCCAAAAGTTCCTCACCAAAAGGATAAAGGGACTCCAAAATCTGTCATATGCTGCCAGATTGAAGAAACTCCAGCTCTATTCAGTTGCATACCATCTGCTCAGAGGTGACATGTGCCTGACATACAAGGCCATGTCCAACCCGGAATTAATGGACATGCTCCACCTCAAAAATCCAAATCCACCAAAACCACTAGAGCAAGCGACTTAAACCTTAGCACGGATATAAATAGGACGTGCTGGAGGGATAGATTTATCACTCAGAGACTCCCTATGCTGTGGAATAAAATCCCGATCCATGTGAGGCAGAGCACCTCGCTGGCTCTGTTCAAGAGAAATCTTGACCTGTGGATGGGAGATCGTAGGTTTATCCCGGGAATCATCTCTGTGTCACTGCTGGACAGAGGCACAACAAACTAATGGGCACAGTATTTTTTCATATAAGGGGTGGCGTAAGCCACAAAAATTTGGGCTAGGCTTATAAATGCCTTAGGGCAGATAGCCTAGTATAAACCTATGAACCTATGTATTAAGCATATATATGTTTTTTAAACAAGGGGTGGGTTTTTGATGTTTGAAAAAGGAACTTTAAAATGAAGTACCAATTAATTTTTAATTATCTTGTCATTAATGATGTAGATGTTAGGTCTATTTAAATTCTGAGGAGGGAAGAAAATATTGACTCTGATGATATTTTCATGATAGGAAATGAAAGTGCTAAGTCCGTTGAAGCAGTGTATTTTATGTACTACGTGTTTTTATTTTGTGATTTAAAATTAAAGTGTTTTTATAACTATTTGAGGTGACCTTTATTGATCTTGGAAAGCAACTGAAGGTATTGGAGTTACTGGTTTGGTGTGTCTTCAGGTGTTCCACTTGGATTAATGGCATGATAACTGCCATAGCACATGCAAGATCATTGAGGCAGTGGGACAGCATGACCCAAAAATGTTGCATACGTTACAAAATCAAGGTCATGTGTTGTTGAACAGGCATAAGACAGCAACTATCAGTAGATAAATATGTGCAATACATACATATGGATAACATGTGCAAATAAACACACTTTACTGACTTCCAGATCTCTCAACCATACTGAATTCCTCAGTATTTATCATTTTTGAGGGTAAAATAATGGGGTGCCATGAATTCTTGAGTGGCTCCTTTAATTCCTGATTTTTTTAATTTGTGGCAGACTGCCAGCCAGTTGGAGACACTGGGACTGTGTTAGTGTGTTTGCATTCATTAGCATGCTCAACACACTGCTTTTAAAGTTTTACCAAAGAACAGAAATGTAGGTCTGCATCAACAAACCTGCAAAATTATGTTGCCAAAAACAAGTAAAAACAAAATCACAGCCCGTTGTAAATGTGACTATAAAATAACAAACAGTTAACACAGACCACACCACTGCAAGAGAAAAACAACTACAATAGTGAATAACACATCTGAATAATTCTGATGAACCCCTTGGTGCCATATAGGATGAAAACATTCATAACTTATCAAAGAAAACCGGAGTTCATTTGCAGCCTATTCACTCTAGTAGTTTGTATTGATCACTTGTCTTGTACTGTAAAACTGATGCTAATTATTGTTTGCAATGCATAGTCATTTTTTGTTTTAACTTCGCTATTGATTTTTTAGTAGCAGCTCAGAGCTGAACAGCACCGATGAATGTGAGAATAGCAGATTTAGGCTTTACTTCACACTGGCCCCTAACCTCAGTAATCCTATCACACGTCATCTGATCATTACCTTTTGATTTCTCAGCCTAGAACCGGTATGTATAGGTGAGAAGTATAATGTAACATTCCAATTACCTGAGATATGAACCCTTGATACTGTATTCTCTCCTCATTTACAGAAGATTCTCCAACATTAAATTATTGGCAGCTCCTGAACTATTGGAACGCCTGTTTCCACACACATGTGCACACACTCAAATGATTAAATGCCAAACTTCCTTAAGCAGTGGTTTAGAGCTGCTACTTACTCTACATCTTTCAGATGGTCAAATGGGGGACCTTAGAGGCTTGCACTGTGCAGCCACAATCATTTTATTGGAAACAACCATTAATTTAATAATACAACATTGTTTTCTTAAACATAGTCACCTAAAACATCTCACAACCTTAAATAATAGAACGCACACACATACACACTTAACAAGTAGAAAGGATGCATCATCATGCATAATGCTTCATTCCTTTCCTATTTTTAACCTCCTCAATTTGTCACACTACAATGTTCCCATTCCCAAGCCCATTTTCATTACAGTCTTTTGCCAACCTGATTCACCTTAAGTAATGTCAGAAATGTATTATTTTAAAGCAGTATTTACACTCCTTTAGGTCTTTAATCGGCAGATGTAGAGTGAAGTTTTAATTATAGCTGCAATGTTTTAATATTGCAGCACCATTCAAACTTTTTGCAGGCTTTGAGTACTCAGAGGGAAAAATCAAGAAAACTTTTTTATGTAGAGAAGATTGTGCTGTGACTGCTGTCTATTTCATTCAAAATGGCTGTGAGTAAATTTTGCTGTAAAATTACAATGTTTATGTGCTAAATTTGTACAGTGTTAACTTGTTTGTTTTGCAGTATTTAGTTAGTGTGTAAGTGTGTTTGTCAAAATGTTAAATTAATGTTTTTACTGCTTACATCATGTAAGATGAAACATGCCAGTGATGGGTCAAACCTATTTTTTCCTGGATCTGTTGGGTGTTTTAGTTAATGCTAAGTTACAGTCTAATCACTGCAACAGTTTGAGTGGATGCCGGATGGTATAACTGTAATTTTAATAGTTTTTAGTGTATAAGCACAATTATAAGAAATTGTGATAATGCTAGCCAGTTGGTGTTCTTTTGTCTTTTCTCATAAGAATTGTAAAAAAATAATAATAATGGGTTATAAGGGTTTAATTACTGTTTTGGTGGGTCTTTTTGTAGCACAGAAAGTTAAACAGATCAGTTGGGTATGCATTCTTCTGTGGAACTGTGTATATTATTGTTTTGGGGATTAGATTTGAGTTGTGAAATGGTGTGTATGGCAACAGATTTTAAATATTGCTCCTGTAAACTCAGATAGTTGCTAGAATAACAGGTTTCACATTATTATATATTTTCTGAGGGATATGATGAGTGAATTTCAAATGTCTGCCATTGCTTATTAATATTAAGTAACTTCTATCTTCATGTTGGTATTCCAAAATTCCACTGGAGTTGGCAGGGTTACATGATTGTGTATGCAAATTTTATGTTAATCAGCATCCTGATTTTTGGCCAGTTGTAGCTACTTTTCATGGGCCTTTGTCCAAATTTTTGATGCTTCCAGGTTCTGAAGTATGCTGACTTCACTGTGTTATATGATAAGAATGAGAATAATGTAGCAGGTGCATTGCTGTCATCATTCATAAGTATAGACAAGAAGAACATAACCAGAACAGTTGTGTGCAACTTACAAGATGTTAACTGCAACAGTCATATCTGTAATATGTAGGGCAAGAGTGTATTGGACATAACAATAATATTCTGCACTGCTTGCACAGGAGTACATAACACACATATGGACTGAAGGAGTAGCACCCCTGCCCGTATGGAGCAATGTATGCAGTAATGGCAGCATGTGATGATTGTGTAAATAATAATGGTAATGTCATGTGTCATTTGGTAATGTGGAATGTATGTCATACTGAAGCAGCAAGATAAAGCCACATATGACCTGATATGTGCAGTGGACATCATGACATATGACAGAAAAGCATGACAGCAGTATGGGATGCCTGCATAACTGCACCTATGCCATACAGATCTGACTATGGAAAACACCATGGTGGCACCCTTACAAAGGTGGATCACACAGATAATACTTACAATCCAGTGGGGCTACCATGATTGGATGAACATCGTGAAAGATCTCTCTAATGATTTCAAAGAAGGAGTCATGAAAGGCATGTGCCATGTCTTTGAAGAAGATACCCATCATGTCCCTCATCTATGTCTTGTAAGAGATCTGTCATTACATCCTGGATCTGTTCAAAAATTGTCTGCCTAATGTGATGGTGGACATATTCTCTGCTGATCCACAGGAACAAAAGCACATAAAGGCCTCAGTCTCATTGTCATCATCATCATCATTCCTGTCATGGCATCATCCAGATCTTCGGAGTCTGACTTGGCTGGCATTGATCTGGCATGCCATCATTGTCCAACTGATGATCTGAAACAGATTCCATGCTCTGTCAAATTTGAACATAGGAACAAAACATTTTCCATACATAAAAGGAATTAACCTAAAATTGATGAATAAAAGAAAACACATACAAACATTACACAATTGTGTAGCTTTTATGTATGTGATATTGCACCACTGTCTGACTTTATCCAAATACAACACATTATGTGCATGCATCCAATCCATCATAAATTACAACATGGTGTGTAATGTACATTGCAGTCATACATAAAACATTTCTGAAATAAAAACAATCAGTGTAAAGATATGCATATATTCTTCTTCTCCCTTCCCTGGTTAGGGGCCACAGTGGATCAATGTTCCAGAGAACGATTGGCAGTGGTGTTTTACAATGTCAAGTTACCAGCTTGGCACCCAACCTTCCACTGAAGGCACACATGCACACATCTAGGGCCAAGTTAGAGTGCCCAATCCACATACAGCATGTCTTTGGGATGTGGGAGGAAACCAGAGCACCTGGTGGAAACCCACACAACTACAAGGAGGACATGCAGACTCCACACAGAAGGCACCTCAGCCAAGAATGAAACCAGAGAACCTCTTGCTGTGAGGTGGCATTGCTAACCGCTATACCACCATGGCCGCCCTGCATAGAAATGCATATGCCAGTTAAAATACATTTCTTTTACATATATATATATATATATATAGGCAGACATTATATACATGGTGTGACCTTGTACAATGTCGTTTTATGACAGGTCTGTTACAAAACATGACAGTAGTCATTTGTATGTATTTATTGTATAACAAACTACAGATTAAGCTAGGCACAATAAATGTTACTGAACAATAATGAAGGTCATTTAATGGAAGTCAGTCTCACAATACTAATATGTATGTGGATATATCTGGATATAATGCACATGGCAAGTCATCCTATATTGTTACAACTATTTGCTTCACAGTAAATATTGTCATGTGTCATATATCATAATCAAGGCAAACATCTGAAACAAGTATATATTACTGTAATGACAGATGTGAGCCAACATAACTGTAAAGAGATTATATGTGTCTACTTTAGAACAGTGAACGATTAGATGATCGAATGCTGTTAGTTCAAACACTACATGTCGAACCGGCAAAATAATGAATGGCCGGAACAACTAATTTTTTCCCAGGGAAAGAAATTGCTGGGCCAGCCGTCTGGGTTGTGCCATTTCCTCCACTGTAGTACGATCTCAGAGTTGGTATATTTAAGTAGGGGGGTGTTGGGGGCACAACCCCCCACAGGGGGGTGGGGGGGAAGCTCCCTACTTTATTTAGTGTTTAGTGTTTTTTTTTTCTTCGTAAAACCCATTTTTTTACCATGGGAAAAAAAAATCGGTGTTCTGGTTGTTCTCTGTTTTGGATATTCGAGATTTAGGGGATGACATAACAACATTCGATCATCTGATCATTCGTTGTTATAATATAGATCCAGTTATATGATATGCAAGTAACAGCATCCAAACTTATGAAATCAGACATGTGTAACGTTTGCCCAATGTACATCACATTACATTACATCTGTTGTGGAAAGGTAAAAGTCACCAGATCTGAACCATAAGGTTTATTTATAAGTTGCATAAAAAGACACAAAGGTGTAATAATAACAAGAGTAATGTCATAATTATGCAACTTTCTAAATGTAATAATAGTCATATACTGATGATAGAAATAGAAGGCCATGAATGGGTCACTGTGCCCATTATATATTGTTATTAATTCTGGTATATTATATGGTCTGCAGTAACCAGCTTATCAGATATACATCTGTAATGACTTGTACATTTACTCACATCCCAACCTTTAATATGAATGCAAAAGTGAACAGCACACAGACATACATATCATTAATTTGTAATACAGCTATGCAATATCACTCTAGCATGCAATAGTGCCACATGGCCTGATTTCAAAGACTTGGTGCAGTTCAATTTGACACTGATAACAGAGCTTTGGGAATGTTGCCCCTGTTGTAAGCATGTTGTCAGATAGACCATGAAACAATATCAGCCACAGACTCTGAGGGGAAATCCTTCCCAATATTGCCCCTACTCCTTAGTCAGTGAATAGCCCTCATATTTATGTTGAGATGTTAATATAATATTTAATTTTCCACTATAACTGATCATTATCTGCAAATAATGTGCCACATTTACATACTGTGCTTAAAATATGTGTGCAAAATATATTTTAAGATTATCAGTCCATGGTGAACTTCATCATAACAGTATATAACTGGAACAGAGTGGCGCACAGCAATGGTTATTCCACTCCACAAAGGTGGAGCCACAACAGACCCCGGGAACTATCTCCCTATAAGCCTGACTAGCTTGGTCTGCAAAGCTATGGAGTGCATCATCATGGATCTCATTAACAGAGACATGGGAAACCTCCAAACACTGGACCCTACCCAGTTCGGCTTTGTTAAGGGCAGATCATGCCTCCTAAACATGGTGGACTTCTTTGAGACAGTTACCAAGGCTATAGATGAGGGAAAGGTGGTCCACACAGCCTACCTAGACCTTGCAAAGGCCTTCGATACCATTCCCCACTCAGGTATTATAGACAAGCTCACCAGCCTGAATATAAACCCCTATGTAACGAGATGGGTTGCCAACTTGCTCACGGACAGAACCCACATGGTAAGAGTTGTGGGAGCTAGGTCTGACTCTAAACCGGTTACAAGTGGTATTCTCTGGGGCTCAGTCCTAGGACCCCTCCTGTTTGGCATATGCTTCTTAGAGGTACAGGCAAGCACAGGAGGACTATGGCTGACCAAGTTCGCAGATGACTGCAAACTAGGGGCTATAATTGACTCTCCGGCTGACACAGACATCCTCCAAAAGGGTCTCACTGAGACAGATACCTGGTGTCAAAACCTTGGCCTCAAGCTAAATGCCAAAAAGTGCACAGTCATCCTCTTTAGAAAAAACAAAGTACCCACAAACTACCACATAGGTGGCAGCCCCCTAAATACGGAAGACATAATAAGGGATCTGGGGACCCGAGTATATAGTAACCTCTCCTTTGATAATCACATTGCTAAAGTGGTTAGAAAATCCTTCTATGTGGCCCACCTAATCACAAAAAGGGTTTGCATCTAGATCAAAAGAGGTCATTGGGCCCCTCTATGCATCACTCATCAGACGCATCATAGTGTACAATGCCCCATTTGGGATGTACCTTACAAGACACCTGCAACAACTGGAAAGACCACAGGAGTACCTCACCAAGAGGCTCACTGGCCTCAAGCAGATGCCCTATGCAGTTCGACTGAAGAAACTCCATCTGCACTCGGTTGCATACCGCCTACTCAGAGGTGATCTCTGCCTGACATACAAGGCCATGTCCATCCCAGAATTGATGGACATGCTCCACCTAAAGAAAACCATATCCCCTCAAGCCACATACTCCAGGGATCTAAACCTCATGAGAACAATAAATAGGACGTGCTGGAGGGATAGATTCCTGTCCCAGAGACTTCCCATGCTCTGGAACAAGATTCCAATCTACATTAGGCAGAGTTCCTCGCTAACCCTCTTCAAGAGAAACCTTGAAGAGTGGATGGGAAACAGAAAGTTTACCCCAGGGATCACTTCAATTGCTCTGCTTTACAGAGGCACAGGGAACTAATCTAAGGGGGCGACAAAAGCCAACACATTCTGGTTAGGCTTATAAATGCCTTCGGGCAGACAGCCTAGTACCTACCCTATGAACCTATGAACCTAAAGCTGAAGAGAAACTACACACAGTTATAAGCACAGTGACAGCATGTAATATCTAGAATTTATGTATATGACACACATACATAACTGTCCCAAATAAATGTATCACAGTCTAAGTTAATTTGTAAAGCTTACATATGTATTTGCACAGTGAAAACAATGTAATGATGACCATGACGATAGGATTCGACACCTCAATCATATCATAACTCTAGGAATGGCTTGTGGTACACCAAACAGGAAATGTTATGCAATGTAGTGTTTAGCAAACCACCACATACAGTTATACAACACTGTAAGTGAAGTAGAACTCAAGAACTACATGACAATAAATGTCGACCAAGAGCATTAAAAACGTTGAGCCAGCAGATACCCATGAAATAATAGAATAAACAGGCTATGCACAATTCAATGAAAACTGCTACCATACATACAAGTTCGCCACTGCCTGCTATGTAAACAGCAGTAGCAATACAAGCAATAAATGTGTACAACATTTAAGTTAAATTCAATATGACAGGTGAACACAGATGTCTGCAATTTAGGGTGCACCAACTGCACAGAAATTCAATGTAATAAACACTTGTTGATAACACAAAACAGTACATTTCACTGAAATTTATGTAAACACTAATGTTATTCACAGAAAATCCCTACATATTGCACATACCTTGCAAATGCATAGTGGGAAGTCTGACATAACAGTGGCATGCCTGAATATCATAAACATCTAAACATGAAGATCCAAAAATGTTAATACCATTTCTGGAGACATAAAGTGGAAAGTCATAACACATACCTGTCTCTCTCTCTCTCTCCCTCTTCTGCCCCTCAAGACTGTGCATATGCTCTTTATACAATGCTCTGTTCCTGGAATGATCTTCAACAGCTGCAAATAGAGAAAGATGATTTATTACACCAACATAAGGATTGCTTAAGCTCATAACATAATGATTGCAATGTCCAAAAAAAGTGTAAAAATAGTTATCACTAAATGATAGCAAGCATTGCCATACATTACACTTTGCATATTCAGTCATAGATGTTTCACTTTCAGATCTGTGCACACTTGAGGATTAATGCAGACAAACAGGAGTAACCTAGATTCAAACCTACAAATGTTCACACTACAAACCAGAACCTTAACTGCCTAGTTAACTGACCTTTACTGTTGCAAGAACTGACAGAAGTCAAATGGCTTACAGTTATGAATATGGAGGAAGCATTATATGCACTAACAAGTGTGCCAATCTAAGATGACATTTTGTAAATGTACAGACATACATAACCATCTGGATAAAGACCTACTAACGTACACATTCAGGTTTCCAACTGTCATAGTTTGCAAGAAAATATTTTCTATACTTGCAACACATAAATAGCCATTAATGGAATCACTGCACAATTGTGCTATGCAAACCTGTATACATGCATTATGTAGGAGAACAATTAAAAAAGGAATGGATGTTGTGTAATTTAAACTGTAAAAGTACCATGTGTATGCATGTATTACCCAGCATTCACACATACAGCAGTATCAACAGAAGTATACTGTGTGATGTTTCTAGAAAATTTTTTTTTTTCAAATAGAAATTTTATTGATTTTGCATTACAGATATCTCACAAAGAATTGCAGTTTAACAATGAGCAGTAATGCAGAAGAGAATATACAATTACTAGCTATATACAATATGCACAATAGTGCTGCTTAAGAATAATATGACCCTTGGGAGTAAACCTAATGAAAAATATACATGAAAGAAGGTAAGAACTCTAACTGAACACAATGTATTACCCTTGATTTGAAACTTACAGAGCAGACAGAGGAGAAGACTTAATACTTATCTTGAGCCACACAACAATCAGGGAAAGAAGAAAAAGCAGAAAAAGAGAGATTTAAAGAAGCATATAGAGGAAGAGCATTTAGTGGTGATGTACTACTTTAGTTTATAAGTACTTAGTTGTCAGTCAAGTGCTCGAATATGTTATTCCAGAATTTCTGGTAATAAGCATGCTTGTGGGAGTTTGTTATTAGAAGTTTTTGTGAAGTAATGTACTTAACAGCCAGACACCTAAACCCTTTCCAGAACATCTTAGTATGATTTAGCCAGTGTTTGGTAATGTAGAATTTGACTAATAAACAAAGTGTTATTAAGATATGCAATATTAGTTTTGATATTTTATGATTAGTAACATGTAACAATGCCATCTCCCACGACAGGGTTGATTTATGGTACCCCATCTTGTCAAGTCTCACCTTGAGACAGCACCAAATACTGTGGGAGTATCTACAAACCATATTATATGCAGGATGTCACCAGGGAGTTTCCAGAAAATTTGTGGATAAACAATATATGCATAGTAATCCACAACCTAAGAGATATAGGCACCAGTGCACCATGGCCATGCAATGTGCAAAAAAACATGCACTGTACAAGTTACCAAACAAATATAGATCATCAATCTGTAATGTGCAGTAGTACAAGAATTACTCCCAATAATGTTTAAAAAGTGGCTTACATTAGGATTTGAACCCACACATAAGCAAGCAACATTTACACTGTTCGGCTGCTTACCTGTTTGAGCTAACAGATATTGCATTTCTTCGAATGTTGTCAAAGTCTAAGGAATAATTATGGAATGCACATTTTTTCAGTGTCGTAAAACTATCATTTGTCAGCAGACTGAGTTTAACTTTCACAGCTTGCATAAAAATAATAGACTTTTAAAAAATAAATAGCGATGACATGAATTACTGCACAACCATGGGGTTCAAACCTACACATGTAAATTAGGTATAAGGCCAATTTGCACATACTGTGCTAGCACTACAGCCATAAGACAGAATAAGGCTTACAGATCCACACTTCTAGCACTTCCATTGTGTTAACAAGACTCACACACATTTCAGCCATGATGATTTGAATTGATCTGACATTCATTAAACTGATGAAAGCAGATATTGATTATAAAATAACATTCTGATTGTTAAACTTTAGGGTTTACTAATGTATATATTACTCAGCATTCATGCATACTGAAATATACTGTAAGATGTATCTAGAAGCTTTGCAGATAATGGAGAAATGCGTAACTATCCACAATCTAAGCACTATACGTGTCAGTGCTTCACAACCATACTAGATATGTAAAAATCTGCACTGTAAAAGTCACCAAACAAATATAGATCTTACATAAGTGATGTAAAATAGTACATGAATGACTGACAATAATGTTTAAAAATTAGGTTACTGGGATTTAAATCCACACATAGACAAGCAACATTCACTGTGCTATATTACTTAACCAGTTGAGCTAAGGGACATTAAGGTTAGCAGGTATAATGAAATAGTAGTAAAATCATTATGGTTGAAGTCCTATTAATATACAGTTATCAGTGATAGTCCTGTTTAATGTTTACATTGATGTACTGCAGATTTAGATAACCTCAGAATGCATTGGCATGTAACTGTTAACTTTAATGAGTAGAAGAAAATTTACTCCATGTAAACTACTATGATTAATAAAGATACTCATGGAGTACAATTGAAACACAGTGCATCACATAAACATATATGCTTAGTACAGACATATATGATAATGTAGGTGTTAAGTTGTGGAGTATGAAACTTACGGTTGACATATAGTAGCTGGCATTGGCTCTCTGCAACTCTCAGGTGGTGTAGGTCATCATAGTGGTGTTAGGCCTACATACCAGTCCAGTAGATCTCAGTTCATCCTCAGTCCTCTCTTGCAATCTGGTTCCAGATGTTGATCATTGCAAAGTTCCTGGGGTGTGCACACATCCTCTGTTCATGTCCAGCATAGACAGTGAGCATCTGCCCTGTGGTCTTCTCTGTCCAGTTCAGTGTTGTGACTCAACAAACCCTCTTCTTGGTCAACATGCTCACTGAAGTAGTATTATGTTGGAGACAAATGCCTTCCAAAAATTACTAACTGAGGTTCCCACTCAATTTACAGGTAGCAATGGTATAATAAGACTATATATCAAATTTGGAGCATATAGGATAGTAGCAGACTATTGGAGGGTATCAGGCACATATATTACCATTTATTAATAGCTATTGGGCAATTGTGCTGAGCACTGTATACTTACACCAAGCTTTGGTTAATGCGCTGAGATTCGAGAACTTAACAGACATTTGCTATTATCACATGCTTATGTTCATATTATGCTGTGTAAAACAACTGAAACATGTTTTTATGCATATGTTATTACAATTCTCTGTATTACAATCTGTTAGTTACTTAAAGAAAGGGGTTAGACTTTCATAATATGCATGCCTATGGATACATGTCTATCAGTAACAAGAAGGTTTCCCCATATGCAGTTCTATAGCTACAAACAGTCCAACCCCACTGAAGTATAGATACAGATATTAAAAACATATATCGGTAGTTAATGTAGGATAACTTGTAAAATCTGAAGTATGTTTGTGGACACTGATGAATTACAGAGTTGTACACAAGCTGTATGCTGTGAATGATTTATGGACAGTTTCTGATGCTGAATAACTTAGCAATAGTTTTGATAACATTCAATAGGATACAGGCGATATTAGGATGTCTTAGCATTTATGTTATTTCTTGCAGAAATATATAGTCAGGACTGCATAACAGCTCATTTTCCAGTGCTGCAGTTTTATTGCCTTGTTTCTGTATAAATGTTGGTAGTTAACTTGGTTGTGTACCCTATTATGACAGTCACATTTGTGATGCTGCCTGTCACTGACTGCGATAATATCTTGGATGCATCCTCCATTATTAAGGAAGAATTGCTAGTTGTGTTTGGCTGAACATGCAACTGTGGCAATACTGTTGTTGTAGTTTAGGAGTTGTGGCACACTGGTTATGTGTTGTCCCTTACTTATCATAACATTCACTGACATTCACTCAAATTCCTCCTCTGTATGTACGACCAGTACAATGTTGTTGAATGGAATGATAGCTGTGCACATGTGCTGTTTGTAACCATGGATATTAAATCATTGTTCACCGTCAAACCTAATAATAAAGGTATTGAATATGTTAGAGAATTCCTAGTTATGCATAGTACTTTTGCAGCCAATAACATTTCACTGATATGATCTTTGTTGGAAATAGTTTTGCAAAATAATGTTTTTATGTTTGGAGATGAGATGTATCACCAAATATCGGGAGTAGCCATGGACACACCGGTAGCCAACAGCTATGCTAATATAGTTTTGGCTAGATGGGAAGAACATACTGTATTTGATTCTAGTAGAAATTATTATTATAACACTGCCTTGATCTACTATAAGTGCTTTGTAGATGACATAGTTCTGGTATGGAAAGGGACTAGGGATGCACTAGAGTTATTTGTTGAACATCTACAATGTAGGACTAAATTCCCATATTTACAAAGGTGTAGTTAAAAGTCAATTCCTAAGAGCTAGCAGACTGAATACTACAGAAGGGGGGTTTGTAGCTGAAATTGATATGATGACACATGATTTTTTGGCAAGAGGCTACAATAGAACTTTGTTAGCTGAGAGTGCTGAATATGTTAAGTCTGAACGATTTAATACAGGTAAACCCTATTTATTTAGAGAAGGCAATACTGTCTATAATGCTATCTCTTCAAGGGAATCTGGATTTAATAAAATGGGATATATGATGAAGTATAATAGACACTCTAGACAGATCCAATCTGTAATTAAAAGAAATTGGATTATTTTTAGCTCTGATATTAATGTTAGGAAGATAGTGGGAGAAAGGCCCTATTTTATATATAAAAAGAAAAAAACTTAAAACAACTTCTTTGCTATAAAGATTTTGGCAAGCAGGAAGAACAACTTAGATTTAATAAAGGTACAGTCCCCTGCCATAACTGTACTTTCTGTAAGTATATTAATATGGAAACAAAATTTATACATCCCATTACACAAGCTAAATTTAATTTTAAAGCATTTGGGACATGCAACAGTGAGACTTTAGTCTATTTGGCGAACTGTGAGAAATGTCCATGCTTCTATATTGGGATAACCAATGGAAAATTTAAGGAGAGAATGGCCTCCCACCTATCTGAGATATGAAGAGGGGTGGGAACAAATGCACTTAGCAAGCATATTTTACAATTTGGGAGTGAGCATGTGTTTACATATAGAAGATTACAGAGAGTTTTTAAGAATAAGAGGGGAGGGGACATTGTGAACATAACAGAGAGGGCAGAATATAAGTGGATAAACATTTTTAGATCTGATGTTCATCCAGGGCTTAATAAAATTAATAGTATTAAACCTATTTTGAAATTAAGACAAGCATATGTTAGTTAGAGTGCTGTATTTATTATATGAAGCATTTTAGGTTGTAATATGGTGTTTTAAAGTGTTCTGTTAAGTTTGTTATAGTTTTTTTATGAAGCTTTCAATAATTAAGTATATACTAATATTTTGGAAGGGATTCATTTAGTTAATTATTTAATGTGTTTATGATTTGTGTCTTCTGTTAGCTGGTGTTGCTTATTTATTGTATTATTGTGTGGTTTTAATACAGTGATTTATTCTTGAGAAAGAGTTCTAACTCGAAAGCTTGGATTTAACAAACCCTGTTTTATATGGATGGTCATGCTGTGCCTTTTGTTACTGAATTTTGAACTTTGTCTTGGATTACCAGTACGTTCAGCTATTCTACATCTGTCTTTTGGATTTTGTCTCACATGTATGCTAATGATGTTAGGGCATATGGCTCAGCTCTTAAGACATCACAGTGATATACATGACACTGATTTTATGCATAGCTATGCAATGTAAATGAGAGGTAAGTCATTCATTTGATATGTGCTTTTAACATTGTCATGCAAATATGTGAGCCCCTATAAGAAATCTAAGATGTGCATATCAACCTATCTTCCAAATGTCAAACTGTAATAGGAGAAACAATTTTTCACACAGAGAAAATGAGATTGTAATAGAGGCTCTGTGAAGAGTATGGTGCAACCTGCTTGGCCGGATGGGCAATACTGTGTAGGAATCAAGTGTGGGCAGATTTGACACACATGATAAATGCTGTTGGTGGTCACAATATACCTAGGGAGGTCTACCGATGACATTGCTCTGAAATGATTCTCCATGCAGCCAACAGACTCCTCCACTATGGGAAGGTAAGGAATACCACAGCAGGTGGGTCATTTTTGCCTCCCTTAGATGAGATAGTGATGCTCCTGGCCTCCCATCATACCACCTTCCAGGATTACTGGATGCCCGGGGAAGTACTGAGGTAGGTATGTCCAATGTTCATGAACAGTGCAGCATACACAAATTTTCATTGAAAAACATTATCGCACAATTCTTAAATTATAATTATGTTTTTGTTACAACATCAAAACTACACCATGGATGTGGAAGCACACATGATATGGATGAACAACGTAAGTGTTAAAAATGTTACCTTACAGAAACAGTGCATATGTGCACAACACTGTCAGCAGCATATGTAATGTTGTGTTTTTCACTTGTATCGGCCCATCAACATATGAACATTAGCAACATATGTCACACACTTAACACTACCAAACCAAACATAGACCAAATAAAACAAAAACAACCAGGCAGTGCACCACACAGATTGTTTAATATTTCTCTAATGTCTCAGCTAACAAAGCTTTCAAGCAGTAAAAATGTTAAAAAATCACCTGCTATGCTGGAACCTGTGTTCTGAGAGGCTGCCTTACATATTATCTGCAATTATACAGAGCTGAGTATGTATTTTTTTGGTTATAGAGTTTAATTTTTGCTTAGATCTGTGTTGAAACTGTTGTCTCACTGTTCTGAGAGACTGATTGGCAAATATACAGAGCTGAGAATATTTTTTTGGTTTTAAAGTTTGTACTGTTAGTTTTTGCTTAGATCTCTGTTGAAACTGTTTTGTCCCATCCACCCTCCCTATTTTTGGTTTGTAGTTTAAATTTGGTGGCTTTTGCAGTTGCCCGCCCCACTGTAGATTTGATCTGGGACACTCCCCCGTCCCATCTCTTTACCACATTCTACCTAATAAACTCTTTCTGCACTTGCTTTTAGTCCTTTTTAATTTAATTGCATTTTAAACTGTGTTTGGTCTAATATTGCTGCATACTCAAGTGTGCTAGCTTGCACTGCACGTGAATTGTTTTTACTACTGTTTTTGCTACTTTTCTGTAAAAAAAAAAAACTGTAAGCCTGTTTCCTACCTTTCCTGTAACTAGTGTTCCAGATACAGATTTGCTGTATCCAGGACTGTATGTAAGCTTTTGAGTCCCCCAAGCCTTTCTGTGTTGGAGGGAAGCCTTCTAGCTTATCAGTGGGAGTGGTAAGCACTAGGTAACCTGTCTACCACATACGTAGTGGTTCTGGCCCAGAATTTGTAGTTATTGGCCGTTTGGGCAATCTCTTCCATCTCTCTCAACTTTCTGATTTGAAAGCCTGTATTTGCACTTGTTTCTGTCCTGTAACTCATCTAGTGCAGATACAGATTCTTAGTTTCAGCACTTAAATTTACTTGTTCATGCTCAGCACTTGTTCTGAACTTGTAAGCACTAAATAAGCTACTAATTACTATAGCACTCTATCTTCCTCATTACCTAGAGGAAAACAGTTTTTGTACTTACTTTTCTCACTTGCTTAGAGAAAAACAGCTCTTGTACTCACTTTCCTCACTTATCTAACGGGAAAAACCCTGCAACTCTCTTTTTGCTTGGTCTTGCGCACAGAGCAGTGTTGGGCAGCGCCGGTTAGCTGGGGTATACTATTCCCGGCCCCACAAAGTCTGCACTGTAAATTTTCCCTTAGAACAAGGCAAGCCTGAACTCAAGTGCTTCAGATCAGCTGCTCTTATTGCAGCACTTGCAAAACAGAAATCAGCACTTGTCCTAATCTCCTAGACAGCGCTATTATTCTCCAAATTTACTAGACAGCACTATTATAATATAGCATAAGACCCTCGATCGTCCGCAGGACTTAAGTTCAATTTACTCTTCAAAGCATGTCCAGAGGTCAGCTTCAGGTGTACTTTCCAGTTCATCTGGTGGAATTGGGCATCCTGAGGCAGTGTCACAACTGCCTCATGTATACAGACAACCCTCTCCTCTTACCTCTAGACGCAAACACTTGTGAGAGATGCAAATACACAGCCAGACTGGAGGCTAAGCGCTCTCAACCCATGACTGTAACCGACAGTCAAGAGGATAAGGGACACACTTGCATCACACCACCTGTCACACATGAATCTACAAAACAAGCACCTGCAAAACATACGCATAAATACACAAAAACATATTTGGAGGCACTAGGTACCAATCTGAAAAAGAAACAGTGCCCTCCAAAGCAGACAAGCAAGCAACCTGCACCCCCAAACACAAGCCAGAAAACACATAATTCACCTCAGCAGTGTGCCTCACAACAGCCCTTAAGGCAAAACACCATACCTAACACGCTAGTAATAGGAGACTCTATAGTAAGGCACATGGGTGTTCCACTCACCAGGCTGAACAAGGAGAAGGTTACTGTCAGCTGCCTGTCGGGTGCTCGGATCCATCACATAACACAGGCACTTAGGTCACTCCAGAACAAGTACAAGTATGACGCTGTCATTGTACATGTTGGTGTGAATGATCTAAGACGTACCTCCCTGGACTACATGAAAAGAGACATTGAGGAGCTCTCTGATCATGTAGCCCAAGCTGGTATGACCCTGACCTTGAGCAGCATACTACCTTCACCTAGAATGATACCACAATACAAAGACAAAATGATCAATTTCAACAACTGGCTAAGCTTCTGGTGTCATTCTAAGGGGATCCAGTGTCTGTCTGCCTGGGATGACATGATAGACAAGCCTTGCTGTTTTGCCAGAGATGGGTTGCACTTGTCACCCCTAGGTTTTCGAATACCGGCCAAGGCTCTTTCCATCCCCATATTGCCTTTTTTAGGCAAGGCTCAAAGGACAAACCAACCACTGTAACCAGCACAGGTAACCAAAAACTAAGGGTAATGCTACTCAACGCCAGAAGTCTCAACCTCAAAATGAACACACTCGAGGCTCTCCTCAGCATGGAGAAAATCGATGTTTGTGCAGTGACGAAAACCTGGTTCAAGGCTCAAGAGAGCACCCCAGCACTGCCAGGTTACAATTCATATCATACCTTCCGGCCTCAGTTACCAGATTGCAGTACAAAGGGCAGAGGTGTATCCATATTCATCAAGGATACCCATATCTCCAGGTTAGTAGCACAGCATGATGCCCCAGAGATCATCCATGTGCAACTATCAGCAGGCAAAACCACATTTCAAGTCATAGCCGGTTATAGATTGCCCACCATGTCCCAAGATGCTCACTCTGCATTCCTTGAGACATTGGAAAATATAAAGGTCCTACCCAACACCATAATCTTGGGTGATTTCTACTACCCTGGTATAGACTGGGTGAACTACCAATGTTCCAACTCCTATGCTCAGCGATTCATAGAATTTATAAATTCAAATGCCCTTGAACAACTAGTATATTCCTCCACTAGAGGGGACAACATATTGGATTTAATCATCGCAAATATGGGCGCCCATTGTACCACACGCGTTATTACCCCCTCCTTGGTCAGATCTGACCACAAACTGATAACCCTGGACATCCTCACTCCTCCACCTCCCCCAATCAAAGAAACCATAGTCAAAAACCTTTCCAAAGCAAACTTCAAACTACTTGCATCCGAAGTGGAAAGCTTCACTATTCCCTTGCAGAAGGATAATGATATCCATGATGTGGAATTCTACACCAAGGCACTCTATATGCATCTTCAGGATTGCATGGACCGTGCTATCCCAAATAAAACCAAGACTCCTTCCTCAAGTAAGAAGAAACCAGTCTGGTGGACCCCGGCCATAAGCAAACTTTACAATAAAAGGAAGAGACTTATACAAAAAAAGGCCAAATCTCAAGTAGAAAAATCATCCCTGATCAGCATTAGTAAGAAATTGAGGGCCCTCATCAAGTCAACTAAAGCTAATTTTGAAAAGAAAGTTGCCAAGGATTTATTTTATTTATTATTTATTTATTTTACATTTGTTGACCGGTCTGGTCTAACTGGATATATTTCCATTTTCAGTAGAGGCCCGGGGAGAAAAGCTCCAACATAGCACAAACTGTAATATGCAATTGTATAACAAAAAAAGTAACAAAAAAATATAAGGTATATACAATCAAAAGAAGGCATACTCAAAATAAAAATACTAAGTAGGTGAATAATATAACAGTCATGTGATTGTTTGATAAGAGAGATACACTAAAGTTCATTGTTAGTTAACATAAACACTTGTAGTTATAAGTTTTCAGAGACCAGATTTTAGCATACAGAGGGGTATATAGAGTAAGATGTAGAACCATATGCAGTATGAAGAAAAAAGGAAAGGTGGTTAATTAATCAGGGTTAGTGCAGGGACATAACCAGTGTGATTTTAGGTGAATTTTGAGTTTTTGCTTAAAGAGTGACAGTGATGGAAGTAGAGTTAGATTAGTAGGTAGAAGGTTCCAGTGTTTCCCAGCAGTACTGGAGAAGAGGCTGTCGCCTGACAAGTTATCGGACTTACTTATGCTAGCAAGTAGTTTACCTGAAGAGCGTAGAGAAATCAGATTGTTATAAGGGGTAATGAGGTTAGCGAGACTTGGAGTATTATTTGGTTGGTAAAAGATTTTATGAGCAATGGTGAGTTGGGAAAAAGTTAGCATGTTAGGGAGTTCAAGCCAGTCAAGCGGCTTTAGATTCAGACAGTGGTGTGTTTGAAATGCATTGCCAGTGGCAAATCTGGCAATATTGTTATAGGAGTTCGATAGTTTGAGAAGATTATTTTTTTTTAGATTAGTATAAATAGGAGAAGCATAGAGAAGAGTTGAGATTAAGTGAGAGTGGGCAATGGTGGTTCTAGCTAAAGGAGTTAGGAAGGGTTTGATTCTGTATAAGGAGCCAATTTTTCTGTTCACTGCTTGAATGGTGTTATTTATATGCATATCAAAGTTAAGGTTGTTATCAATTGTGGCTCCTAATAGTTTGGTAGTGTGGTCGGGAGAGATGAGGGTACCGTTGTTAGATATAATAGAGAAATCAATAGAAGAAGACCTACTGGTAGGTGTGAAGAGTAGAAGCTTGGTTTTTTTGGCGTTCAAAAGAAGGCAGCATTTTAGGAACCAGTCTTCTACTAAGTTGAATACTTTTTAAGTTAGCTAGAGTAGTTCAGATGTGGAGTTAGCAGAACGTATAAGTGTGGAATCATCGGCATATTGAATGCAGGTAGCTTCAGGGACTGCTATGTGAAGGTTGTTGATGAATAAAGAAAAGAGAAGAGGTCCTAAAATGGAGCCCTGGGGGACTCCAAGGGTGACTGGTAGGAGGGATGATAGTTTATTTTCCCAGAGAAGTGCCTGTTGCCTATTGTTAAGGTAAGACTTGAACCATTGTATAACTGGGGGATCTAGAGCAAGAAGTTCAAGAGTATTTATAAGTAGGGGATGATTAACCATATCAAAAGCCTTTGAAAGGTCGATGAAGAGAGCAGAAGGGAGGATGTTGTTATTACGGTTCTTATTAATGGATAACTCCAAAACAAAATATGCTAGCAAGTACGGCAGGTGCATGAGCCACAGTAACTTGAGTATTAACAAACAAAAAGGCCAGCACCAGGGAATGAAGCAGAAATAAAAACAAAAATATTTTATTATTAGAACCAGACCGGTTTCAGCTTATAGCTTTCCTCGGTGGCTATACATGATGTGTGGTTGACACACTGCATTTAAATATTGAAACCAATAAAGCAAATAATGACATCATTTCCTGTTAAACCCAGAAAAAAGTTGTGCAAATAAAATACATATATACATATGTATAAAAAATATTGTGTATATGAAAATATAGAAATTAGCAACAAATATTGAATGTAATTCAATGTAATTAAATGTAAATTTACTTTCACCATTATTGATAGAGTTTTTGGAACTGATAGATTTCTAGAGAGAGGGTACAAGCATGATAATGTCCATAATGCCTCTACATGGGCATCTAATCAATCTAGAGAAAGTTTATTATCATATAAATCAAAACATTCTCGGGATAAACAGGATATTATCAGGCTAGTTACCACTTTTGGGAGGAATACTTCTCAATTTACAGATATCATCAACAAAAACTGGAACATACTTAAAAGCAACATAAGATTAGATGACTGGTTGGGGGATAGATGCAAATTTTCATACAGAAAAGGTAAAACTCTTCGATCACATTTTTCTTATTATAAAAGGGTTACGTCTCAATCCAGCCTTTATCATCAGACCACTCTTTCTGGAGATAGACTGGTGGGGTGTTATCCATGTGGACATTGCTCATTTTGTAAATACATTTTCAAGACAAAGAACTTTACTAGCAAAAATACAGGCAAATTGTTTGACATCAAGTGCTTTGCCAACTGTGGAAGTGAGTGGGTCATTTATTTAGTAACTTGTACATGCCAAGCGTTTTATATTGGTCAGACCTCAAGACAGTTCAGATGTCGTATGTCTGAACATTTGGGGGACATTAGGAATGGTAGAATGACCAATGCATTGTACAAACATTCACTCACTCATTCAACAGCAAAATTCACTTTCACTATTATTGATAGAGTTTTTGGAAATAAAGATTTCAGAACAGGATGGCATGATTTACTAAATATTAAAGAAAAGAAATGGATAGTGAAACTAGGGGGTCTTTTTTCCCCAGGTCTTAATGACAAGTTATAAAACTTTTATTAAGTTTTGATAAAATGTCCAGTTATTATTTTATAATTCATATATTTTTTTGAATACATTCAATTTTTGTTGCTAATTTCTATATTTTCATATACACAATATTTTTTATACATATGTATATATGTATTTTATTTGCACAACTTTTTTCTGGGTTTAACAGGAAATTATGTCATTATTTGCTTTATTGGTTTCAATATTTAAATGCAGTGTGTCAACCACACATCATGTATAGCCATTGAGGAAAGCTATAAGCTGAAACCGGTCTGGTTCTAATAATAAAATATTTTTGTTTCTATTTCTGCTTCATTCCCTGGTGCTGGCCTTTTTGTTTGTTAATACTCTTATTAATGGAGTCAGTGAAAGATAGTAGAGCAGTGGTAGTGCTATGAAATGGCCTAAAGCCATGCTGGCATGTAGCCAGAATATTGTGTTTAGTTAGGTGGTTGAGTAACTGATGGTGAATGCATTTTTCCATGACTTTAGCTAAGGGTGATAGGAGAGCTATTAGTCTGTAATTAGAGTAGTCATTGGATTTACCACCTTTATGTAGAGGGATGATGTGGGAGATTTTCCAGATGTCTGGAATGATTCCTTCATTAATGGTTCTATTAAGTAGGATGGATATGGGAAAGGCAATAACTTTAGCTGCTATTTGCAAATACTCAGAAGGTAACTGGTCAGCTGAAGGAGTACAAGGCTTAAGCTTTAGTAAGATTTTGTAGATGAAAGTGGTTGAGATATGATGAAATCTAAAAGTTGGTAGAGATCCAGCTGTAGAAGAAGGGAGCCTCATGTTATCAGTGGAAAGCTGGCTAGCTAAGGATTGTATGGTCTCTGTGAAGTAGGTGTTGAAGTTGTTGGCTATTTGAAGTGGAGTGTTATGATCTGCATCATGAGGGGATGGTGTGCTAGACTGACCAGGTTTGAGGAGCCTATTGATGTTAGTCCAAAATTTCTGAGGATTCTTATGGTGTGTTTGTTGTAGCTTACTATAGTAGTTCTTTTTGTCAGAGAGTATAGCCTTTTTAGTTATGTTTCTCAGCTGTCTAAAGGTTTGTCGTTCAGGGGAGGTTCTGTTAGTTCTCCAATTGTCCCAAGCTTTATTTCTAAGTAGTATTTTTTGTCTAGTCTCTTTTGTTAGCCAGCGGGCTGGTTTGGATTTTATTCTAATAGATCGTTTAGGTGCATGCTCATCTAGGACTGCAAGAAATTTAGAGTTAAAATATTTAACAGCCTCATCTAGTGGGAGTATTTTTAGAGGTTTCCAGTCACAAGCTTTAAGTTCATTTTGGAAAAGTACAGGATTAATGTGTTTCTTTGTTCGCGATATCCTATAGGCTGGAGTGTTAGAGATGTCATTCTTTTGTCTTATTATATAAGTTAGCATATGATCACTTAGATCATCTGGTAAGATTCTTACATTATAAGTATGTGGGTCTTTATTTATAAGTATCCAGCCTAAGGTGCTCTCTTTTTTGGTTGGTTTGTTTATTCTGGTCGTTAAGTTGATAGTTTGAATAAAACCATGGAGATTAATATGTGTGGAAGGGTTAATGGTATTAATGGTTTTCCAGTCAGTGTTAAAGTCACCTAGTATTATTGTTTCTTGAGGGTAAGTTGAGGACACCCAGCTAAGAATATCTTCTATTATAGTATTGTTATTACCGGGGGGTAGGTAGATACAGATCACATAGAGGGATTTGTTAGGGTTGATTTGAAGTTTGGAGATTAGAACTTCAGCCTTATTGTGCAAGGGTGGGTTTTCAGTTATAGAGGAGATCTGTAGTCCATTTTTGTAGAGGAGTGCGACTCCCCCACCCTTACGTTTTAAGCGGTCTTGTCTTAATATGTTATAGCCAGGAGGGATAATTTCATTATCCTTAGTTCCTGGTTTTAACCATGTTTCTGTAAGGCAGAAAATGCCGAAGGAGTGAATATCAAGGAGAGCATGAATGTGGGCAATTTTGTTATTGATACTGCGGGTATTGAGATGTGCTATAAGTAGAGAGTTGGAGAGTTTGCTTAAGGTAGGCAGGTTTAGAAAAGATGTGCAGTGCATATTTACAGTAGATGCAATGGTAGGGCCCAGATTAGGGTGTATATCACCATCCCTTAAAGTTGGGCTTTGTGGTTTAGATATGGGGTTGTGTGAATAGTTAATTATAAGTTTCCATTTCTTTATTATCAGGTTGTTATACTTAATGTGTGTGCATTGATGGTATTGACGTGACATATAACAGGGAGTGGAAATGATGTTAATGTGTTTATGGGAGTGGAAGATATCAACAGTGGTTGTTTGTTTTGGAGGGAGGTTGTAGAGGAAGAGATTGGATTTTTCAAAATGGGTTAGGAGATAAGCTGAGGTCAGGACAGGTAAGAATATAGTTAGGAGTGTTAAGTTGGTTATGAAGACTTTTATTGTAGTTTGCATGTTGCTAAAATATAGCTATACAAATAGTAAGGAGGTTTAGTGGGATAAAGTAATGAAGGAGAGGTAGGAGTGGGAGGGACGTATGTAGAGGAAGGAGTGATGCTATTTGGTAAAACAGCTCTATAAGTAGAGATACTAGTGAAAGAATTAGAGGACGAGGGTGTGGCTAGGAGGAGTAAATTGTTTGGGTGGATAATAGGCAGGATTAGTGAGGGGTGTGGTTTAGAAGGTATAAGAATAGGACTATTGGGGGTGGGTGGAATTTGGGGGTAGGGTAGGGGAGTGGAGTGAGCCCGCAGGGCAAACAGAGCAGGCAGACACAATCGAAGGAGAGCTGGAGAGGAGACTATCAGAAATGCAGGAAACTATGGGTAAGTGAGGTAGTGCCTAAGTAGGGAAGGTTTAGAATGACACAAGAATCTAACGAATAAGAAATAGAGGAGGGTAAAATACTGCTAAGCACTAGGTGAATGAGAGAAGGAGCAGATCAAGAACTAAGAAGGTATAGTACAGTTGCAGGGGTAAAATCAGGAGAGAGGCAGTGAGTGCTGGATAGGATGAGAATGAAGGGAGATAAGAAGAGATATACTGAAATTGCAGAGGTGAGACAGAGAGATAGAGTGAGAAGCAGTGAATAAGGGAATAGGATAAGGGTGCCACCTAGTAGACAAAACTAGTATTGAGGAAGGTGTTTGGGAGAGCTAGCTAGACATGAGCTATGGAAGATCTGATACTAAGAGAGTAGGTTATTGTAAGTGAGGAGGTGGATTGTCTGTTGGGTAGCTGGAAAGGGGGGGTAAGGCTGCTGGTTACTCAAACTCAAAGCGAACTTTAGAGCCCTGGTAAAAATGGACGCCAAGGAAAACCATAAGGCCTTCTATGGCTACGTCAAAACCTAAATGGCAATGCTCAGGTCTGTTCTGAGCTAGTATAAAATGGAACAAAATACACTGACCCTTCTGATATTGCCAACATCTTGGCTGACAGGTTCAGTGCAAATTTCTCCCCCCCCCTCACCACCTACGGGGCCTATTACCATTCTAGGGGATTGTGTAAGTCCAATTATTACTGATACGTTGGTTAACAAGGCTCTATCTAAAGCTAAAAACACTGCCTCCATGGGATCAGATGGTGTCCCAGGCTGTGTCATACGCGAGCTCCAAAAGGGATTAACCCTGCATCTTAATACCCTGTTCAGTCTCAGCCTCTCCAAAGGATATGTGCCCATAGAATGGCGCACGGCAATGGTGGTCCTGCTACACAAGGGTGGGGCCACAACTGACCCTGGG
The DNA here is from genome assembly GCF_019279795.1 of Protopterus annectens. Classification (NCBI taxonomy): domain Eukaryota; kingdom Metazoa; phylum Chordata; order Ceratodontiformes; family Protopteridae; genus Protopterus; species Protopterus annectens. Next base: position 836,943,171 of record NC_056731.1, read on the forward strand.
AACTACCGACCAATAAGCCTGACCAGTCTGATCTGTAAGGCTATGAAGCGAATCATTATGGAACTCATAAATGGGGAGATTGGGAACCTCTAGTCGCTGGACCCCACACAGTTCGGCTTCGTCAAGGGCAGATCATACCTCCTGAACCTGGTGGATTTCTTTGAGACAGTTACTCAGGCTATAGATAAGGGAAAGGAGGTACACATGGCTTACCTTGACCTTGCTAAAGCATTTGACACCATTCCCCATTCAGGTATTATTGATAAGCTCACCAGCCTGGGCATAAACCCTTACATCACAAAATGGATCACAAACTGGCTCTCAGACAGATCCCATAAAGTAAGAGTAGCGGGATCTATGTCCGAATCCAGACCAGTAACGAGTGGTGTACCTCAGAGCTCTGTCCTGGGGCCCCTCCTGTTTGGCATATACTTCTCAGAAGTACAGGCAAGCACAGAAGGGCTGTGGCTGACTAAGTTTACAGATGACTGCAAACTGGGTGCTATAATAGAGTCTCTGGCCGACATGGAGATCCTCCAGAAGGGCCTAAAGGAAACTGATGCATGGTGTCAAAGCCATGGTCTCAAGCTAAATGCAAAAAAATGCATAGTAATCCCCTTTGGAAAAAACAGAGTAACCACAAACTACAACATAGGAGGTAATCCCCTGAAATCTGAAGAAGAAATAAGGGATCTAGGGACCCAAGTAGACAGTCAGCTTTCATTTGATAACCATGTTGCCAAAGTGGTTAGAAAATCCTTCTATGTGACCCATCTGATCATGAAAGGGTTTGCATCAAGATCTAAGGATGTAATGGTGCCCGTCTACTCTTCCCTCATCAGACCCATTATTGAGTACAATGCACCAATTGGAATGTACCTGGCTAGACATCTCCAGCAGCTGAAGAGACCACAAAGGTACCTAACCAAGAGGATTACTGGCCTCAAACAGTTGCCCTCTGCAGCACGATTGAAAAAGCTAAGACTGTTCTCTGTTGCATACCGCTTTCTCAGAGGTGATCTCTGTCTAACGTACAGAGCCATGTCCAACCCAGAATTGTTGAACATGCTCCATCTTAGCAAAACCAAATCTACTCGAGCTACATGCTCTAGGGATATAAACCTCAACACAACAATGAATAGAACATGCTGGAGGGATAGATTCCCTTCGAAGAGACTTCCCTTACTATGGAACAGGGTCCCGATCTACATAAGAAAGAGCCCCTCACTATCACTCTTCAAGAGGAACCTTGATGAGTGGATGGGTAACAGAAAGTTCACACCGGGGATCACACCAACAGCACTACTAGATAGGGGCCAAGGGTACTAGCTGCTAGTACAAGGGTCTAGGGAACTACTAAAGGGGCGGTGAATACCGCACAACGTGGCTGGGCTAATATATGCCTTCGGGCAGATAGCCCAGTACCAACCTATGAACCTATAAACCTATACATATATAAAGGGGATGTATCTCAATGGTATAGCATATGCTTTGCATGTATGAAGTCCACAGTTCAATCCCCAGCATCTCCACAGCATTTGGAAAGCACAGTGGTGCAGCGGTAGCATTGTCACCTCAAAGCAAGAGGTTCTCCAGTTCAGTTCTCAGCTGGAGTGCCCCCTGTCTGGAGTCTGCATGTCCTCCCTGCATTCATGTGGGTTTTCTCCGGGTGCTCCGGTTTCCTCCCATGTTACAAAGACATGTATCTGGAGCATTCCTCCCTGCACCTCCATTGAAAATTGACTTTATTCCAAGTTGGACTTTCCTCTATAAGCAAATGTTAAATAAATAAAATATATATCCACACTAATTGCATAATTAACACTCTATTAATCACACAATTATATAAAAAACCTCCAGTTGCACTCCAAGTTTAACCCATTTGGAACCAAAGTATTACATTTCAAAATATACAGAGATTCTTTGCATAACAATTTATTTTTAACAAGGGCACTGTCATATTGACCAACAGTAACCTTTTCTAAAATTGTACCTTGTAAGCCTACAACTTCTCCCTTATGAAATTTATTAAAGTGTTCAGCTACAGAGCTTTACTTTTTACCATTGCTAATGTTCTGTATATGTTCCAATAATCTGACCTTAAAAGATCTCTTATTTTCTCCCACATAGAACTTATTGCAGGGACATTTTAAGGCATATATAATGCCCTTTTTATCACATTCATACAGTCCTTATACTTTAAATCTAATATTAATTTTTGAAAAGCTCCTACCTATATACTTGCAACCCTTGCTCTTCCCACAGGGTACAGTTCCATTTTGTATCATAGTTACAGGGATTGAAACTGGGGAATTAACAGCTTTTCCATGACCTAGAAAGTCCTTGATTCTTCTTCGTATCTTATAGGAAACCATAGGGACTCAACCTACCCACTCAGAAAAATCTCATAAGAATGTCAAATAGCCTCAATAAAACTTCACCAACTCAATTAACTTAGAACTAAAGACACTATGTGTAGTAACAAAATACATCCTGTCTTTCTCTCTGTGTGTTGTTTTTGTGTTTTCCATCAACACCTTCCCATTTTTTTGGCCCCTCTCCATGTGTTCCCCCAGAAGCATATTCCCAACACTCATTCAATATTTCTCTATTATAACCTCTATCAATAAACATCTTCCACGTTCTTTCTATTTCTATCTTAAAATCAATATTATTGTTAGAGAGTCTTTGTACTCTTAAAAACTCTCCATATGGTAAAGCCTGCAGGGTATGGGGCAGATGGCAACTTTGTCCCTCTAAATATTGAACTCCATCCTTACATTTTCTATGTACTGTTGTTCTAATATTACTACCGTCATTTATATCTTCAACCACATCTAAGATGACTAATTTTCAGCCCATCAAAGTGTAAATCAAACCTATTATGTTGTAATTGAGATACAAAATTACTCACCAGATCTTGACCCCTTCACACAAGAAAATCAAATCATCAGTGAATTTATAATATTTCATAACATGTTGTTGATAAAATTCTGAATTATATAAATATTCCACTTCAAACAACCCATACATAGGTTGGCATACATGGAGCAAATGCTGCCCCCATTGCCGTTCCCTGTTTCTGATGGTATAAATCCCCATAAAATTCAAAATAATTATTGCTTAAACAAAACTATATTAATTCCATAACATATTCAGCTACTGGGCTCAGTCCTAGAAAAAAATCTTATTGCTTCCATCCCAAAATTATGATGAATACTAGTGTACAGGCTCTTGACATCCAGCATCACCCAATACATTTCTTGGGTCCATTGGATATCATGGATCTTTCCTAAAAAATCAAAAACATCCTTTATATGTGATGGTAAAAGCAGCACTTTTGGTAATAAGTATGAATACAAAAACTGACCCATTTTATATAAAAAATAATTTTTACCTGAGACTATAGGGTGACCGGGGGGTTCACTAAGTCTTTATGTACCTTTGGCAAACAACAGAATATGCCATGGTACAACCATCATAATTACATTTATTTCTCAATATCTTTTTTGAGTAATACCCCAGACTTAAACCCTTGTTTAATAATCCATGATATTCTCTTAAACTTCCATAAAGACTGAACAATCTCCTTTACAATACACTTCCTCATCTGTCAGATACTTATAACACATAGCCAAATATTGCAGATAATGCATTATAACTAACTTATTATCCTTACTGCAGGTTTGAATATTAATTCCCTTTGTGGACCTAAAAACTGCAATGCTTTCCACTCATTTTGGTCAAATTGTAATTAGCATCTTTCATTTGTCTCCTAAACTGCAAAAACTGTTGCTCAACTGCAAAATTTAGCATTGTAGAGAAGTGTTGCACCACTTCATGAAGAAAAGGTGGTATAAAATACTCTTACATTCAATATGAATAGTGTCCAACAATATGTCACATACATGTCTCCATATCCTGTCAGTGTGATCCATAGTTGCTGAGTTGTTTTGTCTCCTGTTATTACTGTGGAGTATACTCACATGTTATTATTTGTGTGCCATTTAACCTACAGATACATCATCTCAAGACATGGGCTAGGAGCCATCAGGCACAGGCACAGGCTTGGTTGTTCATACTGTCACTATTGTGTAGCACTGTTTAGCACACTTGGGATCTACGATATTAATTTTGGCTTGTTTGCTACACAGGTACATCTATACAACATGAATACTGTCTGTCACTTATGTGTCTTCATATTCTATTACTGTGACCATAGCTGATGTGTGCTTCTGACTCCTGTCATGACTATGGGTTATGCTCACATTGTTGTTTGCCATTATATACTACAGGATGATACACTCACAAAACAGGGAAGGTGTAGCTGATAAAGCTTTCTAGGTATTTGCTATGGTTCACTATTGATAATTTCATATGTGCGGTTCATGACTAATGTGGTCTTATTCATCTGCATAGGACATCTGCAATCAGAACATCACCAGTACCCATCCAGTATGTGCATATCTTATTTGCTGTGAGTTATATCTCAGATTTAATGCTACATGATGCCTTGTATTTGCTTACTACAGAGTGGTGTACATGTATTTTTTACATGACAGTGTCATTTTAATCCTTATCACCTGCACTGGAGTCAGAGGAGGACATTATTTGTCACATGTAGTCGATATGTAATTGACATGACATATCTCTGTATATAGAATCCCTGAGCCACCAACAGGCATGATGACCTGGTAAGTTAATCATTGTGGTGTTATATAGTTATCAAATATCAGTGCTGTGCAGCATGTTTTGACTTCTGTGAATGTATATGACTTGTGTCATCTGACTCTTTTTGCAGCACATCCACTACCTGCCTATTCCAGTAGCCAGTCCACTGATCCTGAGGTGGGATATGATGTGCCTCATTGTGATAGCATGGTCAATGATACATGGGTCACTACATTAGGTTCATTGTCTGTCATGGAAGGGGACAGACATGTCGTTCATGGTGTAGTCTCTGACAGGAAGGATAATGTATCTGACCATTCTGATAATATTGGGACATGAGATGATGGACATGATAATGACTGTCATTTGATCTGCCATGAAGAGCCTGTTAATGATGGTGAATCTTCCCCATCATGGCCTGGACTATCCATTGGACTACATGTGGGAGTGTAGTGGATGTGCATGGATGCATGTTAGAAGGTGTCTATCTGTTATTACAGGGAAATGAATATTCACAACAATGTTGTAGCTGTGACCTGCATGAACCTGCCCTTGCCACCGACTGTGTATCACACCAGCTTCATGTGTTACATGAAGGTTAGGAGCACAGATACATAGAGGTCATGGCAGCATTCACTGCACAGCATGACAGTGTGGTATATGTTGCATGCTGTGTTGAAAGCCTTTTTAGAGTGGTTCTAGGGAGCGCCATAGTAGGAACTGAGCATTATGTGCATTAATTATACTGAGCAGATTACCTCCAGTGGCAAGAGGCAGTCCCCCTCTCATTAGATCCACACATGGCGCATGGACACATCAATGTCTGTGCTGCAATGTGCACACACATCTGCTGCTGGTCACTCAACTGTGAGCCCAGCAGTCATGTGCAAACAGACACATCACAGCATTGTTTCTACTCACACTGTGTCTCAAAATGCAAATGTCACCACATCCAGATCCTTGGTACAGCACTGTCGGCCAAGTGTTTCCAGACATGACAGGTGCAGCCATCAGCCTTGGCACCATACGACTGCATTAGAGTGAAAATTACAGTTGATCCAATGTGTGTCACTGTTCTGTCATTCTGACCCTGTTGCAATAATGACCTCTGTGCTGACTATTGAGTAATCTATCTATTGGTGGTTTTTCAAATGTCTGGTGCATGAGGGTTTTTGTGATCATTTTTCTGAGCTAGGTGAGTCACTGCAAGTTGTGATATGTAGTACTTATTGGTAATTGATATATGTTAATATAGATATTGATGGTGGTAATGCTGTATGTGACTATCTCCATGCTTCTATGCTTGCATCTCTTGCTAGCTGACATATAGTACATATTTACATGTGAAACAGCATGTTATCTTTGTCATCCAGCATTTATTGCTACATTACACATTTACTTTTGTCTACCATTCCCACATGCACGGGTATGCCTCTGTATGCAGGTCTGTTACTTATGGAATTTTAATATGGTGCTGCACATGCCTCACACTCAGCACTCACTGCATGTCTATGGACCTGGTATAATTTTCAACCCCCATGCTGACATGTAGTTTCCATGACTGCCTTCCAATATCTCATTGATTTCTCATATGTACATTTACCTGTGTTGCTGTATCCCAGCATTGATGCATGTTCTATGTCTGTTGTATAGTCATTGTCATTGATGCTCTGCATTTTTGAAAGTATTCTTAACTCTTAACTGAGTCATGCTGCAGCAATAGCCTGTGGATCAAGGCATTGCCTTCTGTGACATTCCATGTCAGGCATGGGATGCGAGGCTTGTTTGTGTTTATTTTCTTTTTGGCTGGTCCATGGGATGTCTGTAATTAGCCATGCAGCTGTATGCTGTTTGCTGTGTTGTATCACACTGCTACACTTCACATTGTGCTATGAGTGATGCATCAGTGTTAGTGTACAGCCCCTGCTTATTAATTATGTTTGTGCTGATACATTCCCACACACTGCATAGGCCTAGATTTCTTGTGGTAATGACTATTTTACAGTGACCTTCTCATGTTAGTTATCGGTATGATGATATCCTACCTGTCGAACAACACCTTCTGTTGTGCTCTCCTTCTGCAGCCCACGGATTTGCCTGTGTGGCCCTGTTTGGTGATGTACCTTGCAGAGAGACTTACTGTGGTGATGTTTCCTCTGTATACATTCAGATGTGTTCCTTGCTGAATGTTGTGTATATGTTCTTATTGGTATACCTTATGCTTCTGTTATATATGATTTTCAATGAGGACAACTAATGGATTTTTTCCATTAGTTATGCTCTGTTGTTGTGGTGCAACATGTGAACATCACTGTTTAGTCTGTGTGCATTTGTATGTGTGGCTTGTCATGACTCAGAGGTGTGTCAGACACTGCCATATTGCCTGATCAAGGACATATGGCTGCATCCTCCATCACCTAGGCCTATTTCTTTTCACCCCTGTGGCCTCCTGATCATTCTGTGACAGCCTCTAATATGTTACCATCAGGCATCCAGGGTTCTTAGGGTAGGTCACCCACATCTACAGCTGGCAAGCCACCATGTTTTGTTGTTATCATGTTGTGAAGCATGGCACACATGGTAACCATCTGTGATGCCTTTTCTGATGTGTATTGTAGTACACACTTGGATGTGTAGAAGCATTTAAAAGCCAATCACACATTCAATGGTGAGTCATGTCACAGTGTGTGCTCTGTTGTATGCATCTGTGGTAGGGGTTGATGGGGCCGGTATGGAGACATTAGCTAAGGGTGCAGTAGATCACCACACCCAACAGTTTGTAGAATGGAGAAAACATATATTTATTCCTCATGCTTACAGCTGACAGACCTAGATTCTTATTACATCATAGCTGTAGTCCTGTATTTACTGAGAAGTAATCCTTCAGGAATTTCACCATGTTGGAAATTGGCCCTTACACCACTTTCCCATCATATCACTATGGAGTGTGTTGCCATGATATTAATAATGAAACCATCTGCTAAGCACACCACCTGAGAACTGAGTGATAGCCACCCCTTTGTATTGATGTACTACTTAGCATCAGATACACCTGGAGTTTTAATTGGGATGTGGGTACAGTCTATTGCACATGCTGGAATTTGGCTATGGCATAGAATTGTTACATGGTGGTTCCCTGCTCCATGGTTATTGTTGGGAAGTGGACATACAGTCATTCACCTTAGTGCACATTGCTGCCAGGACCTGTGAAAGGATGTGACTGGCAGCTGTCTGGGACACTTACACAGCATCTCCCATATGCTGCTGAAATGCCCCAGAGCTCAGTATACCTATACTCAGGTACACTTTATTTTTATCAATACTGAGTTACCCCACAGACTATGAGTATACATGTGGAGTGTACATGTCCTACACACAGCCTGCACCAGTTCTCTGTCTAATATATTTATTATTTCCTGGTGAAGATGCTGGCTTAACTGTAGCCTGGCTTGGCATTTAGCTGGTGGCTTTCTGGGATACATTTGCATACCATCCTCTAGAATAACTTGCAGTACCCCAGCCTGCTGTAGTGCATTAAATTCCATTTGCATTTTTTTGAGGTTTGTGGATTCTACAGGATACCCTAGCATTATTTGGAATATAATGGCATTAAGATAAAGCACATACGGCCTCCGCTGAGTGTTTTCAAAAGGTTTTAGGCAAAGTACTTTGGTCAGAGTTAAGTTGCATTGGGCAATCCCATTATGTTTTGAAATCTAGCCTGTGTGTGCAGAGTCTGTAATTATCTTATGAAGAACAGAAAATGATTTGGTCTTGTTTTAGCATGCATTGTGAAACCACATCTGATGCTGATGCATTGACATCTTCCTTCAGTGTGCTCTGCTGTCTACAACTTTCTTTTGGAATCTCGCTCTTATGATGCCTGACACATTGAGAGAAGTGGGCATAGTGCACTTTTTATGTCAATATGTTTACTAGTGGCATCGTTAATACAGTTTCAGAACAAAAAAATGAAACAAGTTAAGGTGTCCCACTTTTTTGTAAAGCACAACTCCATATTACCTGGCATTTGGGACGTTTTGCAAGCCATTGCTGATATAATCATGTGCTGGTGTGCCTTTATAACTCTGATGTTGCTATAGTCACCAAAACATTTCTTAAACCACTTACAACTAATCACATTGACAACACACAGAAAAAGTCTACAATAGTAATGTATTAAGGTGTTTCCTTAACTTAACTGCATACTTTATATGCTACTGAAAGTTTGTGAAAGGATGTGAAATGGTCACAGTTTTGTTTCCTGTACCATGTCATGACTGAAATAGTAGTCTACATTCTGATTTGAGTCTATCACAATTATTTGATTGATATAGGAAGTCAAAAGCTACATTGTGTCAGGAGTATTTGTTTAAAATGTGGTGCAGCTGCAAACTAGAATGAGTACCTCTATTCAAGACAAGTCATCAAGAAACTGGAAGGTTGGCTCTAGAAGTATAGTTTGATCCTGATTGCTGAGAATCTTGATACAGTAAATTATGCCAAATTTGTGAGAGTTGAAGGGAAAATACTGGTAAATGTGTTTATTACATTTGAGTATTGAAAGAGAGAGACTGAAATCTGCAGTGTATCAACCACTTATTCTTCATAAGGGCACAGCATCCTATGAAAAGTATACATAAATATTTTACTGAGCATTCACTAGCACAAGAAATAGCTGTGTGTGGTATGCAGAGTAATATACCTGACACAAATAAATACCATAGATGTATTCAAATTATTTCAGATGAAATTCAACAGTTATTGGAATATGCTGACATGTTGATGTGTGAAACAAAGTAAAACATGTAATGAGAAGCAAGTATTTGAAAAGGGCCTATATTATGTGATCAAAGAGACTTTTCTTCGAACACGTAATATTTGAACCCAAAACATCGAAAAAACTAAACCGTGAATGGAAACATCCACAAATTTTTTTCTAGGGAAAAAATTCAGTTGGGCGTTCTCAGGGTTTGCCCTTTTTCCCAATGTTGAGTGATCTCAGAGTTGTTATATTTAGTTAGGGGGGTGTGGGGAGCGAAGCCCCCAATTGATTAGGATTGTGAAGATTGTGTTGTTTGTTTGCGGCCTCGTGAATTTTTTCCCTAGGAAAAAATTTGCGGACGTGGCCATTCGCGGTTTAGTGTTTTCGATGTTTTGGGTTTGAATATTATGCGTTCGAAGAAAAATCTCTTTGTAATATAGACCCTTTGAAAATGTCTTTTCATGTTGTGGTAATACATTAGCATCAAGGAAGTCTCTTGTACTGGGTCACTTTTGTAAGTGTTGTGGTAAGAGAAATCATTTTGTTAAAGAAGATAAATATTGCAACTAAAACAGATGCATGTGAAAAATATAATCATGAATATTATTTATTCATTCATTAGCAGTATAAATGTGAAACATGAATATTATTTATTCATTCATTAGCAGTATAAATGTGGAAGAGTACATAGTGTGAAAAAGAGTAAAGATGAAAATCCACTGGAGCAAAATGAATCTACGAGTCTTTCTGCCAGGTTCCAAAATAAATTGAGTAGTGTTGTGAAGTGCTCCACAGATCACTGAGTCCATTATATTCTGCATTTTCATATATGGAGCAATGACACTGTCATTCTCAGGGACTTCAGTCTTAACTTTATGGGTCCTTATTCCTCTGACACCTCATACTTCTTAGTTGACAGTGGTCTCCAACAACTCATTACAAGATTTGCAAGGCATAACTGCAAATCTAACAATTACTCCAACCTTTATCTATTCATTGCTAACATACTCTTTAAAAATTTCAACTCTTCTGTTTTCCTGTCTTCTCTCAGTGAACATAGCCTGAATATATTCTCTATCACAGAATGGTCTGTAAAAATCTCTCCTATTTTCAAAACTATCAGGCCCAATCAGCACAAAACATTTCATATCTACAAAAACATTCACTCTGAAGATGGCCTTAAAATTGCCACAACCAACAAAACTACAGCACTCCTTCACCTTCAAGAACTCTTATTTCCAGAAATTAAAAGGCCATCACAACATCATAAGCTTAATTGGTTAACCAAGGAAATTAGAGATAGATTATACGATTTAATGCAGACAAATCACCGGGTTTGAATCAAATGGTGTCGCTTAAACCTTTTTTAAAAGCTCGACCATTGAAGCATTGACTTTCTTCAATGGTTATAGAACATTTAAATTTATATTACTTTTTTATATATTATCTTATGCATTTCTACATTGGATACTTTTAGTAGGTAGATGCACAAAAACATGCACTTATTTGTACTCTGATGTATATGTTTCTGTATTAATTATATGCAGGATACATAACATTTTTTCTATGCATATATTAATTTCTTATATACACGTATATATTCTATACATGTGTCTCCATATATGTGTACATAGTGTATATAAGTTTTTCTTGGTATAGGTTTATGTGTTTTTACATGTGTTTTTTATATATGTATTTTTACAAGTATGTATAGATATATATATATATATATATATATATATATATATATATATATATATTATATATATTTACCTTTAGATATAATTTTTCTATATACATAGTTTCATTAGAACTATTAACTTGTATAGGGTATTTGTGATAAACATTCGTGGATGCACTGGCTACTGTGTTTCTATTTTAAATTTAGAGTAATTGTAGCAGTTTTTGAATAATCATGTGACTATTTTAAAGTATATAAAGAATTGTGGGACTTCAACTGTTGTCTGATGAAGGGGTAGATCCCTGAAAGTGCTAACCATTGTACTGTGAGAATTTATTTATTTTATTTTATTTTTAATCTATTTGTAATAAATCAATTAGCTGTGGTACTGTCAGTGCCTTTGTATGTGCTGTTCTTAACTTTTCACTGACAGTTTTGTGCTTAGAGAGGACTGTGTACTTTTACTAACCAAGGAAATTAATCTCATATTACAACTCAGAGATGAAATATTGTGCAATAGAAGTCTGACCCCTCCTCCACTAATTGAAAACACTTTACGGCCATTGGGAACCTAGCTAAACTATCCATCTGCAGACACAAATCATTCTTGCACAAATCCAATCAAACTAAACTCAGACTCACCCAAGCAATTCTGGAGAGAAGTTATCCTTATCAAATGCTACAAGACACTAAATATGCCCAAAGCCATAGGCATAGTTTCAATGATGCAACTCTAAACTCACTGTCTCTGACTTGCTCCAAGAATTTGGCAACCTTTACATTATCATTAGCCACCCTGCACTCACCCTCCATGTTTTCCCATTTCCCCCGCATTTCTTCCCCCTTCTACTTCAAACACGTAAAACTAAAAAAATGAAGAACTTGTAAACAGTATTCAAACAGACTGTCTCCCTGGTTTGATATCCAACTCCCATGGCTTCTGCATCACTGCAGAGACCACCTTGGCCACCCTCTCACCCATATATCCAACCTCTGTCTTTCAGAAAAAAAAAACACAATGCCTCTTATTTGGAAAGCAGACATAGTCAACATCTCCCAAATCAATCTAACTTATCTGACTACTCCCACTATTGACCATGTATTCATCCTCCATCTCTAGGCAAGATCCTGGAAAAATTGTCAACAAGAAACTATCCTAGTATGTGCAATAGTTCCACCTCCTGTTCCACAAACAGCATGGATTGTAGCCAATCAGAGTCACCAATGATAATTACCTGAAGGCATATTATAAAACACTGTCAAGAGAATCATTTATGGTGTACTGCTTATTGACCTCATTAAAGGTTTTGATATTATTCCCCAACCTCTTCTTTTAAACGCGCTCATAAAAATCAAAATTTGCTGTGACTATTTTCCCTGGTTCAAAAACTTCATCCAAATGGACACTTCATAATGAAAATAAGAAACACACTATTGAATACTGTACAACTCCTCAAAGGTATTTCCCAAGGTACCACCCCCATACACTGATATTAACAAACTGCCTTTTGCACTCTCACATATTCCTTTCCTCCTGTTTCTTTTGTGGAGATGGTATACTAATCCAAAATTCAAATAAATCCCATCCTGTTGTCCAAACCCAACTTCTTTTGAACTACACCTATTTCAGCAATGGATAATTCAACATACCTATTCCTAACCCCCCTCAGAAACAAATTTATGCTTTTCATCACCTCACAGACACTCTTCCATCCCAAATGTACTTTCCATTTCTAGCCATAACAATTCCTCCATCTTCTCCAAGTACATTGACCTCTGGCTGGATCAATCTCTTAATTTCTACTCCCATATTTAAAAAAAATCAACTCCATGCATTATTTGACCAAAATGTCCCTCCCTTTCTATCCAATTCAGGCAGGTCAGCTATAGGTAAAGGTCTGTTACATGCACAGCTTAAATATGGCCTTCCTATTACCCTTTTGTCTCTAAGCAAAGCACCTCCAAACTTCAAATCATTTGTAATTCCATTAATTTAATTTCATTACCAACCTCATCCCCCAGGTACTACCAATGCTTTACACTGAAAAAGCAAGATTTCTCCCCATCAAATATAGGACTTACCTTTTTATTAATAAACATCTAATTACGTTACTTACTGGACCTAGAATCTTATGTTTCTTATTCTACAAAACTCCATGAAAGGCAAACTTCATACAACTTACCTTACCACAAACAAAATGGATCCTCCATCTCTTAGATCTACCTTCTGTATCACCAGACATACTTTGTATTTACTTGTTTCTACTCTCTTGCAATCCCTTGCATCCTTCCTCAAAGAAAACTTCAAGTTAGCAAGCTTCAGAAAAACACTAAAATCCATTTCATCTTCAGGCCAAATGTTCTTCCTCTCAAAAAGGGCACATCACCTAATTTTCACAACCCTTCTCTCTACTACTCTCCAGTTTCTCCTTCTGATTCAGTACCTTGAAGCTATTTCAGTTTTAAATTCAATGTTAATGTAACTCAACCATCTGCTCTCACAATGAATTATACACACATTCACACACACTACTTTTTGTTGCATTCTGTACTACTGTATACATTGTTTACTTGAGTTTTTTTTTTTTTTTGCTCTACAATCCTGTAAAAGTCCTTGCTACTAAAGATTTTTAATTTTCTACTCTATGTTAAATGCACAAATGTGTTACATTTCACTGTAACTTGTACTTGTCAATTTTGGCACTCATTGCTCTTATGTATAACTTTCTATATGTTATATTATGGATCATGCAAATGTTCTTGTTTTCAAATTTGTATCCTACTCTATGTTAAATGCAGATGTATCTCTTTGTAATTCATACTTGCAAATGTTTTGCAGTTCAATGTTTTATGTGGGGCTTTACTCTCCAGACTTCCTCTGAAAAAGGACATGTGTCCAGACGGACTTTCCCAGTAAACAAATATAAAATAAAAATAAATAAATAACTACTAATAAACACACTTAAAACCTTTTCCCTAGATAATCTGGCTATCCAATGGTTCCAATCTTACCTAAATAAAAGGCAACATGCTGTCCGATGGCAGGACACGTTATCAACCCTTCTTCCCATTACCCTTGGTGTTCCCCAGGACTCCATATCAGGTTCTCTCCTATTTTCGATCTTTATTAATGACCTGCATTCAGCCATTTCACAAGCAACTTGAATCCAATATGCTGACGATTCCACTCTAATTTGCTCGGCCACCTCCCCCTCTGATCTACAGACTCTAACCCAAAATGTTTTTAATACAGTTGAAAACTGGCTCCTTAACCGTCGACTCATATTAAGTCCTAAGAAAACAAAGCTGCTACTATTCTCTCCAACCCATAGGTCCTCCTCACTTACCTTTACTGTTACATCAAACAATGACACCATCATATCACCTGATCCCTGTACTAAACTATTAGGGGTAATAATTGATAATAACCTTAAGTTTGATATGCATATTAACCAAACTATAAAAGCAGTCAATAAAAAACGTGGCTCCCTATACAGGATTAAACCCTTCCTAACCCCATTTGCCAGGACTGTTATTGCCCACACACATTTACTCTCTACCATCCTTTATGCCTCCCCCATATTTACAAACTTGAGTAAAAATGACCTTAACAAACTATCAAGCTCCTATAATAACATTGCTAGATTTGCCACTGAAGGTGCATACAGAACTCACCACTGTCATAACTTAAGTCATTTAGGGAGGTTTGAATTGCCTAACCAACTTCAGTACAACCAAATTATAATTGCACATAAGATTCTCTACCAACCTGAAAACACACCCATACTCACCAACCTTATCAGCCACCCTACAGTAACCTCATGACCCTATGCTCATCCAACAGGCTACTAGTACAAACAGTAAAAAGCAACAACTCATCTGGTGACTGCTTGTTTGCCAACTCCATTGGCAAAACCAGGAACTCACTGCCTTCCGATCTTACTTCAGTTTCCTCAATAACCCAATTCAAAAATAACCTGAAACAGTAGTTTAAACACGTTGGCTATGTCCATGTTCTTACCCTGACTAACTCTTATGCTATATCCCTAGGTATAAGTATATTTTTGGCTTCACTTAGACTGAGTGTTGCCTTTAGTCCATGTGCTGTGTATGCTTTAATATGTCAGACTATGTGTCTTTCTAAATGTTCATTGTAGTGAAATACTGAGATAAAAGTGGTATCTATATCTGTCATGTATATATGTAATAACTTTCTATTTGTATGGTTTGGAGCTTTTCTCCACGGGCCTCTGCTGAAAATGGGCATATATCCAGTCAGACTAGCCCAGTCAACAAATGTAAAATGTAAAATGAAAACACTCTGTGCCGTTATTCTTTGCATGGGATTCTTTTTTCAGCCTGGTTGTGCCTGCATATGGTTGCTTGTGATCAGCATACTACCCTGGTAAACAAATATAAATTAATAAATAAAAATAAATAAAGTAAAAATATATCAGCAGCATATAATTAGATTTTGTAACATTCCAGTTAAATGACTCTCACTATCTATTATTGGCATAATCCAATGTCCACTGAACCTAAATCTAGATATCCCTGCAATGCCACATGTATGACGGCAATGACATTGTATGCATTATGGGTTCAAACTCTGTCTAGTAACATCCAAAAATACAGGAAGTCCTGGTGTGGAGTCTTGATATAAAATCACAGTTAAATGCTGTTAAAATGGTTTGGAGACGTCCACCATATAAGAAGGGAACAGAATACTACCGTGCATCTGCTTGGTCTGGGCTGCCCTCCATAATATAGTTGACATCTCTCAAAATTATAGATTTAAACAGAAGAAAAAGTGATTTTTTTTTTTTTACTCGAATAGAACTTAGTCTTAAACTAAGGTTATGAGTGAACCTAACGATCTAGGTAATTTGCATGTTGCACCAGTACTAAGTCATACTAGTTTATACTAATTGGATTTAAAATTTTGTTTTTTCCCAAGAAGCATGCTGCAGCATTTGCTGACATTAAATTATAGATCTTGAATTCCTGCCCATGCATTAATTTTCCTTAGGTAGTTTTTTGTCTTATTAATTTCTTTCCGCAGTGAATAATGCAACTACATTTACAACCATTAAAATACTTGGATAATCAACAATGATTTATTTATTTTATTTATTTATTTCAGTTTGATGACCGGGGAGGTCCACTGGGCTCAGGAGCCCATTTTCAGTGGAGGCCCGGGGAGAAAAGCTCCACATTACAAAATACAAAGATAAAACACAATACAAAATACAAAAGATAAAAATAAACATAAGATTCAAGGTACAGATACATAAGGATGCAACCGTCAGTCTACATGGTATGAATGCTGGTAATTTTTGATACAGAGGTAATAAAAGGAATGGTGTTTACATAACATATTATTTATATCTTGAAATGGATGATTAAAAGATTACAAAGAGTCTGATTCTAGTAATGGCAGAGTGGTAGAGCAAGCATAGGTTTTTAGGGAGGGGAATAAAGGGAGAGCAAACTATTTACAGTATTTACATATATACACAGGACAACAGTAGCAATAAGTAGATATGAACAAGGTTGATAGTAGTAAGAAATTGAATAGCATTACTGTTAATATGTACAGTGAGGGGCTAGGTGGGGAAAGTGCAATTGCACTTCCACTTAGAAAACAGGTAGGAATGGAGTAATTTTTTGAAATTATTAGGATTTTCTATCAATCTTAAAGAAGGAGAGAGAGAGTTCCACTTTTTGGCTAAGGAAAAGAAAGGAGGTGCTGCGCGGGAGGTAGTTTTGGTTTGTGGACATTGAGTAGGTTTAGGTGGGCTGAACGAAGTGGCCTATTAGGGGTATATGGTTGAAGGATGTTGGATAGTGCAGGACATTTAGAGGGGCTAAATAATAGCCTGTGGGCAGTGGTTAGTTGGAGGTAGTCTAGAAGGTTGGGGAGTTCTAGCCAGTTTAGTGACTGGAGGGCAGAGCAATGATGGGAGGAGTGTTTGGCTTTGGTGGTGAATTTAGAAATTTTGTTATAACAACTTTCCATTTTGAGGAGGTGGAGGTGGATAAGTTAGTTAATAGAGGGCACCATACATTAGTGAGGGAAGAAGATAGGTAGTGGCAAGCGTTTGTCTAGAAGCAGGAGAGAGATAGTGGAAGTTTCTGTATAACAGGCCAAGTTTTTGATGTGTTTTCTTAATGTTGAGTTGAACATGGATGTCAAATTTTAGGTTTTCATCGATAGTGACCCCAAGAAGTTTGGCATGGGACAATTTCTATGGTAGAATTTTAAGGCTTCTAATTTTGAAGGTCTTTTTGTCAAGAGGGAAGGAATTTGTAGTGGGGAAGAGTAGTATTTTAGATTTGTTAGCATTTAGAGATAAGTGATTATGGAGCATCCAGTTCTCAGTGGCAGAGAAGGCATTTTGAGTGTGTGCTAGAAGTTCAGGGAGATTGGTGGCACAGCAGATTAAGGTGGAGTCGTCATGTATGCGATATCAGTATTTGGGATAGCAGAGTGGAAGTCATTGATGAAGATATTGAAAAGCATGGGGCCAAGAATGGAACCTTGGGGAACTCCAGTGGGGGTAGGAAGGAAGTTAGAGGTGCCTTTTCTCCATTTTACAGCTTGGGATCTGTTGGAAAGGTAACTTGAGAACCAGGATAATGTATTGTCAGAGAGGTTAAGGTTAGAGAGGTGACTAAGGAGATGAGTATGGGAGACAGTGTCAAAAGCCTTAGAGAGATCAAGTAGGACTGTTGAAACTATTTTGCCAGAGTCATGAGCATGATTGACTATATCAAGGAATGAAAGTAGAGCAGTTATAGTGCTATGGCCAGGACGGAAACCATGTTGAGTGTGAGAGAGGAGGTGGTTTTAGTAAGGAAAAGCATTAGTTGAACATGAACGCATTTTTCCAGTATTTTCGATACTGGGGAGAGGATGGCTATGGGACGAAAGTTTGAGGTATTATTGTTTATACCACCCTTATGAAGGGGGTGTATAAAGGCAGTACGCCACAGCTTAGGGACATATGATTCCTGTATGGATCGATTGATTAGGATGCTAATGGGGAGAGCGATTCCATCTGCAGCAATTTGTAAGAATTTAGATGGAATATTATCTGGGGCATTTGAGCAAGGTTTCAGTTTGCTGAGAAGTTGTTTTATATATGAGGTAGAGACTGGTTTGAGTTGAAAAGTGGTGGGAGGGTTGGGTTTAGAGGCTGGGGTAGAGTGACAGAACTGTGAGGATGGGTTAGTAGGGAAGGATGTATTTAGTTCAGCTATAGAATTAATAAAGAAGGAGTTGAACAGAGTAGCAATTTCTGTGTCGGATTTGGTAGTATCAGGGCAAGGATTATTTTTGGTGCCTGGGTTGAGAAGAGAATTTATGGACTTCCAAAATTGTTTGGGGTTATTAGAATGGTTGGCTTGGAGAGTCATGTAGTAGGATTGTTTGTCTTTGTATATAAGTCTTTTAGTAAGGTTGAAGTTGTTTATATTGAAGTAGGGTCTCAGGATGCTTATTATGCTGAGATAGTTTCCAGCATTTGTCTCTCTGTCGCATGAGTTTTTTGGTTTCTCTAGTTAACCATGGTGTGAATTTAGATTTGATTCTTATGGTTCATGGAGGTGCTTGGGTGTTAAGTATATTTAGGAAGGTAGAGTTAAAAGTTTCAACGGCACTATCAAGTGGTAAAGACTTTAGATTATTCCAGTTAGTTTGTTTGAGGGTATTAGAGAAGGTAACAGGATTAAAGTGAGTAAGGTTTTGTGTATGTAGGTATTGATGCTGGAGGGGGGAAGACTGTGTTGCTCGGTGGATGAAGGCTGGCAGGTGGTCACTGAAAGAGTCGGGAAGGATTCCAGAGTCCAAGATATTATTAGGGTGGGTAGCTAAGATCCAGTCAAGTGTGGATCCTGGAGGATTGGTCTTGTTGGGTCTGGTAATAGAATTTGTTAATTGAGTAAAGTTGTAAAGATTGACGGTTATGGCTGAATTTGGGTTATTAACTTTGTTCCAATCGATATTGACATCCCCTAAAATATAGGTCTCTAGGTTAATATTAGTTGAGATCCACTGGAGGATTTCTTCAAGGGTGATAGCATTGTTACCTGGGGGAATATAGAGGGAGATGAAGCAGATACTTTTGTGAGTATTCATTTGTAGTAAACTTATAAGTAGTTCAGCGTTGTAAAACTGAGGAATAGGGTTTGGGTAAGGAGTAATGGGGAGTAAATTGGAGAATATCAAGGCTACTCCCCCACCTTTTCTGTTTAAGCGATCAGATCGAAGGGCTTGAAAACCAGGGGGAAGGATTTCAGAGTCAGATATAGTAGGTTTTAGCCAGGTCTCAGAGATGGCTACAATGTCAGGAAGGTTATGGTGAAGCCAGGCATGAAATAGAGTAGATTTATTTCTTAGACTTTGGGCATTGAGAGTAACTATTTTTAGGCTTTTGAGATTGGTGGTTTTGCTACATTTTGGGAGGGAGAGATTGTTAGTAGTGCATTTTGGGAAGGAGAGATTGTTAGTAGTGCTAGGTCCAGGGTTTGGGTGGATATCGCCTGATTGGAGTAGGTGGAAGAAGAAGGAAAATAGGCTATTTAGTTTGCCTTTTGACTCTTGTGTGCAGTAGATTAGAACTTTGGGAGAGTAGTGTATTGTAGAGATGGGTAGGATCTTTGGTTTGAAGTAGTGGAGAGGATTATGCTGTAATAGAGAGGATGATATGTTATGGAAGTGAGTTGTGGAGTGGTTAGAATTTGGAATGGAAGTTGAGAGGTGTGACCAAAAAGAATGGGGAAGAGAAGAGGAGGTATAGGAGGAAGTAAGGTACAGTGGAATTAGAATTAAAAGCGTGATAAAGGGGATTCGAAGAGTGAGAAGGAGTGGAGAGTACATATTGTGAGTGGGTAGAGAAAGAAAGATGAGGAAGAATGGATGGAAACGTAGGGTGAGAGAAAGAGACAGAGAGTAGGGAAGTAACTGTGGTGTAATTAGTGTAGGGAGTGGTTTTACTAAGTGGGAGGATAGGAGGATGTAAATAAAGGGAGTGGCCTATAATTGATGGGAGGAGAGAAGAATGGCGGGAAGGCTAGTGATTGGTGTGGATAGAGAGGGGAGGGTTTAACTGGAGTAA
Source organism: Protopterus annectens (assembly GCF_019279795.1). Taxonomy (NCBI): domain Eukaryota; kingdom Metazoa; phylum Chordata; order Ceratodontiformes; family Protopteridae; genus Protopterus; species Protopterus annectens. The sequence goes on from NC_056731.1 coordinate 836,963,407, forward strand.
TAAATGTAGGTGGAGTGGGGGTGGGTGGGATTTGGGGGTAGGGTAGGGGAGCGGAGTGAGCCCGCAGGGCGAACGGAGCGGGTAGAGACAAAAGAGTAGAACAGCTCAGGATGAACAATCAGTGGATTGCAGACTGCTCAGGTAAGAGAAAAGTGCAGGTGAGTAAAGAATAATAAAGTGAGGTAGTATGATTATTTCTTGGAAGGTGGAAAACAAAAAAGGTAAATATCTCTGGTTTCAACAGTGAGCTCCGTGTGATACCTCTGGACAGATTAGCTCTGTTAGACATGTTTCCAAGTAGAAAAACTTTTTGTATTATGATCTCACGCACACATAAAAAATTGACTTGGCAGATAAGCAGATTACGAATAATTCTACCATGTGGGATAAAGTCAAATGCTCTATATGTCTAAGTATACAACAATGAATGATATGCCCATATAAAAAGCTTGATTAATCCTTTAATAAAAATAAACCATAGTTGCCATAGTAGATCTTCTGTATAAAATATGGTCATGAACTCTATCAAAGACCTGAATATACTTTTTAGATGCACACAAGAATAACATGCTTCTTTCATGAGCTTGAGATGTTAAACTTATGTCCTTATAGATCTTAACATGTTTAGGTGAATCTGCTGTAAAGTTTAGCATTACAGCTTCTGATCCTCAGGGGCAATTCCATTCTGTAATATGGAATTAAAAAGCCTTTGAAAAGGTATCAATAATGCCTGTCTTAACATACATATTAAATACAGATCTGACCTAAATTACAGATAGTCAATCAGTGACAGGAATTATTGTGCCATATCTTCAGCTATAACTGTCCAATGCCATTCAGCCATATCTAAACCATGGAAGTTCCATGTACCTTTCATAACTTGATATTTGAAAAAGTGTATATTAAGTGCTTCTATTTCCTCTAAATTATTGTTGCAGCCATTTGAAAATTAGAGTGGACCCATGCTGGGTATAATTTTAGTTGAGTGTTTGAATAGTGGAAGAAGAGCTTTTTTCTGGTTTAATTGAAAGATGGTATTCAAATTTGACCTAGGAACCATCAGTGGCATTTTTAAGTTCTTATTAGCGTTTGTTATTCTGTTTTTGTTCAAAGTAGCAAGGAAGCATCTATAAATGTTGTAGGCATTTCTTTTTCCCTCATTTCTCTTTTTAGTGATATACTCCAGTACTGGCTAAGTCTTTGATTTGTACAATAGGCCTTTTGAACCTATTACCTCACATAAGAAATTTAAACATACTTCTCTTATTGTAACTCAGCATGTTTCAACAGGTAGTGAAAAGACTTTTTTTTCATTTCCAACATTCCTAATACTATGGGCAGTTATCTGGAACTTCATTGCTTTAGAAGCTGGAAATGAAATAGACAAAGTCAAGTGATCAGAATTGTATACCGACTTAATAGGTTTTGTATCCCATTCTGCATTGGTATCATTAATAATAACAATCTTATTCCACTTGTAAGCAAATTATTAAATTGTTTAAAATTGCTGATAGGTAGATCAATACATTCACATGCAAAAATGTTTAAAAGGGACTGAGTTTCTCACTTTATACATGTATAGTTAAACTTTATCAACAAGTTCTTTAGGAGAGCTGTAACATAATTTAAGTAGTTGCAGTGTTTAGCACTGTTCATTTGCAGACTTCAGCATGATGTGATGATCAGTAAGGCTTTTTGTCCCAGTCCCATTCAATAAAAACATCATACCGAATAACATTTGACAGCATTTATTAAACTTCCATAACGTTGATTACTAATTTATTTACAACTGGACATAGTATAGTTGATTCTAAACACAGCATAAACATCCTTGTAATGTTAATCAGGACAGCGTACGTGCTCATCCTGCCCAGTAAGCAGCGTCCAAACCTTTGCTCGCTTAAAAAAACATTTATCAAATTACCAAAATACCAACCAAATAAGCAGCATCCTTACCTCCTTTTGCTTATCTATTCAGCAAACTTCTTCCAGCTTCTCATTTCTTTTCCACAAATCCTTGGAATAAACCTCCACACACCAGAGGGGGAACAGAAGAGGGCAATCCTGTCCCTTGTCTCCACCTACCCCAACTAACATAACCAAAATCCCCACCAAACCACCAACAAAAAAGGGAGGGTAGGAGGGTAGCAAGTTAACACCAAAATGTGATTACTTACCCAGCTACAATTGTCTAAAACCCCTTAAGCCCCTCCCCACCCTTATCTCATTTGCTCCCTATCATCCCTCCCTCCATTTAACCCTTTCACCTCCCCCACCCACTTAACTCCCATTAATATATCAGCCTAACCCCTACTGAAGATGTCCCAGGACACTTGGCTTGTTACCAAACCTCATTTGTCCCGGTCCCCTTCAATAAACACATCACATCGAATGACATTTGACAACCTTTATTAAACTTCCATAACTTTGATTACCAATTTATTTTCAACTGGACATAGTATAGTTGATTCTAAACACAGCATAAACATCCTTATAATGTTAATCGGGACAGCATACCTGCTCACCCTGCCCAGTAAGCAGCATCCATACCCTTGCTCACTTGCTTTACTTATAAACCTCCTTGTAATGTTAATCAAGACAGTATACCTGCTCACCCTGCCCAGTAAGCAGCATCCATACCTTTGTTCACTTAGTTTACTTATAAACCTCCTTATAATGTTAATCAGGACAGCGTACCTGCTCATCCTGCCCAGTAAGCAGCATCCATACCCTTGCTCACTTACTTTACTTATAAACCTCCTTGTAATGTTAATCAAGACAGTATACCTGCTCATCCTGCCCAGTAAGCAGCATCAAAACCTTTTTTCACTTAATAAACCATTCATCAAATTACCAAAATACCAACCAAATAAGCAGCATCCTTACCTCCGTTTGCTTACCTATTCAGCAAACTTCCTCCAGCTGCTCATTTCTTTTCACAAATCCTTGGAATAAACTTCCACACACCAGAGGGGGAACAGAAGAGGGAAAACCTGTCCCTCTTCTCCGCCAACCAGGCTGTTACCCCTCCCATCTACCCAAAATTGTCCAACCAACAACCTCCCATAAAGGGAAGGGTTAAGCCAAACATCATTCTGTGTACCCATCATCTGTAAAGTACCTTAGAACTCCATCATCAACCCCATGCCTTGACCTACTTAGTACTGGAAAGCACCTTGATAAAACCAAATAAAGTAGGATTACCCATGACCCCACTGTACCACCAGAACCTCCATTCCAAGAGAATACATTCCCTTTAGTCCACTTCCCTCAAGCCACTAACCATGGCTCAACTTTTCCGGAATTACAACCTATAGACATAACAAGTGCCACAGAAACTATAACCCCTTGAACACAATTATGCACCCTGCCAAAGAACACCATTAACAAGTCTCGAACCCAGGACCCTGTCAACTATAGCATCTTGCACTAGCCCACCAAACTACACAGCTCCAGATGTACAGAAACCTGATTACTGCAGGGAATAGACTAACTCCAAAACCTTAATGGCCTAACACTAAGATCCAGAACCAAAAACACCTTAACATAGTTCTTGAAAACTCACCTAAGCCCAGCAATGAAGTAATCTATGTTCCCAACCATAAACACCACCAATGCACTCATTACCAAATGGCAATCATCCTACCTACTCAAAGGACAAATTTATCACCCCAACAACCACACGTTAGGAACCCCTCAGGCCTCTTGTCAAAGATCAACTCATCTTTGGCCCTTCCCCCAAAGATACAGTTTAAAGAACTGGATGAGTAACTAAAACCCCCAAGAGTCCAACCACCTGAAAACAGGGTGTTGAAATCAACTGGCTTGCAAGAGCAATGGGGCTTTAGCCTAATAAGTTCCTGCGCTCCTATGAATTATGTGACTCTACTCCTCCTGTGGGATCCCCACACCCCATAATCCGTCCCCACCAGTTTCACCCTAGCTCTCCTACCTACCTCTACCTAACTTGCCCCACATTCCAACGCAATAATCAGTTCCCTCACTACTTGATCACAGCACCCTATCATAGGTTCATAGGTTCATAGGTTGGTACTAGGCTATCAGCCCTAGGGCCTATACAAGCCTAGCCATAACAATTCCCTGGCTATTTCTTCCCACACTATTTACTTCCCTGGACCCCTGTCTAGCAGGGTGACTGACGTGATCCCCAGGGTGAATTTCCTTTCTCCCATCCAATCATCAAGGTTCCTTTTGAAGAGGGCCAAAGAGGCACTCTGCTTGACATGTATGGGCAATCTATTCCAGAGTCTGGGGAGTCTCTGGGTCAGGAACCTATCCCTCCAGCATGTTTTGTTTATTGTGATGACAAGGTTTAGATCCCTGGAGTGTGTGGCTCTGAGGGATTGGGATTTCTTTAAGTGTAGCATGTCCAACAGCTCTGGGTTTGACACCGCCTTGTATGTTAAGCAGAGATTACCTCTGAGTAGACGATATGCGACAGAGTATAGCTGGAGTTTTTTAAGGCGGTCAGCGTAGGGCATCTGCTTTAGGCCTGTGATTCTTTTAGCGAGGTATTTCTGCGGCCTTTCCAGTTGTAGCAGATGTCTTGAGAGGTACATACCAAACAGGGCGTTGTATTCTATAATGGGTCTAATGAGGGATGAGTACAGTGGGACAATTACCTCTGTTTTTCTGGATGAAAAGCCCTTAGTGATAAGGTGTGCCACGTAGAAGGATTTCCTGACTGTTGTGGCGATGTGGTTATCGAAGGTGAGACCACTGTCCACCTGTGTCCCTAAGTCTCTTATCACACTTTCGGTGTTTAGTGTACTGCCACCTTTATGGTAATTCATGGATACATGTTTTTTCCCAAAGGGGATAACTCTACATTTCTTGGCATTGAGCTAGAGCCCATGGCTCTGGCACCAAGCATCTGTTTCTGTAAGGCCCTTTTGTAGAGTATCCACATCATTTGCGGATTCAATAATGGCTCCCAGTTTGCAGTCATCTACGAACTCTGGAACTGGATTTGGAGTTGGCTACTTTTACAGTGTGGGTTCTATCAGTAAGCCAATTAGCAAACCACTGGGTGACGTAGGGTTTAATGCCCAGCTTAGTAAGTTATCTATGATTCCAGAGTGGGGCATGGTGTCAAAGGCCTTGGCAAGGTCTAGATAGGCTGTGTGGACCACCTTACCCTTGTCCATGGCTCCAGAGACTGATTCGAAGAAGTCAATCAGGTTCAGGAGACAAGATCGGCCCTTCACAAATCCAAACTGGCTGGGGTACAGTGTTTGAAGGTTGCCAATGTCTTTGTTTATAAGTTCCATGATAATACGCTCCATGGCCTTGCAGATAAGGCTTGTCAGACTGATGGGACAGTAGTTTCCAGGATCCAAGGTGGATCCTCCCTTGTGGAGTGGGATAACTGTAGCTCTGCGCGACTCAGTGGGCATGAAACCTGAGGTGAGGCTATGATTAAACATGACACTTAGGTGAGGTGCCAGTTCATATTGTAGTTCATGTAGTACACAGCCCGGGATTTCATCTGGTCCCATGGATGCTGCATTCTTAGCTTTGGAGAGTGTGTTTTTTACCTGTGTGGCCATTATTACCAGAATTTGGCAATCTTCCAGTATTGAGATGGGCCATTTAGGGGGTGAAGTTGGCACTGAATTGATCTGCCAGGATATTGGCAATATCCTTGGGATCAGTATTATTAATGCCATTCTGTTTTAGCTCAGAGCAGATCTGAGCATTGCCATTTAGATTCTTGACATAGTTATAGAATGCCTTGTGGTTGTCTTTCGAATCTTTGGCAATTTTATTTTCATAACTAGCTTTGGAGGATTTTATGAGGGATCTCAGTTTCTTACTGAGGCTGGTAAGGGAGTTTTTTGCATCCTGGGATTTTCCTCTTTTCTGCAACAGTTTCTTCCTTTTGTTGTAAAGTTTGTTTATGGCAGGGGACCACCAGATTGGCTTCCTTTTTTTGGATGAGAGCATCTTGATTCTATTTGGAATGGCACGATTCATGCATGAGTTGATGTGCTCATACAGTGCATTAGTGTAGGATTCAGCAGTTGAACTTTCAGTTCCCGTCTGCATGGGTGTCATGAAGTTTGTCACTTCTGACTTGAGTAGCATGAAGTTGGCTTTGGAGAAGTTTTTTATGGAGGTTTCCTTACTGAGGGGTTGGGGTGGAATGTGGATGCTAAGGATGATTAGCTTATGGTCAGACTTGACTAACTATAGGTGTAGAGCATCGATTTCCCATGTTGGTAATGACCAGGTCTAGGGTATTGGATCCCCTGGTGGGACTATGGATTAGTTGATCCAGGGCGTTGGAATTTATGAATTCCAGGAACCGTTGGGCAAAGGTGTTGGTACATGAGTAGTTTTCCCAGTTAATGGCAGGGTAGTTAAAATCACCCAGTATTAGGGTGTTTGGTTCTATCTTAATATTTTCCAGTATGTTTAGAAAGGTGTAGTGAGAATCTTGGGGTATGGTGGGGGATCTGTAGCAAGCTACAATTTGGATTGCAGTCTTACCTAGTGTTAGTTGCACCTGGAGAATTTCAGACGCATTGTGTTGGGCAACTAGCCTGGTGGTGTGAATATCCTTGGTGAATATTGAGACTCTTCCACCTTTAGTGTTTTGGTCCTAGTTTGGTGGCCGAAAAGTGTGGTAAAAGTTGTAGCCTGGTATAGCAGGGGTGCTCTCTGGAGCCTTGAACCAGGTCTCAGTTACTGCACAGATATCTATGTTCTCCATTTTTAGGAGTGCCTCGAGAGAGTGCATTTTGAGGTTTAGACTTACCTTAATGACCCAACAAGGGGAATTACCAGAGTCCACCTTGTGCACCACTCCATCCACCACTCCTCGCCCGGCCAGCTTCCATCATCTGCAAACTCACTTTGTAGCACCACCACCATTACCATCACACCATCATCTACAAAGAAAAGGGGAAAAGTAAATCCCCTAAGATGTAAAGAAAAAGGCTGCACCTTATACCCACCTATTCCAAATTACAGCAGCACCATTCCGAAATCCCCATCTGCAAGAAAGAAAAAGACATATCATATAAAATACATGACACACATTCAAAGTCATCCTCAAAGACAACCTACCCTGCCAACCCTGGAAGGAATGCACCACTGCCAAACACATTTATGAACAAGCAGCCATAACATGAAGCCTTGAAGTCACAACTATCACATTTTAAGTGCTCTTGAGCATTGGCAGAAAAATGTTAATATGCCTTTGTAAAATAAAGAAATCAATAACTCTTAATTATTGCCGTAACTCTTAATTACTGCCATTATTAAGCGAATGTAATACACCACCCTCCCCCAAGAGTCACCAGTGTTAGGATGGATTAAGAGGGCCAGAACATCAATTAAAACATTTTTTTTTGTATGCGACTGCCACCCAAAGTATTCTCTAATGTAATTACCATCCGCTCTAATTACCCAACAATGAGGCCAGTTACCATACAACTCTCAGTCATTCAAAGTAAATTCAGCCTTCCCTTGTAGCCAAAACTTACAAAACGTAGCTAGACTGCTTCCTGCAGAACACTGTAATGTGTGAGGCAACACCTATTATAATAGCAGTATACCTCCACTTCAAAAGCGAGAGTAAAGAATACATTTAGAACTGTAAATTGATCTTGGCTACCTACCAGACCCTACAGCATTAACCCCATAACTTCCTATGCTCCTATGACTGTTGTGATTCTGCTTTGCCTGTAAACCCCAAACCTCCTATAAACAACCCCTCGCGTCACCTTGCCCCAAACATACTTCCCTACAACCCCATTGTGTAGCATTTCCAACAATCAAAATTCATGCAAGAAATCCATTACCTTTCAAAATCCATCACATCAATTAATTCAAATTATTAACATATCCCCCCCTTACAAAACTTTCTTCCAACTGAAGCAATAGGTGAAAGGTGGCCTGCCTTATGAATCACTCAGCCAGATCCTAAAGTCCAACCCAGTCTCAATTGTTATGATTCCAACCCCCACCCACAGAACACTCCAAACTCCCCCTAATTAATCTTAAACACCCACTTCAAACATGCTCCTGACATCTCATCCTTACCTGTCCCACACACTACTCAAAACCACATAAAGCCCCATGATCACATAAAATGCCTCACTACTTGTAAACTTACCACCCCAGCAGCCAAAACACTCCTTGAAGTAACATCCATCAACTGACAAGACCACTTCCTTCTGACCACCAGCTGGTACAGACCCTGCATTTCCACCATCTGTGACCTGCTCAATGCTCCAGCAGCTGCATATCCAACCCAGCAGCATCCCTCAGGTCATCAGTCTGTAAGAGAAATAAATGAAATAAATATTGGCTTTGTATGCCCAAAATATTGCTGTTCAGCAGTTGTATTCAGATCTCCACCAGAACAGACTACAGCGAATTTTGGGGATGATGTTGTTAGTTAACATATTTCCAACTGTTAAATATGTCAGCCTCATTTGACATTAGAGGTTCTTTAAACCAGGCTACATACACAAAGTTCTTTTCACATTATATTGGCATTTCCTAAGTAATAAAAACAGTTTGTAATAGTAACCACTAAAAATTCCAGCCTCAGCTGTTGTTCTGGTAACCACTCTGAAACCAGTTAAGCACAACTGCCCACACCCACTGCTCTTGTGTTACCATGCAGTTTCTGAAGGACATGAAGTTCATGACTAAAGTGGCTGTCCTCAGTGAATTCACTTGTCACTGGTTAGCCAAAAAAAAAAAAAAACCCAGAAAGCCACAAACTGAATTAGGAACCGATCATTTGCATGCTTCATCGGAGAATGTGCCAGGTGAAGGCATTCTAATGCAAAATATTAGTAAGACCTTCCAAGCAGTAATTCTCAAATCTCTCGACTTCATCACTCAAAAATTCTAGACACAATTCACCTCCCCCCCATTTAGCTGCTGCAAATAATGAGCTGACATCCATCCCATCCACCACCTCTGGGCGGGAATAAACACTTACTGTAAAATCGCAGTAAATTACATGCCAGTCCTCCCTCTCAATTTCATCAAGAAAATGTATACAGCCAGATAACTGCCATTTTATAAAAGCAAATAACTTCTTAAGGCAACCAATATATAAACTTGTATCCCCTAAAAGGATTAGTAAATCATGGAGGATTATGGACTGTCAGTAAATGAGGAACATTTGAGTGAATTAAAACAAGGTAACCAAGTAACAGTGTACACAAAATTGACAGCCGGAAAGAAGAAATCAACCCTGTCATACCATAAACCTTAAGGACATTTAACTAATTCTAGAGGAAACTACCTGGTCACAACTACAGTCTGTCATGTAAGGCCTCTTACACCACTATACAAGAACTCTTAAGGACGTTTAACTAATTCTAGAGGAAATTACCTGTTCAAAATGTACTGTGCCATATAATGATCGTATTACAGTACCTCTGTGTTTAATTAAACATCCCCCCATACTGTATCTCTCACAGTATCAATATAAACCAACCATAATGCTCAGAATTCCCATATACTGCAACCACAACATCAAAGCTAACCACAAGCATGCTCCCGCTAAACCCACAAAGATCATACCTATAGTGCAGCCATGAAACAGACCTGAAAGTCTCTCCAGTTCATGAACATGCTCTTTTCCTATTGTATTTGCCTAGCTACTTAACATTGTCTAGCCAGTTTTTTTTTTTTTTTTTTGTATCCACCTTCCACCAACAACAGGTGGCCCTACAACACTTTAAACCACCATTAGAAAGGGATCATCTTAAGGCATAGCGAGTCATGGAGTAGCACCTTAAATCCTAGCGTACCAAATCTGCTGTCTAACACCCCAGTGTTAAGCGGAATGGACCATATGAAGTAACTTTGACATTCTATGAAAATGTACCCCTTTGCTTTTTTTTTTTGCTTTTTTTTGTGAGGAGAAATGCGTTGTTCTGATGTGACATCTAGCAGTGCTAATGACTGATCCTTCTACTGGCAGCAGCTGCCCATGCGCAGCAACAAATGCCTATTCCCAAGCCCACGAATGACACCCATACTGCTATATGATAAAATTCACTCATTCCTTCAAAGTCCCCTTGACTAATCGGTGAGCCCGACAACCAGCCCATGACCATATTCAACTGCACTCCCATCCAAACTGCTTGATCTCCACCATAATTCTCAACTGCACCATGTGTTATTTTTTTTTTTTTGGATGACCCAAAAACAGATCCCTATTCTTTCTATATTGGATGGCCAAATGGATTACTCTATTCAGCACTTATCAGACAAATTCCTTTTTAAGGACAAGAATGAAAGCAAAGTAAACCTTATTGTCTCAAAAATATGCAGTACCGCTCCAACACGCATGCATGGAGAACAGATGTGTCTCACTGGTGCTTCATTGCTGCCTGAAAATCATCACTCACTGCTCATCAACACAGGTGCAGAAACTGTGTGGCTGCCTACCATCACCACTAATGAACTGAGGAGAAAATCATGTGAAGATGCATGCTATCACCACTAATGAGCTGACGAGAAACACCATAAAATGACCAGCACTTTATATACTAACTGCAGGAGCTGTTACCACTGCTTACTACCACCAATGACTGCACCATGAGGGAGGCCCTCTCAACTCCCCATCTAATCCCAAATGAAACTGCCTAAAACAACCAGGGAGGGAAACGATGCCATGAAAACTTAAATAATGATCACAACCTTACATAATAACTGTGGGAGCTGTAACTACGAGTCCCTATCACCAATGGTCAAACCGGGATGGGAGCCGGTTCCACCCCAAACGCTAATGTAGTACTAAATAAACTTAAACAGCAACCAGCCGACCAAGACAATCATCTCACACAGCAAGTTAGAGCCTACACCTCCTATCAATCTAACCTGCACAAAGCCTGAAACACCCTAACCCACCATTTACCAGGGAGGAAGAGAAAAAAAAAATAGATTTATTATACCACCATTACCTGCTTCCTCTGTATCTACTACATTAATCAAAGGCCTACCTGTCCACCATAGTACCTTCTGGTCATCAGGGACGTTAACCTGCCATGTAGCAAGTTCACGCCAAAATGTGATTACTTACCCAGCTATACTTGTCTCAAACCCCTTAAGCCCCTCCCCACGCTTATCTCATTTCCTCCCTATCATCCCTCCCTCCATTTAACCCTTTCACCTCCCACACCCACTTAACTTCCATTAATATGTCAGCCTAACCCCTACTGAAGATGTCCAAGGACAACTTGGTTTGTTACCAAACCTCATTTAGTTATTAACATCATGTATTTCGACAACAGATGTTTTTTTTCTATGCCATTTTATACATCTACTGGTAATAGAATTATATACAAAAGTAGCAGCACCATCATAAGAAGATGTAGTCCTGGCACATGAATATTTTACAAACCCTAGTATGTTAAGATCTGATGCATCCTATGACTCTGTCACAATTAACAGTTTACATTTATTAAAAGTTACTTTAAGTTTGAGTTCCATTTACTGCACAAGTTGCCAGGATTTGTATACTATACTTTCAGAAAGCTATTAGTTATTTCACATGCTGGTGCTGTGAAGCAATAGAGGTCATTTCCCCTGAGATGACAGATTCGTTTGTGTGCCAGGTATATATTTCCTATGTGACATAAGTGTACCCTGTCAGTAATAAAATTCACAGTATTACATACAAAGTCATCCCAAGTTATAAAATATGTATTTTTATCTGTGCAGTGTGTGGGAAGGCAGTTATTAAAAAGATGGCCTTTGAAAACTCATTTCACCAGCCAGGATAAAGGTAAAATTTCATTAAAGTCAAAGTGAATGCTAAAGCTGATAGCAAAGGCCTGTGATCTTTTGGTAAGCATATTTCCTTCTGTTAGGTGGATTGTTTTTAAATTATTTTAAGATGACTCCAACCTGCATAAGTAACAATGAGGTAATACATAGGATCCTTGTTATATATAGATCCTATACATATCAAGCTTGGATATTTCAATGTCAGACTTGCCAAAGAGTTAATAGATACCTTTTCTTGTTTACAGATCACACCTAAAGGTTTTTAACCATTTAATTTTATTGTAATTGTACAGCCATCATTTATAAAGCAAACCTGAATCTAAATATGTAGTTTTTACTTTAGTTATATCAGTGGTATTATATTCCTTAAGTTTAATAAATGTGTGTTTCAAATTACCGCATGCTGAGCAGCTGTCCAATTATTTCCCGATTCCATGTCTTCTGCCCTTGCCTTTTGACAGTGCAGTGGTGAGAAGAAACAGTTTGCAGTGGGTAGGCATGTTGTCTATTGTGTGCAGTAAATCTGAATACAAATTTTAACAGAGTACAGCATCAATCAATGAATCAATCACTCAATAAGTCAATCAGACATTAAATAATTAAGTAACTAAATGCAATTATATTGAAGTAAAAATTAACAAAACATGGAAATAATGAGGATTCCTAATAAAGTGCGCAATGTTTGACATACATTATAATAACCCAAATATAACATTGCAATAAACAGGGATGATCAATTTTATGAAGAAAAGCAGGGTATATGAATCACCTCAATAACAGCCATATAAGAAGCTGCATTTGTATGTGTTATACATTGACTGGATTAGTGCAGGAGTAAAAACGTTTGGAATAATCTGTGTGTTTATAAAGATGTGATACAGATGTGATGATGACGAGGATAATGATGGAGACGAAGATTATAATGGTACACAGTGACGATGGTGATGGATATAAAGATACAATGACAATGAAGATGGTAACTGTGACAATGATAGTGAAGGATGAAAATCAATGAAAATGATGAGGGTGATGAAGACAATAATGATGATGATGACAGAGATGAAGATACAATGACAATTAACGTGATGATGACAATTAAGATGATTATAATGATGGTGATGAACATGACAACTTTGCATATGATCTTTAAATCTGTGTGTTTGAACACATTGAATTGACAAATACAGGAGCACCTTTACTGTGATAAAATGTAGTAAGTAATCAGGGTGTCCCTGTGTCATGGTCAAAGCGAGCAGTTAGCCTCTGGTGTTACCTCTATCTGTTCTCATTTTAAAGTTTTTTGTTGCAATGTACCTTGTGTTTTTATACTGAGGAGTGGGAGTGTGTTCTGTCTTTTTTGTACATTTTCTACTGAGTACTTGTGAGGTTTTTTTTTTTTTTGTATAGGTGCAGTTTCCCTCTTTGTGTCGTTGGTTGTTAACACAAATTAATGTTAGCATTGTAACCATTGCACTAGTTCCTGAAGTGTTACTGGTTCTCAATCCTCAGATACTAGTAGGTCAGAAAAAGTCCTGGGATGATTTGGAAAGATATGAGGGTTTGGGGATTTATCTATAGGTGGCTGAGATCAAATTCCTTGATCATCAATTTCCCAAAGCACAAACACTGGGTAGCGGAATGTCAGTAACTGTTTCTCATGGAAATTACTATTGTCATGATTTTTGAATATTTGCCAGCAGTGATTCCTTTGTTTTGTGGGATTTCTTTGGTTCTTCATGTTTGTGTCTCTACAGAGTTGGTATTGATAAATTTGAAGGTATGGTGGTCTTGATTCCCAAACTGAGGGTGGGGAGGGCTTCCCCTTCAAAACATTCTTAATGGTAGAATTTTTGCCATTTTGGTATTTAATGTTATAGCTCCTCAGCATCTTCTGAGTTGGAATTTCATGGTGAACCAGGTTTTGTGTAAAAGATTTGGTGCTTTTGTCACTAACTTTACTATCTAAGGAAGAATTAATAAGATTAAGTAAAGAGGCAGAGTTAGTAGAGTCTGCAGTGCTAATAACACTAGCCAACATAAACTTCATAATGAACATAATGCTTGTTTTTCCACAAACGTACTATGTGAGTTTCTGACTTTTCTCCCTCTCTTGTCACCTCACATAGTTATGACTCTAGATCTAAAATGCAATCACATTTGTCACAGACTGGCATCTTCTAGTGGTAAACAATCTTTTAGAAATTGGAAGCATATTCTAAAACTTTAAAAATGTTCCTTCTTCTTTTAAGGATGTTATAAATACCACTGCAAGCCTATCCATTGTAATGGAGGGTACTAGCTTAAAAGACAGTACTGAATGACATGTGTAGTATATGAAGAAAACACTCTTGATATGGAAAACAAGAGTGATCATATGGGTTTCTGAAAGCACTGTCTGCAGTTATAATCTACTACAAATTAGTAAAATAATCCACTAAGTTCACAACTGAATGATTTACAAGAGTAGTTAAAGAACTAATTGGCTGCAAAGTGATCACTCCAAAGATATTTTATTTAGCACAGGAATAATTTTACACCAATAGAAATGGAAGCATGATAAAAGATTTTAGTCTTTGGGAAATAATGTGGCTATAGTGATTAAACTTACTAAGATTAGCCAGTACTAGTGGTGTAGAGGGATAAAAACATAACCAAGGCCAAGTGATCTGAGTTTGATTAGTATCTTGGTCACTTGAAGGCATTGGTAGAAGTGGATGGGTGTAGCCATCCTTGAGGGAGAAATGGAGCAGCATTGCAAACTGTAACAGTAAACAGGACTAGGGGAAGCATCAGAAAGACTCGCCCCTAGGGGCTGGGTTCCAGACCACTTAGACACTACTTTGTGGTAGCTTATATATAGAGAGAGATAGATATACATATATAGATAGATATATGAGTGCATGGATATACACTCACAAGGAGGAAGGTGCATGATTCCCTGCAGTAATATAGTTATTTTACCCCAACCTCCCACCCCACCCCACTCAGGATTGGGTTGAAGGTAATAAAATCACTCTCAGTTGACGGGATGTGGGTGGGGGTGCAAGCAATCCTCATGACTTGCCCCATACAGTATTGGGATATTGTCAGTCATATGGAGGAGTGAATGTGCTGAACCTGATAGCAGTTGGCTTGGTGGTCATCAGGCGTGGGTCAAAACTGATCTAGAAAAAAGCAACAAAGCAAATTTTTATGTACCTGAATGTGAATGTGTAAGACCTAAATACAACTGCTTCATAGTAAAAATGAAGTTTTCACCAGCATGCTAACTGCAAAATGCCTCCCTGTGCCTGATCCTAATCAAATGTTTTAGAAAACAAAGTTAAACAGACAGAGTTCCAAGCTGTGTATATTTAACATGCATTTTGTAAAGTTCAAAGCTACTCAGTTACCTTTTTAGCAGTCACACAACTATTGCAGTTCACAAACAATTGATAAGCTTAATGTTTTGTTTATGACCATTAATAATACTTTTTTTGGTGTTCTGCTATATACGAGTGTGAGATAATGCTGATAGTATTACATAATTTAAAGAGACAATATTAACTCGAGCTAAGTAAAAGAAAATTCATCATGAATTGATGACTGGCTGTGTGGCACAGTGGGGTGGTGCTCTGCCTGTGAAAATTCAAAATTAGAGTAACAGAACTGATGACTGGCTATGTGGAGCAGAGGGGTGGTGCTCAGACAGTCAGCCAGGAAACCAGGGTTCATTTAGTGGCCCTGGCACTGGAGGAGTCACGTAGGGAGCGGGGAAGAGCGAAGGAATGTACACGGGGGGGGGGGGGCATGCAGTCACAGACACAAAGGAGTTGGTGTAATTTCCCCGGTGCAGACTAGGGAAAAAGGCTTTTTGCAGAAACCATCCCTTACGAAGTAAGACGTCATCTGCAGTCACCCCAGTAATTGCCCATCTTTGGACTTGGCCAAAAGTGTGTGTGGGCATCAGGGCCATAACCACAAAACCTTGGCCTACCCCTGGTGGCTGTCTAAATAATAGACCATTCCAGTCAACCCTCAGCCTAGGCATGTGGAGCAATTTGGCTTATTGGCTGGGAATGAGCTGCTGATAGACAATAAGGGTAAAAAGAGCAAAGAAAAAATAATAGTTTCAGTATTATGGAGAAGGGCAATCATTTATTTGTAGATGGACTACCACCAGATTATAAGAATGTCAGACTGATGTACACTTGCTGCCATCAGAAGATATATGGGTCTATATTAGATCACCAAATGTTTAAAAAAGCGAACAGTGATTAATCGACCCTATGTAAGCGGAAGCTTACAATCTCGAACTGCCAGAACAGCGATTTTTTCCAAGGGAAAAAAATCGATGTTCCAACAAAAAACAATAAATAAATAAAACACAAAACACTTTAAACATTACATTAAGTGGGGGGTTTCACACCCCCCCCCCAATGTGGGGGGCTGCACCCCCCCCCCATTTAAATATACCAACTCAGAGACCGCACTACTTTTAAGTTCGACCAAGATGCATTCGAAAGAATGCGTCTTCAGTCTTCTAATAGGAACCCAGATATACACATTCTGGTTACAATGACTTTCAAAGATTTTCCTTCAGGCTATCTGAGATCAGTATGTCATTAAAGAAACTGTAAAGGATAATACAGCATGGAGTTAGTATGTGGAACAAGAAAAGGGATTTGAAGTTCTTGAATCTGTCATCATCAAAACACTTATATTGAAGTGCAATAATTTGAATAAACCTGTTTTTAACAGCTAATGGCTCTTACTAAGGCATTGGTACAGTGATTTTTTAAGAAGGTAATCATGTTGCATATGTGTTCAAAGCACATACTGACTTTCAGAATAGATAAGCAATGACTGAAAAGAAACTGCCTGTGATATTTTGTTATGTTTGTGAGGAGTTTCTCTAGTGTATTTATACCAAAGAAGTTAAAGCTGAAAGTGATCATAAACTGTTATAAAATACTTTAGGAAGCCATTGATGAAGACAACAACAAGGCCTCAAAGAATGGCTTTATAGCTGCAAAAATGGAATCTGCAAATTATTTACATGTCATGAGACCATATGTCTTTAACAAATATGTTTAATCATTGATGGCTGCAAGAATATTATTAGGATCTCCATGGAGATGCCTTAATAGAGTAAAGACACATTTCATTGTAAGGCACTTTTCTGTCACTAGTACCTTTACCTATAGGTCAGAAATGCATGCAGCTATATCGCTGAGTCAAATACACCAAAGTAAAATCAGATGGAAGTGTTATTATGACAGGCAAACCAGAAATATTTTTCTAATTTATAGGAAGGAAAAAATGTTACAATTCATCGGGTCTTGCCAATCAGCCATTGTTGTTTCTCAATATATAAATATAAACACACACACACACACACACACACACACACACACACACACACACACACACACACACACACACACACATATTAATGAGCAAATTTCAGACAGTTTCCAGAAAAGCAACAGTTAGTTTTAAGGCAGGTATATACAGTAAAATATTTTCATCAATATACATAAATCTATAGAGTTCTGGTAGCTCTATATTCTTACAGAAAGTAAATGGTTTATACTGTAGAATGGAAAACATTGCTATAAAGAAATTAGAGTTCTCATATTTCTATACAAAACGATTTGCAAAGAGGTCAAAAATATAATGAAGAGTATAGTTGAGAAGTAAGTTCTAAAATTATGTGGGAGGCGAGATTGTTAGTATTGTATAGTAGGACAGAGTGGTAATAGCATATGATTGTGAGAGCAGGGTATAGGATTTGTTCTATCTAGGCTGTCTGTTCCAAATTGGTGTATCTGGAAGGTTTATAACTTAGGTGTACAAAAAATGCATTAGAGGGGTAGAGTGATGAATGGGGCAGTTACAAAAAAGAAGTAGTGTTTACGAGGGTTGTGAAAAAGGATATATTAATTCAAGTACAGGAAGAAAAAATTTAGCAACAGGTAATAAAACATTTGTGCTTTCACAAGAGGTCTCAATCTTGTGATGAATATGAACATGGCCAGGATTGTGTAATGTATTGCCTGGGCTGGATTTTGTAGCTTGAGAGTTTGTTAGTCATTTTTAGTTGTATGAGGATGGTATTCCAGAGTTTGAAGGTGACCATACCTCTCAACCTCTTATAGCAAGAAATCTGCAGAAAGCCATTAATAAAAGTTTTACAAAAGCTCAAAAATAGGGAAACGTAAATATTGCTCTTACAAACTTAGAAAGTTAATGTAGAAACAGTAACCTGATCTCTACCACGATGCAGTAAAGACACACTTAAAAGCTTTTGAAAGTCCAAAAGGCAGTTAACAAATATGAATATAGCACACTTGTAGTTAAAAGTCCATGAAGCAGTCAGACAACGTAGCAAAATTGTAGTAAAAAGCTCCTTTAATCCATAAAATAGTTGGTAACGGTAAGTTGATAGAATAACAGGTTTTACATTAGAATGAATCTTCTGAAGTATATGACGTCTGAAACTCAAATGTCTATCATTATTTTTTAACTTCACTCTTCAATGATTTGCTGTTAGTTTTCAGAAAACCACAATTTTATGAAAAACAGATCAAAAATATGAGGCAAAAATCTGGACATTTTGTGAAAATCAGTACAGTTGAGAGGTATATAAGAATAGAGAGTCACCTGTTGAATTATATGCCTTACTAGTGCTTAATAGTAATTTATCACCCGAACTATGGCTTCATGTAAGGGTGTTGGGAAACAGAGTATTTTTTTAATGCAGGGTATTTTTCAGGATAATATATCAGTTACCACACCATAACTAGCTGAGAGTATATTAGGTAGTTGTCAAGCTCTAACCAGCTTACCTGTTTTAAAGCTTGGCAGTGGAGGGTTTGGTGTGCAGTGCTGGTAGCAAATTTAGCTACTTTGTTGTAACAGGGGGCTAGTTTGGATTTTAGTGTAGAGCTTAGGTTTGTAAGGACAGGTGAGGCATGTAAGAGGGGTGGAAGCAAATAGCACGAGGCTAGTAGCTTGCTGGGTTTCTCAGGTATGGTTTAACACATTTCTGGTGATTTTTTAATTATTTGAAGAATATGTAGATCAAATTTAAGACTACCATCTGTTACAATATCCAGTAGTTTAGTATGTGGTACTAGCTCAGTTTCAGAATTATTTGTAGATATAACCAAGAAAGATTGTTTTTGATTTAGGTAATATTTTGGTATGAAGACTATCAGCTTTGTTTTATTGAGCTTAAGCTGCAAGTTTGAATTTTTTAGCCAGGCTTCAAATGAAGAAAAAGAAATTTGAGTGATTTCTTGGAGTCTGGATATTGTTGGGACTGTATATATCAAAGCTGAATCATCTACATATTGAACTATATTTGCTTGGTCTATGGCAGTGTGAAGCTTGTTTATACAATTATTGAAAAGAAAGGATCCTAAGAAAAAGCTCTGAAGGACATCTATGGTAATTAGTAGAGAAGAGGACAGGTCCTGCTGATATTTGCATGCTTGTTGTCTTCCAGATAGATAATTATATAAGGGAGGACTGAGAGAGACCAATAGAAGATAGTTCATGGAGTAGATATTAGTGTGATGCAGTGCCAAAAGGTTTGGATAACTTTTGGAGTATGGTTAACACCAGTTTATCACTGTTCTTATGCTGGTTTATAGTGTTGGTGAAGTGAAGGAGGGTGGTGATTTTACTGTGGTTGAGTCTGAAATCATGCTTCAAAAAGCAGATTATTTAAATGTATGTGATTTTGAAGCTGACATTATATAGGTTTTTCATGTATATGTGATAGGGGAAAGGATTGCCATGAGCCTGTAGTTATTAAATTGTGTAGATGTGCCACCTTCTTGTAAATGTTTAATAAAGGATTTTTTTCAAGATAGGAGGAGCATATGTTTTGGATGGGTCTATATTATAAACACAAAAGCTCAAAATAGTGAATACATCTACACTGACACATAAAGGTCGATGTACAAAAAGAGCAAAATACGTAATCAGTGAAAATGAAAACGCTGAACGTATTTGCTTGGCCAGCAGGGTGATCATGGGGATGAGGAAATATATCCTTTTCCCCACTGTAGTGCGGTCTTGGAGTTGGTATATTTAAGTAGGGGGGGAGTGGGGGGTGCAGGGGGGCTTGCCTCCCTGCAAAAGTGTGTTAATTTAATTTTATTTAGTTAGTTTGAGCTTACCTACATGGCGCTGTTGATTGACGAACTACGTTTGGCATTTTCATTTTCACTGATTACATATTTCGCTCTTTTTGTCCATCGATCTTTATGTGCCAGTGTAGACGTATTCGCTGTTTAGAACTTTCATGTTTATAATATAGACCCATTTTGGATATAGAGCTATTTATCAGTACAGAGACTGGAAAAGCAATTACATCGGCAGCCATTTTAAGTGGTCCAAGGAGAGTCTATGAACAACAAAAAAAAAAAATGTCATCAAAATTCTCAGTTTTAGTGTTGATGTGCTATCGCCCATTAAAGCATCACAAAAGAAGCTCTATTATAGAAGACATGGATCTGTTGAAAAATCAGTAGGTCACAAAACACAGAGAAGAGTTAAAAGCATCTTCTGGCATCAAGGCAATAGTATTTCTGTAACTATGTCTTACAGTGTATCTTTCTGTGTCTTTTTTTCTGACAGAACATCATATATGTTTACTGATATTAACAACTTCCATTGTCAAGATAAATATTTAAACAATGTTATACAAGAACTGCTTTCACAAATAAGCTTTACTAAGGACTGTTTATGACTGCTGAATCACATGACTTTCTTCTCCACCAGCTCTTATTCACTTAAAGGAATATGATCTCACAAGTTAGCATATGCAATAAAAATATGAGAAGGCAACATCATTTTTATTCAAGATTTCTGATTATAAAATTCTAAGAAGGAATCATAGACACATATTCCGGTACAATGAGAAGCCTTTCTAAGAAGACATTGAGCAAGAAAAAAATGCCCATGACAATGAAATACCCAGTGTCAGTTGAGATTGCTGAGGAACTGGTACCCGCTAATGATGTTGTGTCTTTCTTCAGATGCAAGTATAAATAAAATGTATTCATGTGGAGCTTTTCTCCCTGGGCCTCCACTGAAAATGGGTCCTTGACCCATTCGGACTTTCCTGGTAAACAAATGTTAAATAAATAAATAAATAATGCCTAATGTTACATATTATAGACCTGTTCAACCTCAATATGAGTGCCACAATGGGTGTCCCCTGAAAAGAGGCCTTTCACCTAGTAGTACTAACTTAATCAACAAACCATAAATACATAAATATTCATTGCTTGTACAATCTAGTGATATTTCATGGTTACAGTAAACCTATTTAAGACGTCCGCTGAAATTTAAACTGTTTGTGCTTTATCTGCCATTAACAGAATCAGTACACAAATTAATTCTATTGTAGATACCTAAGTCCACAGGTAATTACTGCGCTTACAGTCCAGGGGAACATTGAGGACCAATGTCTGGTTAAGTGACTTGCTCAAAGTCACACAGTAGGCAACTGAGGACAAATGTCATTAACTATATCACAATGTATGGTATTACTGTATCTAGTGCACAGTAAAATTAACTGCTATACTTTCTGAAAAGGGGATGATGCAGGAAATAATTATGTTCCTTTAAAAATGGCTATTTTCAAAGTAAAATACCAGAATGTAAAACATTCATGTGTTAATGTTTCTTGTACTGTGTCACATTTGCATTGCTGAAGTATATACGCTGACTGCAGATCATCTTCTATCCATTACCATTTTTTTATTTTGTATAAAATTCCAGATATCAGGGCAACATCATTTGCTATTAATTTACTCTGGCTCTGTTCTATTCTTTTCAAATAACTAGGCTGTGTGAGAAGACATTGTGTTCAAATCATCCAAAAGAAGAATTTAAGACATTAAAATAGGTTACAATGACAAATAATTTTAAGAAAAGAAGGAGTGGTTTAATTATGGTAGTGGAAGTAAGTTCATTCAGTAGATGGGAATTAAAACTTACATCAGACTAAGATGTGATTGCTGACGTGTTGTATAGAAAGCAGCAACTATGGTATCAGACAATGCCCATGCTGGGATCTTTGTTATTTAGGAAAGGAAATTCTACTCTTACTGAAAACAAGTTGGAAGGTAAAGCTGCAATTTTAGTCCATGTGCACATGCAACAAATCTGGTGTATATATCAAGAGTTATTAATATTCCTTTTGTGATTAAGAAATAAAATAAAACTGTACACCTGAAATATTAAAATATTCCTTCAACATATAATAGAAAGTACAGTTGAATGTGTGTGTGTGTGTGTGTGTGTGTGTGTGTGTGTGTGTGTGTGTGTGTGTGTGTGTGTGTGTGTGCGTGTGTGTTTATGCATGCGATACCTAATATAAACAGAAATTGCAGTTTTTTCCCTCCCCTACCATTCCCTATTTAACTACTCCTGGCCATCTGGCTACATATCCTGAACCTTACTGACTTTCCCAGAATACCCCTATTCACCCCTTTGTGGACAATCTGCGCATGAATCTTTGTTGGTTGGCCCATCTGACTTCATGTGAAGCCTGATGGCTAGTAAGTATTAAAGTCTAGGTTGCAAGTCCTTGAATAAATTAGCTGAGTGCAGGAAGCCCTTATTCTGTACTCATTAGGTCATAATCCTCAATATATAGAGCAACATGCAATGAGCGCATATCCCATTTATTCTTTTTAGCATGTATGACACCTAATAATCAGAAAAGGTCACACAGACAGTAACTAATCCCTCTCCAACCACAGAATATGAAACTTCATCTTGGCTTCCTCAACCTTTTCCTTCCAACTGGTCCTCCAAACAAGGTGGGCCTATTCTGAGCCTGATCCAAAGCAATGCAGACTGATTCCTGAACACTGTGTCACTGGGCCAGCTGATGACTTACAACTTTTATATGCAATATTGCTAACAAGACTCTACCAGAAAATGAAGAACACGATCTTCAAAAAGCAGTTCAGCTTAAAGCCCTGTTACATCGGGTCTATATTAAATAATCAAACTTTCAAAAGTTTAAGTGTCATATGGTCGACACCATATGATCGAACTTTTAAAAGTCCGAAAAGCTAATAAAAAAAAATAAACTATACAAATAACCTACCTGAATGTTTTAAGCAGGGGATCAAGCCCCCCTGCATCCCCCCACACCCCCGCTCATTAAATATATCAACTCCAAGATAGCACTACAGTGCAGAAAAGGGAAGTCTTCCCATTCCTTGCTGTACACAAATCTCTGTTAGAACATTCAAACTTTCAAAAATTCGATCATATGGTGTTGACCATATGACAGTCAAACTTTTGAAAGTTTGATCATCCAATACAGACTCGTTACATCAGGAGTTGCTATCCTTCATCTCCACGAAAGCATTTGATAAAAAATACTACTTTCCTCTTTTAAGAATTACCAGTATTCTCTGTACAAATGTTTTGATATTTGAGGCAGGAGTCTAAAACTTCTGTGGCAGGGTAGTCTGATTTCATAACATCAAATACTTTTCAGAGAAGCAGAACCCAGTGACATTGTTTGTTAAATTATATTAAGAACTGAAGGTGTTATATGTTTTGCAAAGAGTAAAAGATTCAAGATAAGCAAGATGGATAGAGAAGCTCTGTATTATAAAATAACTGTCTGATGAAAAGAAGTTAAAAATGACTTCTGCTGCCCTATAACAATGAGATATTCTGCAGTAAAATATGTAATGGGAACATTTCTGAATTCCATTGACCTTGTTTCTACAAGGGGTATCAATTGATTAATTGAAGACTTAATGACTGGGCAGCTTTTTATATATAACCTTTGAAGAAAACATTAGAAAAGTATTATACTTGTGAAAAAAAATTATTTTCTAGAAATGTAATGACACAAACATAGTGTGTTACTCAATATACCATGCATTTGGCTAGGTTACTCAAGCAACTGGATGAAACTTCAGAACTGTCTACAACTCAAACTTGTTAGATTGGCTGGTGCACATATGCTGTTATAAGATAAGAGCATGTCAGGGGGAATCTATGTATTTGTGATATTAAGTCCAATTCTTTTCTTGGAAGTGCTTCTAAAGTGTGTCACTGTAAAAGCTCATTAACTACTTTGCATGTTCCACCATGTCACAAATCATCGACTGTGGGAAGAAAACAGACATTGATTAAGGTTATGCTTTTTCCCAAGTTATTATTCAAGTCCATATTGATCATTAAATTCTCAAAATAGGGCATCAGTAAATTGGCCATCATCTGTAACAAGTTAGCCAGGTTTTCAAATCAAATACTCTTTCACAGCCATTACTAATAACTAAATAATCATAACCAGTCATAATTAATTATAACCAATCTCTAAAGACTTGCCTGACTTACCTTATAAAATTAAATACAATACTTTCAGGCCTGCTTTGTGCCTAGACTACAGATCAAGAATGACATGTTGCATGCCCAGCCCAGGCTGTGATGAATATTACAAAACAGTATGATTATTACATTATAAACAGAAAATACAATGCAGCTGCAAGATATCAATGGTACAGAAATGAGTACTACTACGTTATACACAAATTCTCTATGATAGTATTTTATACAAGTATAATCAGAGGTGAATACATTGGATTGTTTACCAATTAAAAAAGGAACAAGTAGAGCAATATCAGGAAATTATATGGGAGTGCGATGTTAGTGGGGGGAAGTAAATAAGGAAGGGGTCAGCAGTGGCTGAAGAATTATATGCATATTTACAAGGTGTTTGCTCTGTTGTGTGTTAGTGAGGGGTATAGAGGTGGCAATGAAAAGGATGATGAGTAGGTGAGGTAGGAGATTTAATTAGTCATGTGACATGACCTGCCCAATTACAGTTACATTTAAACTTCTCTTGCAGGCAGTATTTGTGTTGGGCATCATTAGTTAGAGTATGATTACATTTCAGTTATTTTCTCCGGTAGAGATTGCCACAGCTTGGCTGCTAGGACTGAGAAGCTGTGACCAGTACAATAAGTTTATTAGTGGGTGTTTGGTTTGTATCTCCTGCTTTCACATGGTTCTGAAGTTTAAGTGAGGGGTGGGTGTGATCGATTTCATGATGGGTTATGATGGGATGTCTTGGTTAAGCAATTTGCAGAGTAGAGAGCATAAATGGAGGTGTGATCTGCCTATATAAGCAGCTATTTCACTTTTGATAGAGAATATAGAGATGTTCCACATGTGGAAAGTTAGCAATGAAGTAGCAGGTTTTGTAACAGATCAGTTTAAGTTTTGTTGTAGTTTTGCATGAGACTATGCCAAAAGATAGTAAACAAATTCCAGTTGGTTGAATATGACTCCTTTACCTATGGGTAGCTCTGTCAGGGGGAGAAAGAAATTGGGGTAATTTTTCTGTGATTTTTAACTATGTCTGGTTTATGACTGGTGAGAAAATGCACACCAATTTGTCTTGTTTCCAGCTTTACTAGGCTTTATAATGAAGTTACATAATTTGTTTAAGCTCTTTGGTTAGCCAGTCTGTAATAGAGCATTTAAAGCTTCTGGTAATTAAAGAGAAGTAAGTGTTTTGAAGTTAGAAAATAAATGTTATGAGCTATTTAGTTGCTGTCTTTGCATCTGTAAAGTTGAGTATGGGAGACCACTCTATATCTGGTTTATGTGAATGGAGTTTGTAGAGGTTCTTTGAATATTTCAGTCTAAATGAGATCAACTTTGAAAGGCGCTTCATTTTGATTTGAAGGATTTTTTATTTTGATGTGAAAGGTTACAGAGCATGATCACTGAAGGCAGGGTGTGGGTGGTAATGGAGGTGATGTTAGCTGGTGTGAGGTCATTATGATGGTGAATGAGAGTATGGTGGTTAGTTTCACAGTTGGGTCTGGAAGGTTCATGTACTTCTATTACAGGAATTCAGATATATCTTGGGAGGTAGAACCCAGATAGTTTAGTCTGAAGTTCCTGAGTATATGGTATGTTAGCCATAATGTTTTGTATTAGAGTTTAGAATCTGACTAAGGAAAAGGGTCATGAGAGGTAAAGCAGTGTAAGTCGCACAACAGGTAGCACACTTGTCTTTAGTGCAGAAGGATACAAGTTACATTTTACAGCAGGTAGATCTATTGCTAACACTGTAGTGCAGTATACGTGGGGGTGCTACTCTTCTGAATGTGCCCAAATGTTTTATATATGGTTGAGCTAACATGTACGGAGGCTGTACCATTTGAAGAGATAAGCCCATGAACAGAGCACACATTGACTAGAAGCTGTGATCTCCATGCATTTGCTAATGCTCTTCTGTAGGGGTACACACAAGACAAATTAATAGCAAATGTTTCACATTTGTTTGAAGAACCAGTTACATAAAAAATCTGTGAAGAAAACTGTAGAGCAATAAGGAGAAACAAAAGTGCATACTGCTATGGCAGCTGATGCAATTGTGAGATAATAGTTTCAGCAGCACCAACTAAACCATCTAAAGCCACTCAAAGTAATTGTATTTACAGAAGTTTTGTATATGAAACCTTAGCAGTTACCAAATACTTTATATTTTACAAGAAATTATCAAATCAAATGAAAATGTTTTGCAGTGGACTTCCAATTATATCACCAATTGTTTAGCAGTCTAAGTTAAAATCTCCTGGGTCATTACCTTACTTAAAAATATACCTTTAGAATTAGGGGTGAAATGTGATATCGTTGCCACTTTTGTTAGCTTGAATAGGAAGAAATTAAATATGCTATACATTCATGCAAAAATTGTTGATTTGTTAAAATCTGCAATAAAATAAATGGATACTCAAACCAGGCAGCTTTCTTACAAACTCAAAATGTTAAGCAGCAAAACTCCTCTGGAAACCAAATGCAGTCAAGAAAGAAAGTAGCTGAAAAGATAATGTCATAAATATTCTAGTTCATTCAAATAGAAAATTACTGAAAAGATTAGAGTATTGTACAAAAAAAACATAAATGCTTTTGTTCCCCATTACTCTGTGTAGAACTGCATCAGAAGTAAAATTCCTTCAGGCACACTCCTTTTTACACAATTAATGAAATAATTGAATAAGTCACATGATCTTACTTTGTCCAAGTAAAACTTTCTTCAGTAAAATTAAAATATGTACTACCTTCCCCCAGGAAAGCAATGGTTTCAACACATGCAAAGGGACGTGTACCCTTAATTAATTGTAGAAAAAAATCTTAACTTTGAAATGTACGATGGAATGGTAAAATAATGAATATTACCCTAAGTTCCAATTATTCTAAATTTATATATAGAATAAGTAATGGACTGTATACATGAAAACCTGCCTCCCTAAAACTAAAAAAAAGTCTTAATAAGATAATGCATTATATGTAATGTAAATATGCCAAAAATTATATATTGAATATTTAAAATAAATTAATTTGATTTAATTTAAAATAGTCTAGCCTAGGATGAAAAAAAGCTGCTGTTCAAGTCAAATGGTTTAAAAATAAAATGCACAAACAGGATATTACAGTTTTTCAGCCATTAATTTCAGTCCTGGTATAATCTTCACTGACTCATTGATCTCAAGAGGAACTGTAGAATTTAACTGTAACTGCCAATATAGTTCCTTGTACTCGATAGAAGTTTCCCAAGATTCTCCCCTTATGTCCTTTTCGACTATTTCTAAGCTACCAAATATATTTTTTGAGCATTTTATGGACCAGAGAGTGTTTGTAGAGGGCATTTTTAATATTACTACTACTGATGTTGCAATAATGCTCATACACTCTTTTCTTAAGAGCCCCCTCAGTCTTGCCAACATAAAAGGTATCACGATCCACACATACTGTAATCTACACTAAACCCAAGGTATTAGAACTGCCATATTGCAAGATTAACTTGCAGTTCCCTCTGACAATAAGAGTGCATTTTCCAAAATATATTACAGTAGGAACAACATCCACATTTAAAAGCTCCTCTAACTTGTTTCCCCTCAAACCTCCTGTTTAAATTACAACTAATCTCATGTATGAATTGAGATTTATCACCTTATAAATTGTAAACATCATCATCATTCACCTTAAACATACTCCAGTATATGGTGATATGAACTCAAAGTGCTCCTTCAGCAATTAAACTTCCCACTCCAGTGGATCCAAAGGTCTGAGCTGCAAAAACGTTTCATTTGTTACTGGATTAAAAATGCTATTCCACTTTAAAAACTGTCAACTACTGTATGAAAGAATGAATAGAAAATCCAGGTACACATAGATAATGTAGCTTTGTGTGATCTCTGACTTGAGGAACTTGAAAAGCAAATCATCAATAAAAGCAGATGATCTTGCAAACCATTTGAAAATATCAAATATCAATAATACAAGTCTTCTATTTGTCAGAATAAATAGAAGCTATTGATATGGCTATTTCTTTTCAGAGTTAATGTCTTAAATACTTAACTTATTCTACTGTCACTGCAAACTCAATGAGTAAGCAGAATTCTTAAACCTATAAATAGACCTGTTTTAATTCCAGAATGCATTTTGTAATGATAAAGCATTTATATTTCATGACAAAACAAAAAGTATTCTAACCTTGGTATCAAAATGTTATCATATTTCAGGACCAGAATATTATAGGGTATCAACAGTACCCAGCGCTATTATATCAAAAATAAACTAAATTATCTACCTATTATAGCCATGAAAAAGCATGCAACTATTACATTTAAATGTTATCTAGCTGTAATAAATCTTTCTTTTCTTAAACCTTAAGTATCAGGCCTTTTCATCTAACAGAGGGGGTATGAGAAGACCAAAGATAGTGTGCCATCTAGTATTGAAAGATTCTTCAAAAGACTGGTTGACCAGAAAAAAAAATAATTTGACAGACAAAAAAAATGCCATTAATTCTGCATTATAAGCAAAATTAGTGAAGATCTCTGTGACTGCTGATAGTCTATAAATTATACAGGGTCATTAAACTAACTTTTTATAATTTTGAATTTACCTTTGCTTTGAAGATCACTCAGATATTTCGAGGGAATTCTATGCAAAACTACTTTCTGCATATAATAACAATGTTGTAGCCCATGTAACACCACAATTACCCTCTAAATAGGGAAAAAAATATAACATAATTAAAAATGTCTCTAACACAAGGTTCGATATTAACAGTGCTTATGGGTGCTTAGATGCCATTAGCAGAAGCTTGTTAATGACACTTAAGTTGTGCTAATTGTAGGGTCTTGTATAGACTAATAATAGACAGGGCTGGTCAGCAAAGAACAGTAGCCAAAGGTGAAACAGGTTTCAAAATCTATTAGATGCTTTGCTTTGCCATACTTATAAACAAAACATAAAGTACCTAGCAGATGAACACTTTCTTTCTGCCTACTGTCTGACAGCATTAAGTACTTTTTGAACTTTCAAAGTCTTTGAAAGCTGGTAAAATACTTTATATTCCTAACTTTTTTTATAACTGGTACTACATTTGACAGATAAAGCACCATGCATAACAAAGAATTATAATCAGGTCTCTGATCACTGCCAGATTTATACATTCTTGAAGTGGATGCTAAGATTCACCTCTGAAGCTTCATAATCAAGGTGAATGTTTTTCACATCCATGTCTCAAATGAATAATAATTTAGTTATGATCAAAGACCCAATCAAAATTCTTTGTTAATAGTTTCTTGACAATTTAATTTTCAATACATTGTTTAATATAAATATGCCGATTATAGTTTTATTCTTATTTTTCTGTGAACTATAAGTTTTTAACAGGAACAATGACAGACAGTTTTATTAAAAGTAAAATTTCATGTCCATAAGCTAAAATCCTGTATATAAATGATTATTAAGTGCAAGTTGTAATCATTATTATCAATCCATTATAATCCTCAGTGAATCTATATAGGACCAAAATTAGATTGGATTATAAATTCAAGACATTGAATAAAAGGGTTCCTATTGTGTTATCGCAGATGCATTTTGTCAAATGCGTCTTGATCGAACCTAAAAGAATGAAAAGACAAAATAACAAAGCGACTTTTCAGTGAATTCTTTCCCTGGGAAAGAATTTGCTTGGCCATTTTTGGTACTTTGCCGTTTTTGGCACTGTAGTGTGATTTCAGAGTTGGTATATTTAAGCAAAGCCCCCCCCACATTATGTAATGTTTTAAAGTTGTTTTTTTTTTATTTTGGAACAGCGATTTTTTTTCCCTTGGAAAAAAATCACTGTTCTGAGGTTTCGACATTGTAATCTTTTGCTTATATGGGGTTAATTAATTATCGTTCGCTTTTGTAAGCATGCGATAATATAATATAGACCCAAATAAAACCAATAGCTTTTACATAATAAACATAAGAAGATATTAAAGTGGTCAGCAGGTGTTCTGACCTACATGTAAAATCCTATGAAATGCCATGTTTTCCTGTTTTTGAATATCTCAGTTTGTTGAACTGTATAATATTTTCAAAGAAAAACTAATTCCTTGTTTAGAATGTTCTTGACAATGGATTTTAATAATTTGTTCTTTGTCTGAAAAGATTACAATTTTAAGGAAACCTGCAGAGAAATATAAACAAATGTTTTTTTTTTTTTTCTAAAGGTAGGAGTTGCTTCAATTGTAACTGAAATCTTTTGTGCCATCAGCCATGTATTTCAGAAGATTATAGGCTTGTCTGTCAAAATAAGACATGACACAAATGCAATTCAATTATTAACATGACCACATCATAATAAGCATTTAATTGTATTACATTAAATTATTTACATCATATTAGATAATGGGGTGAATGTACAATGCTACCCTATTGGTGAAGGAAAATTTTCCAACATGGTATTGATATACAGGTAAAGTTTGTATTAAACACGTCTGTGGCTTCATGACAGCATATTAATTCACGGTGAAGAATGGATGGAAAAAAAAAATAAAACAAACCACTGCAATATCTTGGTTATGCTCACTAAATGTGGATTTATTTAGTGAGTATAAAACTAAATAAAAAAATAAAACAGCATTAATGAAAATAACTGCAGCTGTCAAAGGACCAGGCTCCCTATTATGCTGTCTCAGATGCAGGTTGTTGAATGCATCTTTGTTGAACTGAAAAGAGCGAAAAGGCAAAATAGCGAAGTGGCTTTTCAGTGAATTCTTTCCTTGTGAAATAATTTGTTTGGCCGCTTTCACTAGTTTGCCTTTTTGGCACTGTAGTGCGATCTCGGAGTTGGTATATTTAAGTAGGGGGGTGTGGGGGGCACAGCCCTCCACGTTGGGGGGGGGGGGGTGTAATGTTTTACAGTTTGTTTGTTTTTTTTTTGTTTTTTTTTTGTTTCGGAACAGTGATTTTTTTCCCTTGGAAAAAAATTACTGTTCTGAGGTTTTGACATTGTAAGCTTTCACTTCAATGGGGTCGATTATGTGTCATTCACTCTTCTGAGTGTGCAATATCATAATATAGACCCAAAGGATCCGTTATCTCCCTTCTATTTGCTAAGCACATAGTGAGCACTTGTGTGTGTGCATGCATGTGAGCACAGGTGTGTGTGTGTGTGTGTGTGTGCGAGTGTGTGTGTGTGTGTGTGTGTGTGTGTGTGTGTGTGTGTGTGTGTGTGTGTGTGTGTGTGTGTGTGTGTGTGTGTGTGTGTGTGTGTGCGCATGCATGTGTGGTTGGGTGGTATGCTAATGAAAATAATTGTAGTGTGATGCAAGGGCAGACGTGTGAGGAACAGTATAGCCTGTAATGAAAAGTACAAGCTGGTACCCCAAGAACCTGGCAGTGACATCATTAACATTACTGAAAACTCAGGAGCTCACTGCATGGAGGGGATAAACAGTACTTCAGCATTTTGGAAATGTTCTTGGCAAGTCCAATGTGTTGTTAACAGTTTAGAAACAATGGATTACTTTTTTGCTGCCAATAGAAGCCTGAGATAAGAAACTTAATATCCCTACTGAGGAGTTGCTAGAGGAAGGATTGCAGGATGTGTCAATGGAAAAACTTAATATTGTTTCACTGGTATTAACTATCAAAAGGCATACTTTTGCTAATATATCTGAAAAAGCCCATAGTAACTAGGTATCTCCTTTTAATATAGCAGATAGGACTTATAACATTTTCCTATTTCTAAGAACTAAGTGAAATAATTCAAATTCTGGAATGGGCCAACAATTTGTTTTACAAAATGGATATCCATAGTCAAGCAGTAGTTGTTTTACAAAAATCTATCACTGGAAATTATAGATTTGAGAAATACTAGACTGGGCTTCAAAAAACAATTTAAGCAATGAATCAGCAATTTGAAAATATTAAACAAGGTTTTTCAATAATGCAGCAGGGTTTACATGTTCTAAATACAAAAGTAAATGGCTAAGAAAGATGTACACCTTCCACAAATGCACCTAGTGCCTTGTTCCAGAACTTGTAATATTTACCTGTTTGCCATTCAAGAACATTGGGACTTACAACACTCATTGTTACACTTAGCCTATTTAATTTTGTCCAGTTTATCCCATATAAAACTGCCTGAGGTTGCTTCTACATTCCATATTAACATTACAACTTTTGCTAGACTCCCTAAAATGGGTTTGGATAGGAGTGTAATGATTAAATTTCTTTCATTAGTCTAAAAGAACACTGTCCCTAAATAAACTTTTAAGATTGGAAAGGGCCTTCTGAAACATGCATCTGTTTATTTTTATCAGAGTTTCCCTTGGATATTGTTAGAAAAAAGTCAGTTGTTTGCTAGTATCAGAATCATTTTGCTTGCATAATGAATCCAGTTCACATGTCTTTACTGCAACCTTGCAATTTAAATACAAATGCAAACACATTTATATTTTCTTTTCAGTCAACTAAGGGCATTGAAAATTAATTATTTTTAATATTGAATCCTTTACAATATGCCACCATGCCTTAATGTTCCAGATGTGTTTTGTGTGTGTGTGTCTGTGTGTGTGTGTGTTGCTGTAGAAGGATGTTACAGTTTTCATTTTATATTACTAAGTTAATATATGTTGCTACTTTGAAGACTATCTCAACCACTGCATTAAGAGCAACCAACTTTAGTTTTTGCATTGCATGACTATCTCTATAACATAATTGTAAGAAAGTTTGTCTGTTAAGAAAGCTGATGTTTTAGCAAACAAAAGGCACACTCCTGCTTTATAGGTAACCTCTAACAGTAGCATGTTAAAAAAGTGTTGGTATACTATTTCATAAGCAACATTTGCAGGTAATTGATTTATTCAAGGATGGTAACATACATATTTTATTACTTAAACTTAAAGGTTGTGGTATTACCTTGATTTTGGCTTCAGCATATGCAGCATTTGAAAACTTTGATAATTTAATTTTCTTTAAGATGTGACTTAAATCCTTCACTTGACATATATGAATGCTTTAGCTTGAGATTATAACTCAGTATTAGATCTTATATCTGTTTTCATGCTGATGGACATTCTAGCAATGATCATTTTCATGTTTTCTGGTCAAGTCCTTGTGTTAAAATGCTTAAGACATTTATACACAATAAAGCTAACAAATACATTTTAATTAATTTTCTGAAAATTTTATTTTACAGCAGAATGTTTTATCCTTTTGAGCTTTGCTATTGATAAAGTTAAATATGCCCTATTACATATTGCAGCCCATTAGCAGAGTTATCAGATGCAACTGAATAGATCTAACTAATGTAATGTCTCAGAAATATTGTAATACCATGCTCAACTGTCTTAGGAGGCAATTTACAGATGTGGAAAAACATGGGTATTCCTCTGTTTGTTAATTACAACTAAATCTTAATGAGAGATTATCATTATTCACTATATGTTTCATGTATTTATATATTATCACTTTTTCAGTATATGTTATACTATTCATTATATTTTAATTATATCACCCTATTCTAGTTATATTCAGCCTAGATATTTTGTACTTAGTTATTATTTCAATGTTTGTTATGGTTTCTTTATTTTGTTCTTTTATAAAGAATTTTACAAATTGCTTGCATATGTTGATTATCTTAAAATCAATAAACAGATTATGTCAAACGTGAAGTCCTATAAAAAATAAGAAGCTTTCCTCAAAATATTATACAGAAACAAGTCATTATAAGTTGCAAAGTCAGTTTCTATTGTGTCATGGTTTGGTGGAAGCTTGGAGTTATATAGATGCTCATTATTCCCACTTAGGTTTAGAATCTTAGAAATGTTCTAGAATAGCTTTTTTGTTTTGTTTCCTGAGCTGCTGTTATATTTGGTTGTCATCTGCTATCATTCAAGATTTCTGTCAGACCACTCTATGCTCACATTTGATTGTCACCTAAAGAAGTCCACCCAGATTAGTTTCAATGGAAATATTATTAATGCAAATTTTAATGATTGCTCATAGATGATTAAATAAAGAAAAAAAGTGTTTTGAGCCTGTGATAGTCAGCAAATAGTCCATTTCAACTGTAATTGAACTACATTTAAGCCTTCTATATACTCACTATTCAAATGTTTGACAGAAGATTTATACTATCAACATGCTCATTTAAATGAACCCATAAGATCAGTTAGACACATTTAAAAAGGTAGTTTTGGTTCATTTGGATAAATATATGAATTTGAAGAACACCAGATTAAGACTGTTTTGTTTCTATGCAAAACATTAATCTCCTCTCTATAGGCAAAATCACATCACTGCATTTATACTGAATAGCATGGACAACTGTATTCATCAGTTCTAACAAGGAAAAAAGAAATAAATTATATTTGTGGAATAATGATGGGGGGGTTGAAGTGATTATGGAGCTGAAGTAAATACTTAACTACTTCTCTGATTATTTTCAACAAATTGTTACAGATTTTGGTCAGTTCAGAATTGATGACCATTCACAATTTTTGTACAAAAATGTTGATCTGCCAGATTATTCATATTCAGTGCTTTCAGTGGTTTAAGAATAACTGTGTTGGGGCAAGAAGCCAATTAAAACACAGACCCAAAATAAATGTAAAAGCTTTAGGGCCTATCCAAAGATCAAACTGCTTCTTAAATTAATATAACAATTCAGATTGCCAAACAAACAAAGGAATCCTATTCCAGAAACATACCATAGAATGTGATAGGGATTTGGATTTATAGGCAGTCCTAGTTGTACCAGTTTTAAAGGAATAATTAACTCCTCTGGTAATGCAACTGGAGTCCATAACTTCAATTTTTGGAAATAAGTATAGCTCTTCATAACCTAAAGCTCAAGAGACTAAACACAATTTGCCTTGCAAGAACCTATGGTTAGCAAAAAAGATGATATAGATATTCTAGTTTTGCATAGTACGCAAGACATTTCACCTCAAAAAATCTCTTATAGGTTCATAGGTAGGTACTAGGCTATCAGCCCTGGGGCCTATATAAGCCTAGCCTAAAAGGTTTCCTGGCTTTCACCACCCAAGAAAATTATTTCTATTCTTTTATTTTATTATTCTGTTATTTTCCTCATGGTGAACATTCTCTGGATTCCACCCAAGGGTAATAGGTCTCCTTTATTATATGTACAAAATAGAATATTATATTAATTGATAGGCTTGGCATATGTAATAAATAACATTTTAGCACTTCCATATTATTTGTAGCAATGTTCTATAACTTTAAGTTATTTGGTTTTAATAGCTTTAAGCATGAGATCTAAATTTAAGATTGTTGCAAATGCAAATTCCCGAGTCTTTGTATTCTGACTAATTATAGAGGTGCATAGATTCTAGTTTCACATTAACAGCCATATTAAATTTGCCATATTGAAGAACACCACATTTTTCTTATTAATTTTTAAACCATTCTTTTTTATCCAAAATACTACTTTACTCAAGCACATATTATATTATCTAAGTCCCTTGATGTTGTCATCACATATCCAAATTTAATGTCACCTGCATATTTTGCCATTCAAATGGAAGGTGATTTTGGTATCAGACAGCAAATTATACTAAATAGCATAAAACCCAATACTGGACCATATGGGACTCCTCTGAGCACCTCAACTCAGTTTGATCAATAATTTTTAACTCTATCATTTTGCATTCTTCCACAGAGCCACTTGGAAACCCAATGACTAATATATAGGTTTGTCAAATTTCTGTGCATTGCTTCAGTGATAGCATTCCCCCGGATTCTCAAAAGCTTGTACGGCGTGCAAGATTGGTGCAGGAGCTCAAGTAGGCAATATGTCCACCATATGATCTAGGAACAGCCTGTGAGGGCATGCATGAGCGCTCCTGCACTAATCCTGCATTGACTAGGCCCTGGTATGCAAATCACCCCATTTGCAGGAAAAATCTATGCAAATGAGGTGATTTTGCAATCTAGGAAGCTCGCAACAGTCTGTGCAGGACTAGTGCTAACTGCAGAAATGTACTCGGTTAGTAACCGAGTACATTTCTGCAAAACCCAAAATGGAGCTGTGACAGCCCCAAATAAAGGCTACATATAATGTAGTAAGCATGCCAATGGCCAAGTATAAGGCCATTGGCATTGCAAACAAAAAAAAAAATAAAAAAAATCAACTTTTATATTTTTTTAACCGATTGTGGCTGTTTAAGCGTAGGGCAGTGGCACGCAAATGGGATCGGGAGGAAAACAATAAAATAAACCTAAAATAAGCAGTCTAACTAAAATCACTATTCGGCCATGCAAGTCAATGGCAGGCAGAAGACAACCTGGCCAGTGAGTAGTGGTTGCTAAGGGGGGAGGCTCAGTGTGAGATATGTAACTATGCATTAGCAGGCAATCCTATGAAAATGAGGGGAGGGATAATGAATACCAGTTTTCCCCAGCATGTGAGTCAGGTCCCAACAGTGTAAGAGTAGGAATAGCTTGGTGCAAGCCTAGGAGGCAGGTGACATCATGGGGGTGTGTGCCAGGCATACTGTAAGTGGATTGGAGCCCTGTGGCTCGGGTATACTCGGGTATACTCCTAGCTTAGCACAGTGTGTCTAAACCTGTTCAGCACTCTTGCAAACATAAAAATAATAAAAAACAGTCAACAGAGAAAAAATCGATGGTCTTCCACTTTTAATACACCAACAAACCCAGAAATACCAAATGACAAATTTCTCAACAAATTTACCAACAACTAATGGGTGTAGCAATGGGAGCCAAATGTGCCCCAGTATTTGCTAATTTAGTATTACTTGCCTGGGAGGAATTATACATTTTTCCATCTGAATATAAAGACAAGATACTGTCATACAATAGATTTTTAGATGACATATTAATATTATGGAAAGGGGATGGAGCCTCTATTATAGAGTTTATTGACTATTTAAACACTACAACAGAGTTTTTAAATTTACACATGTATGGCACAATGAGGAGATTCATTTTTTGGATATAACTATCAAAAAAACAAGTCAAGGTTTATGTAGTAACATTTATAGAAAGGAATCATATTCCAACTCATTACTACACTTTGATAGTTGTCACCCCTATCACCAAAGGAAAGGCATTATTAAGGGCCAAATGGTGAGAACATCTAGATTGGTCAGTGACAACTCAACGTTTAAAAATTAATTATACAAGTTAATCGGAATGTTCTTGGACAGGGGTTACCCGCTCAAACTATTATTAAACATCAAAAGAGAGATTATGAGAAAAAGGGAAACCTGTTACATCCCCATTATACGGAACACGGCACCTGTCACAAAGAGTGAGAATAACTTAGAAAAGTTAGGTGCCAATCTTATACTTAAATATAATGGTAGAGCTCAGGAATTGGTGACAAGTTTGAGAAATGCCTGGAAGTTTTGTCTTAGTGACAACATTAAAGTTATTTTAGGACCTGAACCATCAATAGTTTATAGTAGAGGGAACAACATAAAGGGTATACTTGAAAGAGAAATTAGCACTGGAAGAAAATCTTGTATGAAGAAATGAGCCTTGTGTAAATATTGTAGATATATAAGTGAGGGACCATACTTAATGTGTTTATGGTTTTAAATATACAATTCCATGTCCATGGATATGTAATTGTAACACCAAAAATATTGTTTATGTTGCTTCATGCATTTCATGTGATGGATTTTATGTGGGTAAAACCATTAGGAGGCTGCGTGACAGAATTTCAGAACATCTGAGATGTATTAATAGAAAGGATGAACATAATGCACTTTTTTACATTCAAAAATGTGTAAGAATTTTAAGAAGTTTACATTCTTTATTATAGGCCGGGTAACCATGGGTTAAAGGGGTTG
Organism: Protopterus annectens; assembly: GCF_019279795.1. Taxonomy (NCBI): domain Eukaryota; kingdom Metazoa; phylum Chordata; order Ceratodontiformes; family Protopteridae; genus Protopterus; species Protopterus annectens. The sequence continues at coordinate 837,001,377 of NC_056731.1, forward strand.
TGATATCAACAACAAATTTGGAGCTCTAGAGACAACCTGGCAATTAAGATTAAATGCCCTGAAGTTGTCTGGCTTAAATGACACTATTTCTCTAATGCCCATTTTAAAATTAAAGTCAAATCAAGTGTAACTGAAAAATATATTATTTTAACAGTTATTATGGTGAATAGAGTTTGGTAAAGACCGGTAGGTTTAAAATGTTAATGAAAGATACTTTTTAGTGTAACCATGTAAATGTACTACAATTTAAGGGTTTCAGCAGTAGTAATAAGTTGAACATCTTGCTTATAAATTTGTATGTTATTTTAAAATAACATGACTGTTTCAAGTCAGTTTTAACTTTGATATGAACAAAAAAATTCTTCTAACATTACAGTGTTTTTAGTTTTTAAATTTTAGGTGCAGGAAAGGTGAAAAGACATGAATTGAGTTTATTATTGAAGTTAGTTAAATCATTGGGTTAATTGGTGATGTAACCAATTAAGTAATTAAAGGTTTGTATATAATGAACTGTGGATGTTAAACCAAATGACTCTGAAGAAGCCAGTGGTTTGTAGCCTGGTGGAAGCACTTAGTCGTTTGATATTTCTGTGTTTGCTGGCATATTAAAAGTGGAAGACCATCGATTTTTTTCTGTGGTGACTGTTTTTTATTATTTTTATGTTTACAAGTTTGCTGTTTCCATTTGGAGTATCTTACTTTCATTGTTTAGCACTCTTTACAAAGCCTAAGTGAGTGCGCGTGCTGCGCACCAGGTTTTACAGGAAGAAAAATTAGGTTAAACCAGGAAATAGCAGCAGTGTGCACATTTGAGCACTCTGTGCGGAGTGCCCTCAGGCTTAAACAGGAAGGCAATGGGAAGGGAAAACAGCAGTAGGAAGGTAATCAAGGAGAACTAGCTTAGCTGGCACGTGAACTGTATCAGAATCAGCCAATTACACAGACAGCAGACCAGCCCAGCCCAGAACACTATTATAAACTAAGCAAACAACTTCCCCTCTGGGTTTTCCCACACTCTACACCACCGGTGTATACAAGCGGGGAAATTTTAACAAACAAACCTACAAAATGAGAAGGGTTGCAACAGGCAACATAGAACAACATGTGCAAGAAGCTGAGGGTGGTGAGGATGTGAATGCTGCTGATCAACCCACAGTGAGGAGACGGAGAAGAGTGTACAGACCCAAGGTAACCTACCAGGGGCTACATGAGCTGGAGATAGTGGAGTGCTATAGGATGGACAGAGACCTCCTACATCAAGTTGTTGAGCTGTGCCTGCCACACCTGCACACCAAACTGACCAAGGGGAACCCATCCCAGTGGATACCAAGGTATGTGTAGGCCTAGGAATAGTAGCCACAGGTACCTCCCAAAGCTTAACTGGGGATTTCATGGAGATTTCACAGGCATCAGCATCCAGAGTATTCCACCAGTTCCTGGATGCCATGTCAGCACATGCCAGTGAGCACATATATTTCCTTAACACACGTGAGGTGTTGACCAACAATATGCGTCTCTTCCACCAAATTATAGATTACCCTAAGGTAGTGGGTGCTATGGACTGCACACACATATGCATCATAGCACCACTCAGTGATCAGGGTAGGGCCTACATCAACCACAGGGGCATCCCCTCCATCAACTGCCAGGTCATATGTGATGCCCAGGGCTTTATAATGAATGTGTGTGCTGGCTGCCCTGGAAGCTATGACGATTCCCATATATGGCTTCTGACGCAGATGTACCACAGATTTACTAATGGGGATATCCCCTATGGTCACCTAGTGGGGGATGCTGGTTACACACTGGAGCCAAGGCTGATGACACCCATCAGAAATGCACACACATCTGAACAAGAACGCCATAACGAGGCACACGCACAGACCAGTCTTATAATAGAGTGTGTGTTTGGGATGCTCAGATCATGGTTCCAGTGTCTGGACACATCTGGTGGAGCTTTGTAGTACTCACCAGCTACATGTACCCAAATTGTTATGGTATGTGCTGTGCTACACAATATGATCCTGCGGAAACAGCTGCAGCAGGAACAGCATGGGGCAGGGCCAAACAGCCCCCCACCAATGCCAAGGCCTGTACAGGCACAGAGTGACATGGAGAAGGAACAACCTGAGCCTGCCCCAGTAGGCAGATCGAGGCATGCCCAGTATGCTGAGGCTGTGGCAAACAGACAACGCATAGTACATATACTGACACAGTATGGACCCAGGGAATGACACCCCTCTCTGACTCGCACATACAGTAAAAGGGATGCCAAACATGACACTACCTGTGCTCAACCATGTATAGGGAGTGTATTATGTGCATCCAACATAGGCAGCCCTCCAGCACCATCTGCAAGTTTGGCACACCCTCAAGATAAGTCATTCAACCTACCAATTTCCGAATGAAGTAGAATGTGTTGTTACATGTATCTATGGTATGGATGTGAGCATGCATGGGAATTGGGTGGCTGAATGTCATGGCAGCAGACAGTAGACACCCATAGTGGCACCATGACATCTGTAACACATACTGGAGTCACCATAGTAGCCAGTACTACACAGGGTAACAAAACCCACTGCAGGAAATGTGCCTGGGACATGTGTGTCCATATGACCCACACATGCCAGTCAGGGTGGTTCACATACTCAGCAACAGTCTCAGCCAGCAGGACAGGTGTAGACAAAGACCAACAGAGCCTGTGCCATGACCCCTGAATGATGGCTATGGTTCACCTCCCCCCCAGGCCTACACAGACAGACTACAGCAGGGCAGGCAGTAGGATGTTAGTTCTGAAGGGTACGAGGTCAGACAATAATATGTAGGGTGACCAAAGCCACGATCTGTAGTACACTGGTATGCCCCTAGTCAGCATGATAGTTAACAATACAGAATGAAATGGAGTACCTGACATACCAGTACAGACAAAGCAAATGTGTACAAGTGTCACATGTGCCCCCCACATCCTACATAGTAATGTAATAACAGTCAGGTGTGCCCCCCAACCCTGTGTAGAAATGTAGAAATAGACCAGTGTGCCACCCATGTAGCAATGTAATAGCAGTCAGGTGTGCCCCCCATCCTGTGTAGAAATGTAGAAATAGTCAGGTGAACCCCCCACCCTAGATAGTAAGATAATAACAGTCAGGTGTGCCCCCCACAACCCTGTGTAGAAATGTAGAAATAGACCGGTGTGCCCCTCCATGTAGTAATGTAATAACAGTCAGGTGTGCCCCCCATCCTGTACAGAAATGTAGAAATAGTTGGCTGAGCCCCCCCCATCCTATGCAGAAATGTAGGAACAGTCAATGCCAAATGCTTGATGGATACCCTGCAGAAACCGTATGCCACCTGTTGGTGTACAACACCAAGGTCAGCACCGTAGTACAAACTACCTGGACTCAATCCACACATTAAATACAGAAGGTCATACTGGGCTTGCTCACACACTTAAACAAATGAAGGCCATGTCTGCAAACACCAGTGGACCAGACATATCTGGCAGTTGCAGTTGTTAGTGCAGACACTCATCAGTATGCACCATGCATGCCTTGCACACACAGTGGATAGGAATACAGACATATATGCAAGGACAACACACTGTAATAAGCCAAAGGTAGACGTACATAGATGTGAGGAAGAGGGTGACTGTGACAAGGAGCCATCCAGGCCTGTCTCACCCAGCACACAGCCAAAGGGCTCCAAACACATGAGGTGCAGATGTCACTCACTGCAGATACTAGCCACCAGCATCTGCCAGCATTACAGACTACTGGTGCACATGCCAGCTGTGAAACACGACTGTACAAGGAAGTAGTCATCTAGCAGCTGTAAACACGTACCTGTGAAATATGACCCTGTGTGTGCCCGCATGTGGCGTGTCAACCTCTAGATGAATGGATTATGGCCCATGCACACTCACTGCCCTCCCCATAGCCCTACTATGACAAGCCTGCTGAGGTCATCCACTGTGAAATACACCCTTGGGAGAGTTGTAGCCCAGTAATTTCTGTGACGTGTACCATAAATTTGTACTGTTGTAGTGTGATAAACTAGTTAGGTAAGAATTCTATTCCCAGACATGGCAAGTGTGTGCGTGTGTCTGAGTGTGTGTGTGTGTGTTTGTGTGTGTGTGTGTGTGTGTGTGTGTGTGTGTGTGTGTGTGTGTGTGTGTGTGTGTGTGTGTGTGTGTGTGAGTGTGTGTGTGTGTGTGTGTGTGTCTATCTGTCTGTGTAGAGAGCAATGCTTTTTAGGGTAGTCACATTCCCTACAATTCAAATGCTCATCTTTGGCAAGGCTGCTGATGTCATCCACCTAGAAATACACCCCTGGGATGACTGTAGCCCAGTAATCTCTGTAGCGTGTCCTGTAACCACATACTGTTGCAGTGTGATAAATTAGTTAGATAGCTGTTCTAATCGCAGACATGGCAAGTGTGTGTGTGTGTGTGTGTGTGTCTGTGTAGAGTGCCATGCTTTTTAGGGTAGTCAAACTCCCTACAATTCAAATGCTCATCTTTGGCAATGCTGCTGATGTCATCCACCTGGAAATACACCTCTGGGAAGCATGTAGCACATCCTGTAATCGTATGCTACTACTGTGTGATAAATTAGGTAGCTGTTCTAATCCCACACATGGCAAGGGTGTGTCTGTCTGTGTAGAGAGCAATGCTTTTTAGGGTAGCCACACTCCCTACAATTCAAATGCTCATCTTTGGCAAGGCTGCTGATGTCATCCACCTAGAAATGCACCTCTGGGAAGCATGTAACCCACTAATCTCCATAGCGCATCCTGTAACCACATACTACTGCTGTGTGATAAATTAGTTAGGGAGCTGTTCTAATCCCAGATATGGCAAGTGTGTGTCTGTCTGTGTAGAGAGCAATGCTTTTTAGGGAAGTCACACTCCCTACAATTCAAATATTCATCTTTGGCAATGCTGCTGATGTCATCCACCTAGAAATACACCTCTGAGAAGCATGTAGCCCAGTAATCTCCATAGCGTGTCCTGTAACTGCATACTGCTATAGTGGGATATAGACCTCTGGTAGGGTTCTATACCCACCCGTAGTGATTCTGGATGTTTTGTGTGTGTTCCAATGTCTGTGCAGGGAGCAATGAATTTTAGGATAGTCACACTCAGTACATTTCAAATGCCCTACTTTGACAATCCTGCTGATGTCATTCATTGTTTAATACACCTTTGGGGAAAGAATTTGCCAGCAATCCATGTGGTATGGCCTACAATAGCTCCATGTTGTAGTGTGATGTAGACTTTTGTTAGGGGTTCTATACCAACACATGTTGGTTGTGGATGTTTTGTGTGTGTGTCACTGTCTGTGTAGAGAGCAATGCATTTTAGCCTAGAGTGTTTTAGAATGTCCAGATATATTGGTCAATATCTGTGCTGCAGTCCACAGGGGCATTACGTGCTAGCAGTGGTACTTTACTATGATGTCCTTAGGATGTCTTCAGTAGCCAATGGCACACATGTGGAAATCAGATGTGACCTCCCACACACCATGTCTGTGAAGACAATCCCAGTTACAGTAGCAGTAGTCTATTAATATACCTGCTATACATACCTGACATCCACTTGCACTACGAAGTTGGGACTATAGGGGCTGGAGTAGGGCTACACTCCATTTCCAGGACATATGGTGAAAACATCTGTACATATAATCATCCAGATATCTATATATATATGATTACACATATACATATCGACATATATAGATGGGTATGTATATGTACATAGATATACATATACACCCCCAGATATATACATATACAGAACAATATATGTCTACACATATACAGATAGTGTTACATATGCACATATATGTATGGATATCTACAGATATGTCGACAGTAGTAGGTATATTGGAATAGATATGTATGCACATATAGTTATAGATATGTATATATATATATATCAGCATAACTAGGCATATCTGTACACATAGGATGTGCATACATATATAGCTATATACACATATATCTATATGTACATATATGAATACCGATATATACACATATGTATAGCTACATATATGTATAGATATGTATACATATGTACATATGAAGAGATGTACACATGGCCATATATATGTAGCACTATACAGATGTGTATACAGACATATGTATGTGTATACCTGTATATGTACATGTAGACAGCTATACACCTATGATATGTATACAACCACATACCTGTCATGAGTAAACATCATGGTTGTGTATACCCTCCCACATGTATCACACCATATGTATCTGCTATGTGTACATTATGACAAAACAATATATTTGATGCAACAATCATATTAATGACAAGGACTACACACTCTAGAAAGTAAAGGCAATTGTTCAATACTACCCAATATGTGTAATGACAGCTATATTGGTAAAACAACAGCTGTTTCCACAGTGGTCAGGGCATAGTGTTTAAGTGCTCTGAGTTCAGTGTAAAGGGCCCTGGGTTCAACACCTGCAAGAGCTTCTCATTTTGTTGCTAGGCAGAACAAGGTCTGTTGGATACAGAGTGGTTAAGGCAGTGTTTGTGCAATGTAAGCCACACACATCAGTATCACGACATTGCTAGGTAGGGGTGTAGTCCCAGTGTTGGTATGTAACAGTGTGCATGTATGTGGATGGGTCTACATCAGGCTGCAGGGTATTCATGCCTCAGTGGGCAACCTGTCCATGTGGCACAGGCAATACCCGATATAGTAACCTGTGAAATGTGTTCAAATGTACCCCAGATATGCCACTGCCATGCATACCCCATTGTGCAATATGACTGCAGACCATCCTTGTGCTGACACATGTACACCTAGAACACAATTACATTTCATTTTAGAGACCACAACCAAGCAGTGTTACTAACAGCTAGAAGGCATCATTGCTGGATGGCTACACTACCTGCCAAATATGCTTCACACTCTACTCCCTATATGTTACACTGCAGGACTGTGGTATACTGGTGTACAGTCACCGTGTGCATCAGAACCATATCAGCCTGTCCCTGCATCGATGGTATGGGTGACAGGGATGGGGCACAGGTATCATCATATGCACAGGGTGTGGTGTTGGTCTGCCAGAGGCCGAAGGTAGGCCATACATTTGACACCATGTGTGTGGGTGAATGGTATACTCTGGGGAGCTGGCTGAGGTGATGTGGTGTGTGTAGGTATGAGGTTACCCTAGGTGTGTTTGCATAGTATGTGGGTATGCATGCACGCAGTTCTGCCTTGTGGCTGCCCTACACAGATGTTTATGGACAGCTGCAGACCATATCTGGCAGGGTGCTCAGTTCACTGCCTCCGGACATGGGCATGTGGACTGTGCCTGCCAGGGGTTCTGCGGGCACGTGCAGGTACAGGCATTGATGTGCTTCTCTCACCTGCTAACGACATTTGTCTGCTGGTACCACATCCCTCCTGGGACTGGCCAGGACCATGTGCACGTGGCCTGCTGTGGTGTGGTGTGTACAGCACACCCCCCCTGCACTGCCGGGGCTGCTACTTCCACTACAGGAGCCCCTTGGTGTCCTAGCATGCCCACATTGACTGCTAGCTGTTGTTGTTGCTGGCCCACATCCACACGGGCATCGCCTCATCCCCACCACATGTTGAAGCATGGACACACCATGGCTGATGAGGGCCATCATCTTATCATGCTATCTATCCGCTTGCTTGGTAGAAGCACGGATGGCACCCAACATTTCACGGAGGTTGTCTCTTACAGATGTGAGAGCAGCCCTCTGCACCCTAAGGACCTGTTTGGTGTAACACTCAATATGTGCCTGCACAGCCATTACAGCCTGGAACATGCTTATGCTGGTTGCAGCTATGTTGCCTATGCCAGAGGCATGATGTCCAGCGGCCCTACCATGAGCACCTTGGGACATCCGCCTATGTGGCAGCCTGCCAGAAATCTGGTTATGCCTGCTGTGACTGGACACAGTAGGCATGGTTACTACACTTTCCTGTGCATTGCCACTGAACACCAGCTGTCCCTCTGTTATGGCCACTGGTGATGGGGTCTGTATAGGCATTGTAACTGTGTGCGGGGGTGGGGTGGCTAAAAGGGGGATATCAAATGTTGGTGCAATGTCAGCTCCTGACAACCCCACCTGTGCCTAAACATTATCATCAGCATCATCATCATCTGTGTCTGTATGGACATCTACATCAGATTGAATGCAGGAGGGACCCTGACCCACCTAGCCACTTGTGGGGAAACAATAATTGAACTTTAAAACCTGTACATCATTGCTTAACCGTACACACACACACACACACACACACACACACACACACACACACACACACATTTCCTTAATACTTATCTGTCCATGGCTTTACAGACAGTCCCATGCATATGTCCATGTGTTACCCCATCCTGCATCACACTTATTAACATCCACACATTGTTACCGCTCATTAATGTCACAGTCCTCTAAATGCCCACACAAGTGGGCACAACACAAGGCCTGTTACTACATTACCTGCCTGACCTGTGTGTAGTGGAGTTACATGGCCTCAATGCTGTCATTCGGTATGCATCCTCTGTATGGTCGGAATGATGTGCATGGTCCCTATATGTGTGGGCTACTATTTTGTACCTATAATAGCTCCCACTGGTGTGTCATGCATATGTAATGCTCAGTACATGCCAGATATGCTGCTCCATCAGCCCATCATGTGTCAGCTGTAATATTTGGATACACTCCCTGGTGTTGACTATTACTTCCCCAATGCATCTGTAGAGCTGTATCCATGGGTTGTAGGTGAACTCTCTGCTGACTGCAATATTAAGTGTGTACCCTGGAGTCTACCTTCACTCTGGATGCTTGTCCCATGCTCCAGACCATATTATACTATTTACTGTCCTGTGAGTACATGACAAGTATTCCTGGTGTGCAATGTGGCACTCCATGTCCATGTACTGCATGGTCCCAAAGGGGGATACAGCTGTATAAACACCCCACAATCACACATGTGCATACATGGCCATACACACAAACACAAACATGCACATACACATCATACATGCATCTACCTCCCACCACTTCACCAGAGTGACCCTGCAGGCAAACTAAGTAACCACCAGGATACACACACACCAGGGACGTCGGGAGGCATACGCAGTGTACTGATTTCAGTACAACTTATTTAGAAGGGGGTAGCTTTTTAAAGCTTCACTTTTTCGCGCTTTATTACACGATGACGTCGGAAGCTCACCGCGCATGTATTTCCGGCCGCTTCCGGGAGGATTCAAGCGTGTACATGAGCGGGAGGTCGAAGCAGCTTCAACAAGGACTTTATTTAACCGAGGGTTGGATTCAAGCATTATCAAGCGGGAGGTCGAAGCAGCTTCAAGGACATTAGTACGAGGCAAGCGGGAGGTGGATTCAAGCATTATATTGGATGTACGAGCGGGAAGCAGCTTCAAGGACATTAGTTAGAAGAACCGAGGGTTGGTGAGTAATATGAAGTGTGTGTGTGTGTGTGTGTGTGTGTGTGTGTGTGTGTGTGTGTGTGTGTGTGTGTGTGTGTAAGTGTGTGTAAGAGAAAAACAGCTTAGTTCTGACAGCTTAGTTCTGGGCTTACTTCAAATGCAGACTACCTTATATTGTATGTGATATGCTGTTATGTAACAGAACATTGTCAAATACTCTCCGTGAGCTTGAATATAAAGTTATGCCCAAATTATGAAAGTATGGACACACATTTAATGGTCTAATGTGTAAAATGATGCTTTTGTTTTATTTTATTTTAGAAGGACAATCTGTAACGTGCAACAGCAAGGTCATGTTATGTATCATTGAATCAACCACCAGCCTGCTTACCAATTAAGATGATCTCAATGCCGTTGGGGCTAGGGTTTTTTTTATATAGCCTCACTGGGAAAAATTTGAGAAATGCTGGTATAAGATGTTATAGGCACACATGGAATGATATCTCTCATATCCAGTCTTTAAACAATTCATAGTCACATTTAGATAAAATACATTTTGTATATTATATGTATCAGGCTATCATGTAAAATGGTATCTTTCTTTTTCCCATACCTCTCGCCTTATATGATTGTATTCCTTGTGGTGTATTGAATTTTGGAATGCAGCAATGATAAGGCTGCTATCAAAAAGTTTCACAATACTATATATTTAGTAAACAGTGCGGTGGTTAAACTGAACCATATTTTATTATATTTCAATAGAAGAATGGATTTTTATAAGAAGGGTAAGGAATGACGTGTCTAGGAGTTATACTATTTTTGTACATATGTTATGGAGTTTTCAAATTGTTAGAAGAAGTTATTGCAATGCTTTATTTAGGTTACAAGATTCAGACACTTTATTTTTCGGTGAAGTCATGAAATATAAAGGTGATTGCTAGCAGCAACCTCTTCATTAGTTAGATTTATTTAACATGGAATTATTTAGATGACTTTTTTTACTACTTCAGAGATTGTGCAATTTATTTACTGATAATGGTGGACTGTAAAAGTTTGAGTAGACTTTTATGATGGAAATGTTCTGAATTGGGCAGTTTTGTTTCATTGTTTACTAGAAAAATGTTCAAAGCAATAGGAAGGTGTATCAAAGAGCACATGTATTTTTCATATGCAAGGGGCCTATGATTTAAAAACAGCACATAATTAATTTTTATCTGCCACGGGTAAAATGTATTTTTCTTTGAATGTGGGTTTTAATGTTGTTTCAATGAATGTGAGTTTCAAGGGCAGAGAAGTTTTAATGCCAAGTTTGTTTAGCAGATGTCTTAGTGTTTGTGCTGTAAAATGCAAAATAAAACTTTCAAATGAAGTTTAAATCATCATAGAAGTAAATCAGTATGTACATTAGTGTTTATGGTAAATGGAGTGAAATAGCAAAGTAATGGATCTTTGGAATGACTGCAGGGGGAGGCTCCATTCGACCATGGTTTTGTAAGGGGGAAGGGCGGCAAACTTAGACAGCCCCAGCTGAACTATACCTCCCAACTGTCCAGATTTTCAAAGAATGAATAGATTTTTTGCTTCTTATTTTTGGTTTGTTCCTCAATTTGTGGTTTTCTGGCAAATGATTTAGGAATTAAGTCACTAAATAATGACACACTAGTTTCAGACTTTATAACCTCGAGAAAAATGCATGCTAAAATAAGACCTGTTCTATCAACTGTCCCAGTTTATACAAGAGCAATTTTTAGTACTGTTTATATGTTCCCTCAATATATTTGGCCTTGTCCAGATTTATTGCATTAACAGGTTGAGAGGTACATGCAAATAAATTGCTTTATAGAATTTGGCATAGCCAAACCTCAACTGTCCCTGATTTTGGCTCAAAATGTTGCTCTTCCCCTAATGATCCCTCCACAAAATAGCAGTTTTGGAAGAAAACATAGAGGGTTTACTTTACTTTTATAAATAACTGTAATGATCAGAGTTATACATTACTTTTATTTCAGAAATGCATGTAGATTCTCTAATTTTGTCAGCTGCTCTAAGTTAACTGTGCTCATATTAAAATGGTGTCCCTCCAGGTTCCCAGCTGTATTGTCTGGCAATTTTATATTTTTGCATCACATTTTTGGTCCGTTTTTCATAAAATTGCAGTTTTCTGGTAAATTAGTGGCAAATTGTTAAAGACTGAAGTTAGAAAATAATGCAGACATTTCAGTTTCAGATTTCATACCTTTCAGAAAATTCGTACTGATGCAAGACCTACTACTATTCTATTATCTTTCTAAGTTTATAAGAGCAATATTTAAAAAAAATGTCCTTATTTTTGGGCCTTTGCCTCAATTTTATTTATGAGTTTGTTGCTGTGAGAGGTGTGTGTGTGTGTGTGTGTGTGTGTGTGTGTGTGTGTGTGTGTGTGTGTGTGTGTGTGGTAGGTAGCATACCTCTCAACTGTCCACATTTTGCAGAATGTCCAGATTTTTGCCCCATATTTTTTGTCTGTTCCTCATAAATTTTGTGATTTTTCTAGAAAATCATTGAAGGCTGAAGTTGCTAAATAATGACAGACATTTGAGCTTCAGACTTCGTGTCCTTTAGAAAAATTCATACTAGCACAAATCCTGTTATTCTAGCAACTTTCTAAGTTCACGAGAACATTATTTAATATCTGTCCCTGTTTATTTTAGGCTTTGTCCATATTTCTTGCACTAAGAGGTAGGTAGGGGTGTGTGAATGAAACATCCTAGTTAGTGGTAGCAGGTGGTTAGTAATTTACTCAAGCTCAAAACCTGTACCTTAGTTACAGAAAACAAAAGCATAAAGTCTCTAGCCCAACTACCATGCTGCATTTTTCAAAGAACTGACATTTCAGGTAATTTTCAATTCAAGGAACCGAGTTTGAGTGAATTTATATTATATTACTGAAGAGGCATTGCAGCGAATGCCTCTTCATCGACACTAAAAGAGCGAACCGTGAATTACGAGAATGGCCATAGCTTGGCTGGGGAGGGGGGGTAGCAGTTTGAGAGCTGTCAGTACAAATTTGAAAATCCTAGCTACACCCCTGACACACACACACACACACACACACACACACACACACACACACACACACACACACACACACACACACACACACACACACACACAGGTGAGGTTGCACAATGATTGTACACACAGTCTTCCTATTACCCATCTGCCAACATGCAGAACATATGGTACAGGACAGCATGTAGTTCAACTATCCTCACTCCATGCTAGCAACAGTATACATGTGTATGATGCATGTGCTGTGATACCCGGATACCACTGCACCCATGTACACAGTATTGCTGTTCACCTGTTCTGCACCCTGCCATGTACTGTGCACCATAACTCACATGTGTACAACCCACTGTGGAATGTGCAGTACTGTGTCAGTTATGTCAGCTGTACCTCTCACAGCCCCTATGTGTTTCAGCAACACATACCTGGGATGATATATGGGCTGTTGTCATTGGTGAATGCCTGATGCATGATTTACAGCTGTCAACATCAACAGACCATGTATGACCACTGCAGAAATACTTACACTGACAACCATCAGGGCATACCATGGCTATGGGGGGTGTAGACACCTTTATTGATTTTACACACACATCTGTGATCTGCCATGGGACCACAGCACTGCATATCTTAGCAGTACACAAGCCTGGTATATAACATATGTCCTGTACTTTCACATGCAGTGACTACAGATTGTGTTAGGTGTGCGGCTGCTGACCGCAATGCATACACACCATGTGGGCACATGTGTGCACACCCTTATCATGACACACCTCTTGTTGTGTGTACTACAGCAGTCACTGCTCATGGCAGGGGTATACCAGCATGGGTCTTCTGCAATTGCCAATGTATGTTCAGCCTACCCTACACATGTCCCCCTATTCTGCATGATTGCAGGGTCTACTCATGTGCACATCCCATGGTGTTCACACAATGCCGTCACTATTGCATTGTAGGTAGGCTTACAGCTGCCACAAGTCCTGAACCTGACTATATGCAGATAGAGTCATTCCTACCATCCTTAGGATCCCTGCTGCAGTGCACTGGTGTTTCATGCTAAGACCCCCCCTTCCCTCTGCTTTTATGCAGATGCATGACAGATAAGCCCTACACATTTGTGTCAGCTTGCAGTGTCCCATACACTGAACACCACATGTTGCGGCCTAGACCCAGCTGATAATGCGGACTACTGTAATGCCTTATGCCATAGTGTATCTCAGCAGCAGTTGGCATTGCCCTAGAGGTATATACACTGGTGTTACACTGTATATGGGTATTGTTCAGAACATGTCACTACTGTAGGCCATGTCTACCAACAGTATGTTTCCCCTTGTGGACACATTCCACAATGACAGGATGTTAGTTGTCATGCAGGTATGTGACATGCCCTTTCAATACCCCATCATGGTCTCCCCTGTGAGACCATGCATTTCACAGCAACAATACATCCACATGTACAGCATGCATTCAGGTTTGGTGTGTTAGATGTGTGCATGGAATATATCATCGCCATTACATGTCTGGTGTGTTGGCATGCATCTACATAAGACATACTCACCAGCTACAGGCTGCTGCCTTGTTGTTACCCTGGAGGGACCTACATAAGTGGGTGAGAGATGCAATGTAAATGGCCACACCTGTGGCACTGCTACAGTCTGGGTGCAGTACTACCATACATCAACCGTAAAGTCCCACAATGCTACCATATCCGGACATCTGTTTATCACTACAATGCAGCAACACAATATATGTGTGACATGTCAGATATGCATGATCTACCTGTACCACTGTAGATATTTACACAATAGTGGTCTACTAATGTGCCCTGTGTCCTTACCTGCACGGTCCTTGGCTGGTGTGTGGGTGACGAAGGGGTCCAGTGGTTGATGGTGTTCTGGATGGGCAGGTGCCATGAGGCTGGCCAGGAGCTCCTCTACACATGTCAGGGGTGATGGATGGCATGATCCCCCCCCGTGGTGAGGTGATCCCTCTGGACTGTGGCAGCATGCTGACGGGCATTACGAAGCAGGTCGCTGCAATGATGCCGGACCTGCTCATAACTACGGTTATGCAGGCCGACATCATTGACCCTGTGGACTAGATTGTTCCACAGGGTGGTCTGCTCCTGCTGGTCATGGGCTGTCCTGCCAAAGAGAAACTGGTAGTGCTGAACCAGGTGGTTGATAATGACCTCATTCTACTCCGCTGAATACACGGGCAACCTGATGTGAGACATCTTGCCTGAAAGACATGAAGATTGAAAGAGGCCTGAGCAACTCATATGGCAAGGTTACCACAGTTCATAATACACATCTCTGTCACCACCCCACCATATCAGCTTCAACAGACTGTACACACAACTCATTAGGTATGGCTACAGCTTTATTACCATTTGGACAGATTGTGTATTGTACCACAACTTCTGCTATGTGATTGTAACCATGTCCCCTGTGTGGACACTAACATTGCTGGCCTGTTACAAACTATTCACTTGCATGCCATTGTCAGGGCCACTATGGTTACATATATGCCAGTGGTATGGCTGCTCTGAGATTGCTGCACATATGACAGTCTGTGTTATTGGGGGGATCTATGCATGCTGTTGGACATGTACCGGGATTGTGTAGACTATTACTACCAACAAATGTACTATAACAGTGACACAATAACATGTATATGTTCTATTGGCCAGCTGATCCACCTTTCCACACCCATCTGACCAGGATACCTGGCCACATCACATGTGTGTGCCAACCTGGGGCCTCCTCATGTACTGTTACAGCAATACCATCAGGTGGAGCCACCCAGGGGATGTTGCCCCCCCCTCAGGGCACACACCAACATGTTCCTGTCCCCTGAGCTCAGGTCTAGGGTCTGTTCCATACCAGGCTCCACAGACACATAAGACATGTGCTACATCAGTCTGAGGCACCCAGTACACATTCACATGGTTAACATGCTCCTCCTGCCCAGCCGCCAGACCTGGCACCTTCAGGGCATGGACTACTGTTGTGAGTGGCAGTTGGTGGGAGCCTTGTTCCCATTGTGCCCATATTGGGGACCATGGGGCATCCAAATCACAGACCACACACACCGTCCATGGTGTTTACCCACCACGTGTCACATACCACCCCTGTAAACTGTCCTCTATATCTACCAATCCTGACCACCTCTACGTGTGTATCTGCCATACTTCCCCATATTTCCATTGCATACTTCACAAACAGGGGGCAATGTGGTGCTAGGAAGGGACTAACATGTGACATACCCATCCATGGTGCACACACTGCCAGCTGTAGATATCTGTGTGTGTATTGCTATGTGTGCTGCTGCTTTGCACATAGCACACATCACTATGGTAGTGATATAGGGGACATGTCTTTCCATACATATCTCTTTGTGTGTATGTTTGTACATATGTAGACATGTACATATAGGTATATATCTATATATGTGTAGATATATGTGAATTCATATATATGTGCACATATATATGTCTACACATGGTTATATGTATATGTCATACATGCTTATATACATTATCCTTATATATTATATATGTGACATATGTACACATATGCATACCTATATGGGGTACATTCAGACATCAGCTCAACAACCTCACACCTTCCTGCACAGCTGAACTGTTCTGCCTTGCTACACCACAGCCAGGTGCCACATATGGACACAGCCTGACATTAGTGGGGTATAAGTGGGACCTGTTTGCAGGTAACCCTATTACACACCTATGGCATTCCGGCATGCTACATTACAGATTTACCTGTCTATCCTGCCAGTGGTGGTCTGTGGCTCCCATGTGTCCATTATAATGGCATTACTTCCACCACCAGCTATTGGCCACGTCATATTCATAATCCCCATTACACAACACACACTATGATGGCTTACATCCTGTCTGTCAGTGCTGACCTACACAGTTAACAGCTATGGCCCTCTACCACAGGGACAAACACTATTGTCCATAGCAGTTGTTCAGTTGAACATCATCACAACAACACCTGATGGCACATATAACTCATTCTACATCATCTCTCACATTACGATGGACCAGGTACTACATTCTAATACATGTACATATACATCACATACCTGTTGTGGGAATGATGTATTTATAAATGGCAGCTGCCTAGATAGCTGCATTTTCAGCTGTTATTTTTTTGAGTTTTTTTTCCGCTTTTGTTTTAACTTACTTGCTTTCTCTCCCTCCAGTGAATGGAGTGAGCTGCGTGGGATAGATTGCAGCCTGGCTTTAGTAGGTGATGCACTTGATCAGGTGATGGCCTCTGCACCAATCAGTGTCCTACACTTGCTAACTGCATGCAGCTTGCTGTGTAGTACTTCTAATTACTACTGTCATGGCAACCACCTACTATAAATCCCTACATCATGTGGGCGTGATCCATTTACCTTTCCTGTGTGATGGACATCCATCCTGTGTGTGGGCATCAGTGTTACAGACAGCAGGTAGTAATACCTCTTCCAGGGGAGCTGGCACACTCAGGCCAGCTACATATTTGTGGGAGGTTCCAGAACTACAGACAGAGTGTGAGTAGAGTTGTGTTATGCTTTGTATAGTACTGGTGTTAGAGGGTGTGTGTACATACTAGTTTACCTTGGAATGCAGTCTGTCTGCATAGCTCTCAACTGTGGGCCTATCCTGTTGGTAGCCAGAGGTGTGGCTATCATGTTTTTATCATGTTTTGTCTGTCCACCACACAGGTCCTGTGTCAGATATTTCACTGGCAGTGTGTTTGCTGAGTGCTATCAATACATGGCTACATCCATTTGTGTTTCTAACCTCAATTCCCTGGCTAAGGGCATGTTGCAGACTGTCCTATAACACCAGCAACTTGCTTAGTGTATGGCAATAGTTTTCCACACATGGGCCTGTGTTCTAGCCTCTGTCCTCCACCTACATACCATGCTTTGCACATATGACATGCTGTCAGGGGTTGTTCTGTAGTGGGCTGTGTGTATATCACACTGCCATTGTTGCTATCAGTACACTGCTGTTGTATCCCCCACTCATACAGTGGTGCTGGGGCCATATATGTGTGGGCTTCACCTGCACAATACATATGTGCCCTTATGCACTCCAGAGGCCAGTGTATGTAACAGTGGTATATGGCCCTGTAGTATTGAGTCTAGGGGGGATGCACCATAAATGACCTAGTCTGTTACAAAATGTAAGGGTATCAGGGGTGAGCTGCCTTAAGGTATCTGGATGTACAGTACTATATACTTCACCCATATTTACATTACTCACATAAATTGGGTTAATGCAGGCGAATGTCATTATCATGTTAATGTCAGTGTGCTTATGATGGTGTCAGTTATGCCTTGTTATGTAACAGTTACATCCCATTTGGTCGGCTGAGGTCTTAACCACCTAATGATTTTGTAAGGTGTAGATAGAGGCTGAACTATACACCTGCATTACATACGGTTGATTGTTTGGCCCAGTATGTCTTTACTATTGTACAATTTGAAGGCTTTGGCCTGGACAGCAACAGTTGTGAACATTTCCAGACTACTGTATTAGTATAAGTGTTTCACAGTTGCATTACTCTGTTTATATGGATGTCAGTGTCTGAACAGCTATATGACATGGAATATAGAACTGTAATAGTACACAAATAAAGGTTTTCCATTTCTGCAAACCTGTGTGTGGTGTTTTTTCTATGACCTCTTTGTGGGTATATGTTGCAGGCAATGATTTAATTTGTATGGGTGGTCCACACAGTGTCCAGTTGTTCAGGTGTGAACTGTAGGCATAGTGGCTGTTCCATACTGTACTATTATAACAATCTATCTTAATGCCTGCATTAGATGTTAAAGACCAAAAAATCCAGTATCTGTTTGCATACAAATACTATATCTAGGCCCACATTTTTCAGTACCCAAAGAGACCAATTGAAAATTCAACCTCATCTTAACAATTTTGCATCTTAAACTATCTATTTCAGACTCAAGCCTGCCAAGTTACTACACTTCAAGCATAGGTGGGTGTCACTATTAGCAGTCATACTATACATTAGACATCAAAAGCATTGTAAAACTGACCCTTCCTCCAGTAGAGATTGTATTCATGTATTAGTTAATTTATCAATTATTATAGAAAATCTGTATAAAATATTGCCTGTCAAACAGACAATAAAGTGTTTTACCTCCTATGTACCTCTTACACATAGCTTGATAAATATTATCTCAGCCTTACCAAAAAAAAAAAGTGCCAGGCCTATACATATTGCCAAACATGTTTTATATCACATTTACTAGTCAACTGGACCTGACTTTTGACTCAGTTTTTCCGTTGTATGACCATTTCTGAGTATGTCTTGGATATATTTCTTTGAGTTAAACCACATATTACTTAAATTAGATAGCAATCTCTTAGATGTGTATAACTGCTATGTAGTCTATTTGCTTATTACAGATAACAAAACTTGTACTCAGCATACTAATAGTTATCTCACTCCATATTTATTTAAGGTAATAGTTCCATTTCAGTATGGATTTGTGCCAGAGGAGATATGTTCTCTGTTATTATTCAAGTCCTTATGCTATTCATCCATTCTTATCTTTCATTATCCTTTCTGACATGACTTTAATTTTATTTGATGCATTTAAAGACTTTAATAAAGTAATATATTGCACATATTTGATATTTGGAATCATTAATGATTACTTTTGGATGCATATGCTAACAAAAATGTTAATGTTTGCACAACATTCATTTAAATCTAAGTAAAGGGATTAAATCAAGATACAGAAGAGCAACATGTTAGAGTAACCCTTAACCACTATTCTATTTATCCCCAAGCTAATTTTTTTTATTGACCATGCATCTTGCATATGCCATTGTTCTTATTATTATCTGTTGTAATCATTATATGTATTTGATTTGACAGCTAACATACTCTCACCTATTTCAGATATAAACAATTCAATGCAAGCTTTCTTCTACTTAGCCAGTCAAAATTCTAAAATTGCTGGCTATATAATTATACAAAATAAGACAAAAATATTCTCTGAGATTCAATAATCTCTACACTAGCTGTACACTAATGTACACTAATTGTACATTGTTCTGAATAAACAGCCAACACAGACATAGCTTACAACTTCTTCCTTATAATTTTAGTTTCCCTACTAATTTTCTTGCAGCTTTAAATAGTGACAGTGATTAATAAAGATTACCACAAAGATTAGACTACATGTACACTTAGTGTAATCTTTCTGAGTGACTAGAAAACACAAAAAATGTGGTAGGGATGTTCTTGAATACATATTACTTGGTGTACATTTAGTGTAAGCTTTATTGAATCTGGCACATTACTTTCTTATAGTCAAATTTACTCACGAGTACTTTGCCAGTCTTTCTTTATTTGTTAAAACTCTTATGCAGCTTAATCTGCTGAAAGTGTTATCTGTGTTTCTATCAAACTGTATCACATTATAATTATATTGCGTTTTTATTTAAACTGTATGTATCACATTGTTATCTAGTGTTTTTATCAAATTGTATGTTTTGTACACATCATTGTGAAGCTTTTCTCCCTGGGCCTCCACTGAAAATGGGCACTCTTTGGCCCAGTGGACCTTCCCAATAAACAGATGCAAATAAATAAATAAATAATAGTTTGAATTCAGGATGGCTACATAGTGCAGACTCAGTTATGTTTTTGGAATAGGCATATTTTAATGATATTTTTAGTTCTACAGAATTCCAGATGACTTTATCCTGTAATAAAACCACATTTTTTATACAGTGGTATGCTTTTTAGACTTTATCTCTTTTGAGATGCATACCTTTATTAAAACATAGGAGGACTGATGGCAGAATATGTTTTTCATACAAAAGACACTTTTTCTATTAAGATGTGAATGGTACACTAAATTTTGACAGGTGAAGAAAATATTTTATGGTGAGGCAAATTGACTTGAAGTTGATGTGACATTGTTTCAGCTGATAGAACTATGTAGGCTATACAAAAGGAGTATGCTAGCCCAACAATGCTTCCATATAAACAAAATATTTAGTGTTTTTCATTAACCAATTTTTCAGTTACTTTGGGGAAATGTTTCACAAAACCAGCTACTGTTTTTCATATAAAAAAGCATAACAGAGATTCTACTCTAATGCCCCTTTATAAGTTTTTGGTTTATAATAAAGGGCTAATCTCCTGTATACCTTTTCCATGGCTTAAGATTCCACAAAGTTTTTAATTCTGTATGTCTTTAGAGTGGTACATTTCTCAAAATATCAGGATATTCAATATTATATTGGCTAACACTGTATAAATTAATATGAAAAGGTTAAATTACTTTTTACAAACTTATCTGATCTTTCTGCTTTAGCTACTAGGTAAATAAGGCAGCTGTTACATCTCCTGTTTGTAGCTGGAGAAGCTGTTATTGGTATTATTTTATCTGAGTCATTTAAACGGATGTGCCCCTTCACTAGCAAAGTTCCAGTTTTTATTATTTTTGTTTCATTTTCTGTGTTGGAGACAAGCATTGTCTAGACTATTTGGGGAGGTCTAATATTAATTATATAGTGAGTTGCATCTGTGAGTGGTAATAAGAATGAATTGGTGTCTGTTCCACACAAGATGTTAGGATATAGCTAACAACTTAGCATGAAATACACGGCATATAAGACAGGTGCACTTAACATGACATGCATGGCATATGAGACAGATGCAGGGGGAGTTGAGAGGCATAAGGTATGTTTTCCTTTTATTCTATACATTAGAAGGTTAATTTGGGTGTTTTCCTGATTATTATGTATTTTTTCAAAAATATTTGTCTCTTAATGATTCTTGCTAACTCCTCATCATAGCTTAATATGGAGTTTATATGATGGTCCAAATGTTTTTTTCTCCTTTTTTGTTTAGGAATTTTATTTCAGTACCTCTACTTTATGTTTGCTGGCCTGTGTGGTAGTCAGAGAGTGTTTTGTTTAGACCCAAACAACTTCATTACTTTTTGAGCTCATGTTTGGTTTCCTGCATAGTTTTATTGCATCCCAGCTTTTACTATACCAGTGGTACTAGTACCTCCTTGGGCTCAGTTTTTTTCTAACTGTACTGCAGTTTTTAACCATTTTACTTATCAAAAAATATGGACAAATTAACACAAATATTGATCTTCTCTTTGCTAGAGGAAGGTGCAGTTATGCTCTATGTTAAATGTATGAAGTACACCATAAAAAACGATTTATATTTAAGCTTTGATTTAGCTATGTGCAAAAAATGCATTTATCCAAGATAAAAGCAGAATCTATGACTAATGGATGCATTGAGTAGAATTGTCATTACAATGGGTCTGTAATTCTTTATAATGACTTTGCACTTTGGGCAAATATACAGGAACTCCCTTCCTTTGCAGTATCTGGCACATAATACCAGAACCTTTAAAGAAATTGCTCTTAACTCAACAAACCACCATAACTCACTACTACTGTAGTACCCATTGACCTCTAACTATTACTAGTGACCTTATAGAGACCCTTCCCCCATTAGTTTTTTTATCATATGAAGCCAGTTCTGAGGTTTATTATTTGCTCTACATTAACATATCCACTTCTAATTATGACTTTAGTCCTCACTTCTTCTTCCACTGCCTCTTTGGACCATGCGGTCACAGTATAAACTACTTACATCTCTGCCTCCTAAATCTAACTAAATATTTCCCTTCTCTACTCTGTACTCTAAGTACTCACACTAGGGCTTATTTAAGATTTAATAATTGCATAATTCATGATATCAATGTCTACAAACAGACCCAAATGATTTTTCCCACTGTATGCACATTACCTATTCAGTTATCTGCTCCCTTGGTGAGAGCATCATGCATCCAAATATTTTTTTGATGGCAGTGGACACAAACTCTTGTTTTTCTGAAGGGGAATGTGGTATGCCCCAAGACAATACTTTTATTCTAATTTTAGGTGAAATGGCATGTTTTAGTAATATTTAACATCACAGAATGTGAAAACAAGATAACTTTGTTTTGTCTTTTCCATGAATCCAAATTATACTCTCCTGAAAAAAAGGATATCCATTAGTATCACTGCTGTATTACTACATTCAATAACATATTTTAATTATGAAGGCTTTCCCTGTATTACTGGGAGATCTGGAAAAGTTTACGAAAATATAAAATTAATGTTTTGTGATTTTTTTTTATTGTACTAGAAGTGACTAAGAGAATGTTGCCTTTGATTATTTAAGGCAGGATATGGGTTCATCTTTTTAAATATTATTACTAACAAGCACCAAAAGTCTTTCAGCTTTTCCTGGTTAGGGGTCGCCACAGCGGATCACTGGTCCGCTAATAATTGGCAGTGGAATTTTACAGTATCGAATTGCCAGCTTGGTGCCCAGCCTTCAAAGAAGGAATACCCACTCATGCATGCACCTACCTGCATGTCTTTTAACATTTATTCAACCGCAGGGAGGACATGCAGACTCCGAAACACCAATGCCAAATAATCAAAAAGAATAAACAAGTAAATAAATACATGCCTAACCCTGTTATCATGACTTTACATGGATGGGCTTACAAACAAGCCTAGGAGTTAAGTTGTGAATGATTATATTTTGGGGGCCTGGGTTTGATTCTTATAATGCTTACTTGCATGTTCTATGGTAATTTGAACCCACTTCTACTAGACCTCCCATGGAGGCAGACACATCCGGGCCTTACTTAATTAATAAATATAAATCAAGTTTACTAATTTAAAGGCTGCTTACTCCAAAATATTTCTTCAAGATAACTTCAAAATGAATATCTCAAAGAAAGTATATTCTTAGCATACATTACAAGAAATTCACTTACTTATGTTAATTTTCTTCCTCCCAATACTCAGGCCTGAATAATGTAACAGATAAACAGGAATATACGAATAAATATAATGCAGACCAGCATGTTTCTAGGTAAAATAAGTGAGCATGAATCCGAACAGGACTGTCTCCATGTTAATCTAGCTATTGTCCTAGGCAGATTTTTACATTAGTAGAACCTAATCTAGGCAGTGAAGGAGTACATGTAGACTGCAACCACATGTAAGCATTGAAGTTTTTATCTAAATCAGTGTCTTGTCTATGGCCACCATATCTCCCAGCTAGCACTCAAGTCATTTATGGTAGACTTGGTGCATTTTAAAGGGTAAAAACCTGTCAGTGGCATCTTAAGAGACAGCTACTGGAGGCTGCTTCATTTTCATCTAAGCTATAATGCTGTCATTAGTACCATTGCTAGCTTCTTTATCTTCATTGTTTAATGCCCTGACTGTATCTTCTTTTCCGTTCTCTTTCTTTCTATTCCTTATATGCACATGATGCAGACAACTTAAGTCTTTGCAATAATCCTGCCTGCCAGACATCTGTCTACATTTTAGAACTCCTAACCTCAGATTTAAATCTCATTTACAAAGTCAGTTGTCAGGAGGACATATGTAGTACTGCAACACACAAATTAATTTATTAACTAATAAACTGAAAAACAACTTAAATATATCTGGACAACCTCTAGTCATTATTTAATAACTACATTATTCAGCTCAGTGTCATGGCAACTCATACCTTATCCAACCATTATTTTGGCACAAGGCAGAGAACGTAATCCTGGACAGGACTCCAGTCTATTGCTGCGTGCATTCAAACTCACTAACCCATGAAACATACACCTGCAGCTAATCTTTAGAGTGGCAGTGAATTAGGGCATGTCTTTAATATGTATGAGGAATCAGCAGTACTTAGAAAAAAAAACACACAGTCATAAAAAGGACTCTCATCTTCACATAGACAGTACTGCAAACTGGAACCAAACTGGAAAATGAAGCAGTGGGAGGTAGTAATTCTAACCCACTGAAACATTGATCCAGCTTATATGGTCAGCTTGGCACAGTCATCCTGCTTTATTCTGCTGAGCAGTTAGTGACATCGGTTTTCATTTTTCTCCTTGAATCCCTCCACAACTATTTACATTGTATAACTTTTAATGTAAATATCTGTGAAGAGATTCAGAAAGAAAATGAACACCAGAGCAATCATTCTTCCTTCAAAATCTTAATCTCAGTAAATATATACAATGTATGTTTTCAGACTTAATTTCTTTTCTGTTTTGTTTGGTAATGCTTCATTTCATTTTCAAATATAACAAAATCTTTGCATGATGAGAACTTGCTGGGCTTGATGCTATAAACAGCTGAACACTTCAGACAAGTAAATAAATACAATTTATGATCAGAGGTAAAGAAGCAAACATTTTCCTGACATTGCATTCAGTTTCAATATCTTCCATGGCTGTAGCTCACAGAAAGGAAAGATTATCAAACAATAAAAGGAATCAGAGACAGAACTGGCTAAAGACAAATGAAGTAATCCAACAGTCAACATCAGTGTTTCCAATTTAAATACTAAAACTCCTGAAAAAACACTCTTCATATGCTTTCCTCTCAGCTCTTCAATATAAAATATCATACCACTAGCTTTTAAAAATTATAGCAGAGTACACCAAAAAGGAAACGTTTTTACTCTTTGAAATAGAATTTCTTCAGATACAAGGTTACATATAATCAGTGAAAATAAATCTCTGTATAGGCTTATTTCACTTTTTAATAAAGTAAATACACTTTAACAGGTCTACCTTTAAGAAGAAAATCATTAAATTGAGGAAAAGTCTGGCTAAATTAGGGGGGCAGAAATGCAGAACATGTGAAAACTTGTTCTACATTCTACTTGATATGTACATAAAATATTTCAATATCAGATGTCATCCAGTACGTGAGGGAAATGTGTAATGTCTGCTGTAGGACATGAAAAGCATTAAGAAGAATTACATATGCATGCTTGCTATAAATACTGTACTTTATGCAGTTTTAAATCTTAAATCTTCCTGTCTGCATACATTTCCCATTCTTGTGTGGTTATATCTGACTCAGACAGCAGGTATTCTGCAGTTTTTCTGCTAGTGCTGACTATATAAAAAAAACATTCATCATTGCTGGAGACAGTTAATATAGTGATAATTCAAAAAGTTAGATTAGAATGAATTGTAATGAGATATTGGGAAGAAAAAAGCATTAGTTACTTTAATCATCAATATGCTACATTTTAATATAAGAACTGTGCTGAGAAGCAGGTTTCTCATATTCAGTAGCTTCCTATTAGCCGTAGTAAACTGGTTACTGTTACTTCACATGCATGGAAAATTTTTATTGTAATCTAACTACAGTGTCAGCAGTGAAAGCACATACAGAAGGTTAATGTGTTAGAGAAAGAACTGGTAGTAATGTATAAAAGTTAAAGTAGCTGTCACAATAATTTGCATCAGTCTGCACAGGGGCAGGAAGTTTGCATTTTTCATCTTCACAAATTCATTTCAGTTGTTCATAAAGCCTCAGTGATGTTGCATGAGCTTTTGATAACATACAATCAAAATTTGAAGAGACTTGCTACTGTTTAATTTTACAAATGACTTTAAATATAAACCTCAAACATTTGCAAGCAGCATTGTTTTGTATCATGTAAAACAATATACACTTAGTATACAGACAGTTTAAAGGGATCTGTATCAGTTGATCAAGTTTTCAGAAACTCAAAATTCATATTGGTGAGACGATATGATTGAATTTCTGAAAACTCGAAGCTTTTGAATGGCGATCATGGCACAGTGAGGATGGGTAAATTTACTGTTTTTCTCAATGTAGTGTGACCTCAGAGCTGGTATATATAATTTGCAGGATGTGTGCAGGGTACAGCCCCTCACATGGGGAGTGCAGGGGGGCTTAGTCCCCTGAAAAATGTAAAAAAGATACAGTTTTGTGTTTTTTTTTTTTAATTTTCGGGTTTTTGGAAATTCGATCATGTCATCTCATCGATATGAATTTTGAGTTTCTGAAAACGTGATCAACTGACATAGATCCAGTTAAATTTATAATGACAGCAATACACAGCAGCATGCTTGTTAGGAAACTGACAATCTAGACATTCTCTTGATTTATATAGTGACCATTAAAAATGTAGTTATAATGCTGCTACATTTGCCAGTTGTGCACGTAAGCTGTAGCACATAGCAGCACAGAAAAGTAGCTTAAGCCTCTAAATTGCTAAGGGATTGTGTCCTATAACCCTACATATGACTTCATCAAATGTCTTTTGCATATATATATAAATCTGATCTGTCTCTTAACCAGACCAGAGCTCCATTGTCACCTTGGAAAACAGCAAGTATGATGACTGGGTCTTATCAAGTTTAAAATAATTCTGTTAAAGTATGATGCAATTTATTTAAGCACAAGCACTGCTTATCTTCTGCTAGGTACTACTGCATAGTTTTATCATTGTCATGTGTGCCTAGTGGACTGTTTTCTTCACTGGTTTGAGTACTTATAATATACACATGTAAATAATATATATAGCTCTTTTTATTGTTCACCAATTTTGGATATGACATTGAATTCAGCTGAGAAACTGCTGGTGCCATAACCAATGCTGCTAACTTTTATGGAATTTAAAATGAAAAGGAAACAAATAACACATAACTAAGGGGTAGCAAAAAGTAAATTTGTATGACAGTGACAATACCAATGTGTGTGTTACATGCTTAAAATGCCCAGAAAAGTCTGAAATTAAAAAAAAAAAATCTGTTGTACATATCTCCAATATTTAGGCTTGATGAGGACCTTACACTGATTGCATCCTGAAGTTGTTATAATATAAAGATCAACCATAGAATGCAGAAGAATGTCAGTACACAAAGCCAGCAATAATGAGCTAAATGAATCTGCTATTTGAAAAACAGCAACAGTGGTGATGATGGTACTAAGGAGACTTCACATGCAGTGCAGCATTAGTGTCAGAATATGAAAGCATTTCTCCTGAGCAGTATTTTAAAGAGCTACTGAGGGCATACCATCACAAAAGATAAATTGCTTACTAGAGCTGTAGATGTTCAGTAACATTTAGACAGCTGAAAAAATCTTAGCTGGGACAGCACAAGAGATGTTCCATAATGACTTTCGGAAGGTATTGAACATAAAATGGATTTTGAAGTCACAATTCAGTGGTATGACCATGTCAGATTTTTTTTTTCTTTTTGCCAGCAGTCTGTTTGCATAAAGGTATATGACAAAATATTGTCATGCGGTATATATATATATATCTATATATATATATATATATATATATATATATATATATATATATATACATTTTTATATATGGATTCATATCACTTCACCTAAAGACCATTTCACTGAAACCCATTTCACTGAGACCAAATCACCTAAAATTCATTTCACTGAAAGTTCATTTCATATAAAACTCATTTCACTGACAAGTAGTATTCTAAGGCAAGTCAAAGGTATATGACCTTTTCCCCACTGTAGTGCGATCCTGGTATTAGTATATATAGTTAGGGGTGGGGGGTGCTGCCCCTCACATTGGGAGGTGTGGGTGGCATAGCCCCCCCCCCCACTTATTTTGCTTTTATGTTGTCTGGTTTTGTTTTACATTATTTGGTAAAAGGCAACTAGGTGGGGGGCTATGCCTTCCACACCCCCACACCCCCTAACTATATATACTAACACCAGGATCGCACTACAGTGGGGAAAAGAAAAGGACATATACCTTTGACTTGCCTTAGAGTACTACTTGTCAACGAAATGAGTTTTAGGTGAAATGAACTTTAGGTGATTTGGTCTCAGTGAAATGAGTGTCAGTGAAATGGTCTTTAGGTGAAGTGATATGAATCCATATATATATATATATATATATATATATATATATATATATATATATATATATATATATATATATATATATATATATATATATATATCTGGTTCAGACACAAATACACAATAGTGTAATAAAACTGCCAGGACACAAGATTTTAGAATAATTGCATTATGAGTAGGTACTACTGCTGTGTTAGCAGATGAAAGGTTTAGAGCTACTAGGTAGCTCATGTTGCAATTTATCATGGTTTTTCTATAGACATTATAAATGGCATGTTTCCTGAATAAATTATACAACTGCACTCAGCTTTTAAAGTGTGCTTTATTGCATGTACTTTGCCACACTTACCTGCATTGCATTCAGTAGTACACAGGTGCAGCTATAGCAGGAGGTGATGTCTTCATGAAGATTAAAGAAATTCAGAGTATATGATGGTTATTTCTGACATATGTAGCACTCCGGATGTATAAAAGCAGACCCTCGGGTTCTGAGGGCTGTGCAATTGCTCTTCCACTGGGTACACATTTCAGCCAATGTAAAACAGCTCTTGTTTCATCCCCAGTCCAATATGTCCCTGACATAATTACAGGCTGTGCATTTGAAGTATAGTAACTTCCTGATGTGACTTCTGATGTTCCTCATTTTTACATGAAGAGGAAGTACATTACAAAAGAATGGATTAACATTCTTAGGAAACCCTTGAGTGCACAGCTCTGACGTTGGCTTTGGATGTTTCACACCATCAAAACTACTTTGGTGAATTTTCTCAGGAAAAAGACTCTCAATGAACAAATACAAAATAATACATGTACAAGCAGGCTGAATTTGGGAGATAATAAGCTAAATGGTCAGGCCATAAGGTAGCTGGATAGCATGGTGGCTGAGTAGAAAGAGTTCTGCCCCATAGCTTCAGCGTCCC